>NC_137436.1:27970000-28312442 GCF_964374335.1 Astatotilapia calliptera
TCCAGCCTAGAAGTATTAAATGCATGAACTAGTTTTTCAGCATCACTCTGAGTCAGGATATTTCTAATTGTAGAGATATTGCACAAATGAAGCAAAGCAGTCCGATATATTTGTTTAATATGCACACTGAAGGACATATCCTGGTCTCAAATTACTCCAAGGTTCCTGACGGTGTTACTGGAGCCCAACGTAATACCATCCAGAGTAAGAATCTGGTTAGATATCCCAAAGGGTTGATTCTGTTCATCTGGATGTTTTCAGTCATCATCAGGTGTCTTCTTCAGTCTCACCTGACTGCAGCCATTGTTCAAATCTCTGTGAATGGTACTCATGATCATTGATTGAAGACCATAAACTGACCTCACAGCCCATTGTTCATTCAGTGGTGCTAGTTTCAGTCACTGTGCAAATGTACTCTTTATAAAGCTGGAAACCTACAGTCAGCTGAGACTGAAGAAGTCACCTGATGATGACTGAAAACATCCAGATGAACAGAATCGACCTTTTGGGATTTCCTTACTTGGGCTACGTTCACACTACTCTTAATGCTCAATTCCGATTTTTTTGATCAAATCCAATTTTTTATTTTTATTTTTTTTTGTCTGCTTGTTCACACTACAAATAAAATGCAACCGCAAACGCGCTCTAGTGTGAACCCTCAAAGCAGCCCGCATTCGCAAAAGAAGATGTCACACACAACGCGCTCTGTTTAGACCCAGAGCAAACAATATTGTTTGACTGATGGCCCTTAATATAAAGACTTCGGACTTTACGTTTCCCAATTTTTGCTTGAAGTTATTTTGTTATTTACATAATAATGTAAATAACCTAATAATTATCCTTATTGCTGTTTTAGAGAGGAGCGGTGCTTCAAAGGATAGTTGCAGATTTCTGTCAGAATCTGCAGATTATACAGTACAAATAAAATGTTCACATTTCTCCAACGTTGTCTTCCCAACAGTTTCACTAACATGGATGGCCAGGAAGCGTTCGCAATGTCTTATCGGGCGCTTCTCCGGAGCCGATAATTGGCGTCTGTCTTGTGTCAGTGATGTAAAAGACAGATTTAATGCGACCTGACCATTCAAACAGCAGTCGCTTTCTAAAACATCGGATATGTATCGGATTCAGTACCACATGCAAAAGTGACCCAGATTTGATTTGAAAATATCGGATTTGTGCCGTTCACACTGTCATACCATGATCGGATATGGGTCGCATAGGGTCAAAAAAATCGGATTTGATGCGCTTTTGCCTGCAGTGTGAACGTAGCCTTAGATGATCGAGCATCAAGACATCTGGTTAGATACATTATTTCCAAGATTTTCAGGGCTGAGTAAAATAAACTCAGGTTTTTCTGAAGCAGGAGGTCGGAGGTCATCCCACCTTTCCTGTCACTCATTAAAGGTTAATCTGTTTTATTAAAAACAGGACAAAGACAGCTGCTTCTTCTGTGGTGTTTCTGGGGACATCTTGAGGACACCCACTGAAGCCTTTAAGCTTGAAGTTCACTGAAATAAGCTGAGTGCAGTCGAGCTGCGTGTTTAATCCGTCCACGTGTGCTTCCTTCACTTACAAACCTATAAACCTGTCAGCTCGAGAAATGTGCACAGAATGAGCTATGCAGGAAGTGTCTGTGACTTCATAGGAAGTTTTTTTTTTTTTTTTTTCTTACAGTAAAACCCTGAAATTTCTGCAGTAGATGGTGGAAAACTGTAATTTTTTCCGACCATAGGAAAAACTGAACCAAAGCTCCAGGTAAATTGTTGTTATTGAGCACTGTATACTACATGTCTCATTCACACGCATGCATACAAACTAGTGTGTCAATAGATTTAAAAAAAAATAAATTTATTAATCTCACAATTTTCTGTAATTAATAGCAATTATTTGATCAATAGCCTGGCTGCAATTACACTTTTTCAACTTTATATTTAAGCTTGTAACAGACATTTATATCAAAGAGAAATTGAATAGTTTTCTTGTAACACATGTGAAATGCAAGTTTTTTTTAAAAACCTATATTTTAATAATAATAGGTAAGTATACACTAATATTTGATTGAATATATTTTTATTTTTTTAAGTGCTGGGGGGAAATATACGCACTTAACATGTTTATTGAGCATTTATCTTAACAAAAAACTGTAAACATTTATCCACTCTCTCTCTGTCATTCTTGAGATGAGGAACCAAAGCTATGTAAAACGCATGTTCTCAATGATATTAATAGGTCTGCAGTTTGTTGCAATCTACTTGGCAATTGTGTCTGTTAGGTTTGTAGCTTGAACCTATTCGCTGGAACGTTAAGACAATACAATTACACTGCAAGCAAGACGCAAGTAGGCAAACTTCTTCATGGTACTCGTGCACGGGAGAGACTGGACAGAGCGCCGTCCCTTCGCTTGACCCCAGTAGCTCTCGTCCGTCCTCCCATACACTGTCCTTTTATTGAGGTTACATGAATATGCATAGGTTCATTAACATATAACGTCTACATACACAAAGAGTACCGTGTGTGTGTGTGTGTGTGTGTGTGTGTGTGTGTGTGGACTGCTGATCAAAGGGTCAAACATCCTTGGTCAGGAAGAGGGTAGCCTCCCCCTCCCCCTAGATGGTTCATCCTAGATAACATGGTGAGGAAGTCCTGCAGTTCATCTAAACAAAGAGCACTTAGACTAGAACAGACGCAACTACGTTAATCCTACCATAAAACAATAAGACACGGTATGACCTCTCATGCTCCCAAAGTGCTGTCTAATACACACAAAGTTTGCAGACTATCAAGGATCAAAACCTCTACCAATCTACAACTAATTACAAAACTCTAAGCATATATAAGTAAATATTTCTAAGCATAAATGACAATCAACAATACAAAACTAACAGTGTCAGTCATTATTTCCGAGGTAGACTTACTGAGCCCCCTGATGCTCCGTGAGTGATTTGTCGCAAGCTGGGTGACGCATTAGCCAAAATCTTAGCAGCATGCCCGGCTAACATATGCTTCACATCAATGTGATATTTTAAGCTCGGTGAAAAGAAAATTCCTTCTTGCACAATGTGCATAATACTTTGCCGGTCAACTCTTGTTATTATTTTAATACTCAAATTTCCCATCAAGAGGGCCAATGTGCATTTATCATCTTCCAAATTGAGTTGATTGGTTCAGCTACCTGTCACTACTAGATCTACTGCCCATTTGCGCATGTGCGAAGGTAACTCTACTTGGACAAACTGCCCGAAATGCATTGACAGAAACATTTCAGGGATTTTGAGTCCTTCTGCACTACAGATCCATTAATAGCGTTAATTTTTTTAAATCACGTTAATCTGTCTGTGACACTCTTTCGAGGATGCCAATGTTCACATTTTGGACAGAGAGGACAGATGGTTTGAAAGAGGAGTGAAAGAAGCCATCTATGTCCACTGTGAGCGACCATCTTTGAACAGAGGCGGTGGTTTACGACACCAACTCTCTGCCATCTATAATCCAGTTTTGAGATCCCTTCCCAGACACCTTAACGCCCACTCACATCCTGGGCCATCTGATCTCAGGAATTCGCATGATAAGGTGGGGCCAGGTTTCACAATGAACTCACCCGAAACTCTGGCTGATTGGGACCCACACCCAGTTTCACACCTTGGCTCTGGCGATTAGAGGATCATCAGGGGGTCCTTTTGTCCCTCTGTGGGGGGATACTCTCACTAGGTTTATATCTGGGACTCTCCACCATTTGACCTTAGAACTGAAGAAGCTTCTCGGATGAGAGGTGAAACGTCTTCAAGTAACTTAAAGAAGTCCAGACGCTTTTCTTTGCAAGCTCCTTTGACAATCACGTTAATCGTGATGACTGCTTAATCTGCGTTAACGCATTCATTTTGACAGCACTAATTCAAACACCTGTATGCTTCAGTGCTTTGGAATGCTCATGCTCCGATGGATGTGTCAGAGAGCAACTCAGCTTTAGTATCTCGTCATGGGATCGAGCCACCAAATGTCCAATCAGCTCTAGACAGTGGGCCAACTCTGGCCCCCGGGCCTCATGTTTGACACCTCTGATACAAAATAAAACCAAAGTCATTAAAGGCAAACCTGCACACGTGTGTATGCAGTTCTTTCTTAGAGCGATCAACAAGCAACCTAATGAGTTACCATGGAAACAGAGTTCTCAGGTATGTGTTTACAGACAGGTGATTGGCCTGATTCCGGGGTTTGGACATAACCTGTGATCTGAGTGGAAGCAGGTTCGGGCCAAACTGACTACGTTTAAAGAGTAGATCTCAGGTATGTGTTTACAGACAGGTGATTGGCCTGATCAACAGGAGCATCAGCCGAAAAGCTCCACCTTCCTGTTAATTCTGACTCTGGTTAATTGCTCCATGGGTGCTGCTGTTCTTATTCAGGTCAGCTTCAATGATTCATTTCCCCTGGGTGCTGTCTGACAGGCTGCTTAAACATTAATGAGGCTGAGCATTTGCCTTCCAGGAGCTCGGCCAATCAAAGCGTCTCAGAGGCAGAAGTGCAACAACAGACCCAATCACAGCAGAGCAGGAATGAGGTCAGACTTCCTGCTGCTCCCTCTACAATGGCGTGATGAACCTGGAGCTCGAGCCTGCCTCTGGCATCACATCTGTTTATTCACGTCACAAAGTTTGAGTTTACTGGACGTTTACAAATAAAAAGCTGAATCACCTGCGGACTGCACGTAGGTGCGTCTCAGGTGAGCCTCACTCTAATAGTCCTTTTTTTTCCCCTCTCAACTCTTGTCTGGCAGGAGCAGCTGCTCGCACACCTGCTGAATTTTCTTGGGACTTCTTCTTTTCTGCAGTCTCGCACTCTCTGCGGCTTCCTGTTTCCACTCAAACGCCTCCATGCACATGCACAGTGTTAACCACAGACGCATGCTGCTCTGAAGCAGTCGACTTCCTGTGTGTTCACCTCTTGATGAACCCTCTCTCGTGCTTTTTGTTGAGTTCTTCATAGAATTATCTTTGTGATCACTGATGTAAGGCACATCCAACTTGCCATCCACTCTCACCTTATCTGTGACCCTGAAAAGTCTCAATGTGACAGAAAATAAAGTTCCTGAATATTAAAACTACAAAATAAACTTCACTGTCACCAGCCATCAGATTAAACAGGAAGTGATTCCATTTTATTTTTAGTTAGTTTGTGGGTGATCGCAGCCAATCAGTGAAGAGGTGATGATGATGAGACGATTCCATCCCATAATTCATAGTAGCACTCCATCAGATTAAAAAAGAAAAAACTATCAGCAACTCAGATTTGTTGATAAATGCCTGACGCACCTGAAGCTTATAATTCTGTTTATCTGAGCTTCTTTTTGGACACAATACTGTTCACTCTCTTAGTTGTCAGAGGTCAGGGTGGGTGGAGCCTTCAGTGGGACTCACAGCTTTCTGTTTTTATTATCTTTATTCATTTCTAATGTGGTTCTGTTAATGTTAATGTGTTTTAATGTTGCGCTCTGTAAACTTTTTCTAGCGTGGACGCTGACATGTGTTCTGTATAAATAAAGTTGTTCTTAAAAAAAACAAAACTGTAATGTCAGCATTTTGTAGTCCGTCTTCTGGGTGTTGTAGTTTTATGCTTCCAGCATTGGGTTATTATTCTCCAGGTTCTCTGATACTCTCGTTATCTGATTGAGGAAATGGAGGTGGTTTAGGTCACGTGATCATACGATGGTTATATGGGGGGGACAACTAAGCTGTAGTGTTTGCACAATAGTCGAAAAGTGCAATAGACAATTGGCTGCTACATCTCATTAATGAGTATTTTTCACTGCCTATTTATATATTCTGTATTTATATATGTGTATATATGCTATATTTATCCTTATGCTTCTATTCGCATTCTCTTTCCCCCCTTTTTTATATTCTAATTTCTTTACTATGCAAATTTCTGTCTGTGTCCTGCTACTGGAAACTGATCACGGTTACATTTCAGTCAAATTGCTTTAAAAAAGTCCACATGAGTGAAAATGAAAAATTTACATTTTTTAATGATGACAGAAGACATTAGCCATTCACTGAATACAGTTTAAAAACTGTGAGACCAGGTGTGTGATGTAGCTACGGTTCAGAGAAAACAATAATGTGAGGTCACCTGTCTGTCCGGTTGAAGTGCTACAGTAAAAACATTCACACCCTGCAGGTGTGAATGTTTGAGATGCAGTTACATGTTTCTGTGTCTGCGGGAGTGGCCACGCACTAGGTGTTCGGCCATCAGGTACGATGCTGCTGTTTCAGTCTAACACGTGGCAGCAGGGAGGCTGACAGTGTGCAACACAGCAGTGCACACAGAGCACTGCAACATCACAGATCAACGTCTCTCAGGCCTTATTCAAATCCTCGTGTTTGTGTCACCTTCTTTACTCTAGCTTCTGTCTCTAAAGTTCTTGTTCCAAACATTTCTGTTTTTGTTTTTCTGTGCATGCGTAGCACTCAAAGTCCCCCGGTTCTTGGTCCTGGTCCTCTGCGGTCACCTCAGGACACTGCAGTGTTGGGGAACCGCTACCTCAGGTCCCGGGTGGTTTTCCTGCTGCCAGCCTCTCACTGCCCGTGTTGAGCTCTAAAGAGTTGTTGATCGGCTGGATTTTGTTTTGGCTGGTGTTGGACGGAGTTCTCACCAGCACTCTGCCACAGACCTGTGCAAGTCCTCGCCGTAGATCCTTTCGAATGTTGTTGCTTGACAAGACGTACAGGATTGGGTTGACAGCGCTGTTGATGGTGGACAGGCCCAGCGATATGGTGTAGGGTGTGTACATGGCCTTCTGAAACGAGCAGTTGTCAAGCCACGGGAAGTGGAAGATGATGCCTCGGACCAGTAGGATGATGTGGTATGGGGCAAAGCACACCAGGAACAGAACCACCACACCCACGGCCAACTGCCGGACACGGCGTTTTTGTGCCGACTGCAGCCCTGTGCTGCGCTGCACATTAGCCAGGATGCCGCGGTTGGTGACCACCAGCAACAGCAGCGGGAGCAGGAAGCCGATGACGAAGCGAGCGTAGTAAAACCCTGTCACCATCGCGCTGCTCTGACTCGGCTCGAAGCAGTGATGCGAACCCTCTGTGGCGCCCTCCTTCATGGTGAAGACAGGGGCGTGTCCGATGGCCACCACCAGGATGATAGCGAGAACGACAAAGGCGGCGTGGCGTTGCCGTCGCAGGCCACGGGACTCCAGGCTGTAGACAACGGCGACACAGCGGTCGAAGGAGACACAGCAAAGCAGGAAGATGCTGATGTACATGTTGTTGAAGAAGATGTAGCCCGTCAGCTTGCAGAACGCTGACGACCATGGCCACCTGTGACCGCTGTTCACGTAGATCGCCCACAGCGGCAGCGTCCCCAGGTAGGTAAGGTCACAGACCGACAGGCTGCACAGGTACACGCCCAGCACATTCTTCCTGCGCACCTGCAACCCCGTGAGGAGGACTGTCAACAGGTTGGCGGGCAGACCGACCAGCAGCACGGCGCTGTACAGCAGCACCAGCGGTAGGCGGCCCTCATCATGCGGCAGCGTGCAGTTCAGGTCACTTCGATTGGTCGTCTGGGTCACCATTTCGGTGACTGCCAGCATGATGTCTGCGGGGAGAGACAACCAATCAGAGCCCAGGGCTAATCATCTGCAGAGAGATACAGCCAATCAGAGTCTTTGGCTGTATCTCAAAGACTGATATCAGCATAAATAAAAACGTAACTTAAAGCACAGTGAAAGGAATCACACAAGAAGGTCAGACAGGATCCATGGAGACGGCAGCAGAATCCGACCCAGCTGAGCATGCTCAGCAGCGAGAGCTGCTCTGATCAGTGTCACGCTGAAAAAGCACCTGAAGGTGTCAATCAAACGGCGGTCTGAGAGGAGGTTTTCAGCTGCTGTATGTGGGCTGCACAATTCATATAACACCTGGCACAGCCCTGAATAATGACCTTCAATGGAGAGAGTGGGGATAAAGAACACAGGCCTTTTGGTTTCTGCATGATTTTAACACCAAAGGAGGCCAAAAACAGCTCGATCATTAAAAAAAGGTCTGAGCTCTCACATCTCACCCACACTCTTATTCTGAAACTTGATTTATTCATCACTACATACTTGAATGAAAAGAACTTTCCCCTCACAGACGAGCGCAGGCTGAGTGGCTGATCTGTGACAAAGAGTTAAAGCCATACTGGTGAGCGCCGCAAAGCAAGAATAAACCAGGTGATCAGAAATCTGTTAAATGAGATTAAAATAAACTAAACCCTGAAAGAATTTGAGACTGTAAAGTAAATTTCACTTCCCCTTCCTTCTAAAGTCAAAAACCTTCAGTGTCGTAAAGGAGCTTTTAACCATCTAAATTCTGAAAGCTGGATCACCAGCTGCCTGCAGGTAAATTTGGGATTTCTGGACTTGTATCAGGACTGAGCTGTTATCAGGAGGTAATGAATTCACTTTAAGGTGAGCCAACCTGTTCCAGATCCAGGTCTGGGACTATTTATTTATGCTCTCCAGCCTCAAGTATGCAGATTTTCATGATTTGCTCATGTTCATTAAAAAAAGGAAAAGTTCCTCCGAGGTCATGAAATAAAGTCATGTCAATTCATACAAGACATCGTCAGAGGTTGAATCTGTTTCTAGGTGTTCACACGTTGTTTTTTTAAATCTTAAAGGGTTCTTAAAGGGTCTTAAAGGGGTTTTTTGTGCTCGCTGTTTATAAACTCATCAGCGAGTTCATCAGCGACCTGAATCTTTCCTGTGGGCGCAGTCAGACACTGTTAGCTTCCTCTGACCTTTATACCACCTGATCGATTGGTCATCAGGCTGACTGATCACGATTATGAGATGACTTCCTGTCTGAAGTGAGCCTGCACAGGAAACTGCTGCAGGAAACCTTGCCACAATAATGGTTCTCACGTCTGTCATGCTGAAACCTCACCTCATCGGCGCATGGAAACCACGCATCTCTGGGTCTGGCTAGGTAAGCTTTCTTTTTCTGTGGTTTCAATCTGAGCACTCCACAGAGTGCAATGTACTCAGAGAAGACAGTTTACCTGAAATGATCCTCCTCTTCCTCCTCCGGGAATATAATGAGTCTGAAATGTGCAATCAGAATCCATCAATCAGAGGTCTCAGCTGATTCCTCCCCTTTACACACCTGACACAGGAATACATACTTGAAATGGCGATCGATAACTTCACCTCCATACTGATCCCTCATCAGTTCACACATAAAGTCATTGTAACAGTACTTCAAAGGAGAGCTGCAGAAGTACTGTGTACAATGCACCATTAGTACTCTAAGTGCACGGCAAGTTTAAAGTGTACATTAAAGTACTCATTTGTTACTGCAGTAAAAATACACAAGTACTCAGTACTACAGTTATTGTTACATTATTAACCAATCAACTATCTTCTGTTATTACTCTTACACATACTACAAGAAGAGCTGTTTCTTCTTCTGCTGACAGCTCTATGTCACACTGCGTTATCTTTGGCGTGTTTCAGAGTCACTAGAGAAACAGGAACAAAGAGCCCAGGGACAAGGCTGCACTTGAGGTTCAGTTTGAATATTTGATGCTCTTTGTTCTCATCCTCCTCTTCATCACCGACTGACTCACTTTAAACGAATATTTCGATCAGCTGTGTGTCCCGCTGATCGATCGACTGGATTAATAACTCGATCAATAATACTGGTTCTTCATCAGTAACCTCTCTGTACAGTACTATGTATACTGCAGTACTACGTGAACTGAAAGTACACTCAGAATATTTGAAGTACACCAAGTGACTTTAATGCTATTACAGCAGAATGAAGTAGCCTACTCTGTCTAATAAACCTGGAAGCACTACAGTGTATTTGCAGTAAGTGTATGTCTCTGTACCTGCACGCGCTGCCTGCTGTCCTCAGGTGAAGCTTGCGTCTGTCCTCGTGCTGCTCCTTAACGAAGTGATGCTCAGTGACGTCCCGCAGAGTCACGTGACTCCTAACCGTCTCATCGACACCTCGTTTTCGTCTGTTATCGGAGACCATCGATAAACGCCAGCCTACACGCGTTCAGTCTCCTCAATGACGTGAAACCGCGACCGCGCGCCGCCTGCTGGCAGCACGAGGAGTCTCATAAAATGCACGGGGCTGTAAACACAAACCTGTACAACACGTGTAAAATAAGAAGGAAGCGCCAACATTCAGAGCCAGCGGAGTGAAAAATATCGATGTTTGGCCTGAAAACTCGATAAATATCTGAATGTTTGCTCTTCAAAGCTGCTGTTTATTTCCCTTTAATCTCTCATGTGGTGATGAAAGAAATCGTCATTATATACAAACGAGGAGAGTCAATAATTGATATATAAATGTTTATTGGCTGTTTGTAACAGACAGATGGGTTTTGGGGATGTTTGTGTTTATTTTGCACTTTATGTTTGTGAACAAATAAAAGGTTAAAAAAATCCATTAAGCAAAATTCAGCTGTTTCTGATGTCTCTTAATTAAAAGTTATGATTTATTTTCTCACACAGTACAGGAATATTTAATACATCAGTCTGCTCTTCATGTTAACAGAAACATGGGATTGATCACAGCTTTTGGATTTTTGTTTTACTTGGGAAACTTTTAGACAAACTTCAAACCCGATCACTTTAGGACAGATCTGTCTATGAGAGGTGGCAACCTGAACATTTGAGAGCACACATACATTCTCGGACAAATATGGCAGCAGCATCCGTATGCCAGCATGCTGTCCTGAAGCATCAATCTGTGTTTTTATTTTATTTGGCGTGATGATGTCAGAATTAATGTCAGAGGTGTGTCCAATTATCTGATGAAACATGAAGAAATAACTCCGTCCACTCTTTCTCACATCAATACAGTCACTTCCTGTTTTCAAAGGAACATCAGAGTCATGACTCTCCCCCTTCCTGGGTATGTAGGCAGAGCTACATCGATTCAGACAGCCACAGATGGGCTGGAAGGACATTCATGTTGCCATGGTGACAGCCATGTTAGTTTTTCCAGCGAATTTGCTGAAAGAAAAGAAATAGTTTAGTCACATGTCAAGTCACATGATATAGTTCACAAAGGAGCCCTCCTCACCGGGTTGCTGAGCAGGTCATCAATCTTCCTCTCCTCCGCTGAGCCCCTCACCACCTTCCCACGGTATCCCAGCAGCAGCTGCCGGTCCTTCATGTCCCGGTATGTCTGATTTGCCCAGAGATACAACATCATCATGACATCATACAAAGTATTGTTCTCTGATTGGTCATTTTTAAAGCAGCAGTGTGGTGGGGCGTGGTCTGTGGTGCCGTGCGGACGCACCTGCACGGCATCTGCAGATCGCACCTGTGGTGTTAAAACACGGGGACTCAAGGGTTGGTTGTTGTGGTGAGAAGTGCTCAATAAAATGGCTCAAAACTATGATCCTTGGACCCGTCGTGCCTTAATTCCACCACAAGCAGCTAAATCAAATTTGGCAGACTCACACTGATGACGATGTCGTGACATTTATGTTTCTGAGCCAAAGTGAGCCTCAACTCTCCGTCGTCCACGAGTGCCACGTAGTCCTGCAGCACCTGACAGTAATCAATAACCAATGATCAAAAATCAATAACAAGCTGATGGCTACGTCTCTCTCTACCTCTGTACCAGGTGTGTTACAGTAGCTCACGTGTGTGGGGGCGGAGTTCTTCTGTAGGATGTCAACAACTCGCTGGAAGCTCAGTGGTGATTTCTTCCTGGTGAACCCGAGCCAATTCCTGCTGGCAAACAGAGCGTCCACGTCCAGCCATGCCTTCAGCTTCGCCCTTGCAGCCAAAGCAGTCACAAAGTACTGCTTTTCTGAGATCTGAGTTCAGAGGTCACAGGTCAGTGAGTCAAACAGATCAAAAGAGGTCAAAAGTCAAAGCAAACCAGTCAGCTCTCACCTTAAAGGTCTGACGGATATTTAACGGACTGCTGAAGGTCCCCTGAAATATAAACACTGTTGCAGGTTACTGCTAACTCAGGCTAACAGGGGCTAACACTAACTCAGGCTAAGAGGGACTAACACTAATTCAGGCTAACAGGAACTAAAACTAACACAGGCTAACAGACTGACCTCTGACTCAGCGTAGTGGTAGAAGCAGCAGTAGTACAGCGTGGTGATCAGCGGCATGTTGAGGATCAAAGCTTTTCTGGGAAACTTCTGGAAAATTTCCACCTTCCCTCCACGCTCAGCCTGCCGGTCTGTCACCTAGCGACAACAGTGATTAAACTGGATCTAGTCAATCAGAAACCTTCAACCTCATCATGAACTTAATTAACTGGTTACTGACCTCGATGATGATCTGCCTTTCCAATAGAGTGTAGTGATCCTGAACATGGGCCAGGTCCTCAGCAGAAAATGGGAGGCTGAAAACAACGAACAAACAACTGTAAACAACAAACACTAACAGTTACCTGAGTGTAATCAGATTACTGACCTAAGGCAGTTCTTCAGGAAGTCCCGTCTTTTGTTTTCATCTGTGATGCTCAAGTGTTCCTTATACTGAAGCAGCTGTTGCCATGAAAACAGGAAATGGCATCATCATCAGCCCAATGAACGCCAGAAGAATTAATGTTGATTTGTTTATAGCTACAGAGTACTACATACCGCCGCATCCTCAGCTCTGCCCAGTGCTCTGAGGAACAGGAAGAAAGCAAACACATCAAAAGAGTTCTATCTGTACAGGTGTACACCAGATACCTGTGACACACCTGAATGTCTATCTGCCGACCTGAACCTCATCACTCAGTCACAAGAACACCTGCAGCATGTTCAGCATCACGCTTCATACAGACGAGGGCAGTAATCAGCAGGGACAGGTGTACTTGTAGGTGAGAGCAAACCTGTGCAGTTCCAGCAGCAGCCTCTGGTTTTGGGTCTCACTCAGATAGTGGATGAAGTGTCTGAGAGCTGTCTGCCTGGACTCCAGCTCTCGAAACAAAACCTCTGAGAACAAAAACAGAGTCAGTGGGAGAACCAATCAACCAGCAGGACCGGGATCAAGACCACACTCACCTTTACAGAGCGTCCTCTTTAGATAGATTAAAACCTGAAACATAAACAGAGCATGCTCAGTTGTGTCTGATGGGATGGTTAATAAAGTTTAAATGATGCCGTTATGAATCAGATCAAGTTACAGCCGTGATGACGTTTCCATCATGAGCAGCAATGGCGTGATCGAGCAGCAGCAGTTTGTCCTGCAGTGTGCGGAACCTCTCCAGAGACACAGCCTACAATGCAGTACAAATAATCACAGTACTACTACTATAGAGTACTGACGCTCAGAGTACCACACTGAATTTTTCCAGAGACACGGCCTGCCACACAGTACAAATACTTACAATATTAATACAGAGCAGAAATACTCAGACTTGGGTGAACAGGTGTGTTACCTTTCCTTGCTGAAGTCTCTGAACCGTCTCTTCAGGTGACCAATCACTGACATAATCCTGACATCACAATAACCATATCACCATTAGAAATGACAGCACAGGACAACAGAACTGTAATCACATTACCCCAGACTAATTAAATTAGCATCCATCCATTCGCTACCGCTTATCCTTTTCAGGGTCGCGGGGGGGGGGGGGGGGGGGGGGGGGCTGGAGCCTATCCCAGCTGTCATAGGGCGAGAGGCAGGGTACACCCTGGACAGGTCGCCAGTCTGTCGCAGGGTCAACACACAAGGACAGACAACCATTCACCCTCACATTCACTCGCACATTCACACCTAGTGACAATTTGGATTATCCAATTAACCTATCCCCACAAGCTGCATGTCTTTGGACGGTGGGAGGAAGCCGGAGTACCCAGAGGGAAACCATGCAAACACAGGGAGAACATGCAAACTCCACACAGAAAGACCCCGGCCTGATGGTGGAATTGAACTCAGGACCTTCTTGCTTGCGGCAATAGTGCTAACCACCGTGCCACCGTGCTGCCTAATTATTAAATATATATAATTAATTAGCAATGGTGACTAATTTCTTAGTCAACTAAATGAGGGAAACATATTAGAGTAAGCCACTGGTCTAAAACTAAGAAATACGGATATGGAGTTAAATTTGAGAACCGTTTAATGTCAACATAAGCCAGAGGTCACTAATAGGCGGACTGGGGTCCTGAGCTGCACCCACAAGCGGTCCCATATGGAACCGGACTTCCAGTAAAAACAGAAGGCAAAAATTTCAAAGCTGATAGGGTGCTTCTGTTTTAACTGGTCCAGCATTTTCTGGTCTTTACGGTAGTGGTTCAGTGGCTGAAGAAATGCACAGACCAGTTGGGTGCAACTTAAGCCACCCCATGTGATACCACTCAGCCAATGAACTCTGTATACTCCAGGCGGTAAATCTGACAGCTGAGACTTAGTTACACATGAAAAGACAGTGAAAAAGAAGAAAGACAGCGATGGAGAAAAAAGAAAAGGAGAAACACAGACAACTGTGTCTGAAAACTCTGAATAAAGAGAGACTGGTGGCACGAAACAATACGAACATGCTGTGCAAAAACAAAAAAGTGTACAGTGACAATAGAGCAACAGATGAATGCTGGGCCTCTGCAGATGCGATCTCCCAGCAGATGTGGACTCAAAAGAGCCATTTGCATAAGCCGACCTTCCACAGGTGTGAGGAAAGTCACCATGTTTGGCTCCACACACAAAAGCCAGGCAGTTTTCTCCGTTGTGAACATAATCAACACTAAATATTGTTTCCGACTCATCAGTGAGCTCCTCCTCATGCGTATCAGGATGGCCCTGATTCAAGCCTGGTTTAAAAATTCACTCTGACCGGAAAAGAGGGGGGTGATTAAATACGGAGAGGAATTTTCCACAAAAGGGTTGCAAATGCGTACGACATGACCCAAAAGCATAAACTAAGATTTACAGATGTGTGCAGTGATTTGTGTGTAACGTACGTCAATCCACACAAAAATTGGAAGCAATCTGAGCAAGAGTATAACTATTTTACAAACGCATACATCCAAACCTGAATAAATACTAATCATTTATGCATGATTTAAGTTCAGCTTCATGAATCCAATAATTGTTTTTTCAAAAAATGGTCTGTGCAAACAGTTACACGTCACACCTTTCATCAGTCAGAAAACCTTACAGAGTATAAAAGCACTATATAAGACTCCGTCCATCTACCATTTACCATGACCTAAAAAGCCAATGGAGATGGTTTGGGATGAGATGGACCGCAGATCAAAGGCAAAAGGGCCAACAAGTGCTCAGCATCTCTGGAAACTCCTTTAAGACTGTTGGAAAGCCATTTCAGGTGACAACCTCATGAAGCTCCTCGAAAGAATGCCAAGACTGTGCAAAGCAGTAAGCAAAGCAAAGGGTGGCTGTTTTGAGGAATCCAAATTATTGAAAACATGTTTTGAGTTCACAAAACATGACCCATGTCTCAGGTGTACACAGCGGCCTCCTCCTGGCAGGATATCCCTGGTCGGACCACCTTACCCAGTTGGTGTCTACCTCGACTGGCTCCTTTAAATGTGGACGAGCATCGACTCTACTCTAAATCCTTCCCAAACAACTGAACTCCTCGCCCTATCGCTAAGGATTGTCTGTGATCTCACTCTTTTGCCTTTAAAAGAACTAGAAATAACAGTGGTGACTAAAATATGAGGCTGATTTTTGGCGTTTCTCACCTGGTGGCAGATGGTTCCATAAGATTAGGACACAACTATTTACCAGCAGTGGGGATTAATTCAAATGTAAAACAACTAGGTTAAATGACTCATATGTCTGGTACCGACTAGTGACAACAGTGAAGATTAGTTGTCCAGTCGACTAGTCGTGCACATCAACTTACATCAGGTTAATGATATTATAATTGAATTACTCATGGGTAATCAGAATACCCAAGAGTAACTGGATTTTGAAGCATAACTGTAATGAGATTAACAGTTATCACAATATTTGAACAGCCATATTACACACCCATAGTAATTAGATTACTAAATATAACACCCTATTTAACCAGGGTAATCTTACCTTGTACTCAGACTTTGGTTTTCGGAGCTCAGGAGCGTAGAGCCTGACAGACGAGTCAGTAAGTGCTAAAAACCCCAAAAAACAAATGTCAGTCTGAGCGAGACATCCAACCACCATACATCCTCTATCATCTGACTATCATTAATTACCATGCAACCACCAAACAACATCCAACCACCATCAGTCAACCAGTATTCACCCAGCCATTATCCAAGCGCCATCAAATCAGCATTCATTATTAATCGAACCATCAACCAATCACTATCCAAACATCATCCATCACCATCTAATCATCACCCACTATTTATACAACCATTATTTGACCTTTAAATACCATCCAATATTCATCCAACCACCAACCAACATCATTGCATATTCATCCAATCACCATTCAACATCATCCCATATTCATCCAATCACCATTCATTTATATACCCTGATATACATGACCCTGACTAGGTGAAATATCGTAAAAGTATAAGAACACCACCTGAGTCATCTGAGGACTCACCGTCACTGAAGGTCTGGAAGTTCCCTACCTTAGGTTTTCCTGCACAGAATCACATGACAACTGCAGTGAATCACATGATCAGGCTTCGGTCTATCTGAGTCATGTGACCGTCCTCACCTTTGAATAGAGAGCTCAGCGAGTATCCTGATTGGCTCCTACTGATCGATGGCGTGTCAGTGCTAATTTTGGGGAAGGCAGGCTCTCTATCTGCCCTCTGACTGGAGGCAGCTGTCTCTTTAACGGACCAGGAAATACCTGTGGACACAAGTATGACAGGTAACCACCCTATAACCAATCAAATCTCAGCATTCTCCAAAGGAGTGACCAATGAGGAGAATGTAGGGGTCTTACTGCCGACTGGCTCGCCACTCCAGCTGACCCTCTCGACATCATCTTCGTCATCGTCTTCCTCCACCAGCCGCCGTATATTGTTTACGGCCTGCCGAGACTCCTTCAACTGTTAGACAACAACACCTAAAAATCACACCTGAGAGCCACATCAAGTCAATGACACACATGCAGGGCTAGAACAATTCACTCTGGCTTCTGGTTCTGGAGGTCTTACCCTGCTTAACTCATCATCTTCATCATCGAAGGTGAACGCTTTAAACTTGGAGCTGTGCCAGTAGTCTTCCTCGTCAACTTTACTCTTAATCATCTGGACATAAAGAGTTAGTGACTCTTTATTTAAATTGTCAACACAGAAAGGAAGGAAGCTATTAGCTGGTAAGACACAGCCTGCATCACATGATGTCATTCTTTTTCTCCTTATTGGTCATGTGATGAGATCACAGGTCAGGAAGTGGCGCACAGTGAGAAACACTGTCTCAGCATATGCTAAGCTTTTCATATTTTTCATTTTCAGTGTGTATTATTAGCACTATTATGTTATTGGTCAAAAAAAATCTGTTAAACATTACTCATTACTTTTCATAAAGTACGTTACTTAATTACTCGCTAAAGAAAGTAATTTATTACACTACTTGTTACATTACTTTCTCATTACTCCAGAAATGACCTGAAACAACTGTCACACATTTACTTTTAACAGTATAAACCTGACACAGATCTCTATCCTAATGAGGATACAATTTTTACACATAAACACAAAGTAAAACCAAAAATCGGCCAAAGCACACTGCAGAGTGGTTGCCAGGGTGATTCTACAGTACACACATGGACAGGTAGAAACAGACGCTGCAGCCTGACTGCTCATTACTGTCTTTGTTACATGATGAAGTTCAGGCTCTGGCTGCTGGGTTCGGGTCTGCATACAACTCAGCTTTAACATCACTCTGCGCTCTTGGCTAGCTTTGTGTTAGCATGCTCTCAGTGCAGATGTTATCAGATGTTGTGTTAACAGAATAATGCAGTTGTTTCTTTACTGAATGTAGTTTACTCTTTACCATCGCGCTCTTGTTCTTTTGTGCATTCAAATCTAAAGGCCTGTCCATATCCCCACCCCTCAGCAGCTGTAGACCATGCCACCATTTTTCTCTTCCCACTCAAAAACTGAAATCAGCTTTGACTGTAGCACGAGTGCACAAAGAAAAGCATTTGTCTGATGTTCCTTTCACCTACATATCCTTTAAAGTCCGCTCCAATCACCACGCTAACCGTGTGGGAACACTCTCTACCACTTCACACCTTTTGACTTTTAGCTTCAAAATCATGATCCTTTTTCAGACTCTCCTTACTGCCACAACCCTATTTACATATTCTACCTCGAACATTACCACTACTTTCTTTCTCTTTCCATCTACACCAAGGTACAGCAGAATCCACCTCCACTGCTCCTGGCCTTTGCTGGTCTCTCATAGTATATCTACCCTCTTTCCCTTTCCCATCACAGTCCCAACACTTAGAGTCCTACTCTCACCTACACACTCCTGCCTTTCCTTCTGTCTCGCTGCCTCCTAGTCCTAACATGCCCTCTCAGAAGGACCTGGACTTTAGGAGGATGAGGAATCCTGTGACCCCTGTTTCAATCCAGGGAGTCGATGTGGACTTTGTGGAGGACTATAAATACTTTGGAGTACACACAGACAATAAACTGGACTGGGTTAAAAACACCACTGCACTCTACAGGAAGGGCCAGACGTGTCTCTGAGGTCTTTCAACATCTGTCGGACAATGCTTAGGATGTTCTATGAGTCTGTTGCCGCCAGTGCCATCCCATGCTGTTGGGTTGAGGGTCACAGATGCCAACAGACTAAATAAACTGATCCCCAAGTCCAGTAATATTGTGAGGATGGAGCTGGACTCCCTTAGGGTGGTATCTGAGAGGTAGATGTTGTCCAAGATAAGGACAATGCTGGATAATACCTCCCACCCATTCCATGATGTGCTGGCCAGTCCCAGGACCACGCTCAGTGAGAGACTGCGATTACCCATAAGGCACCACTGAACGACACAGGAAATCATTCCTGCCTGTGGATATCTCCGTACAACTCCTCCATCTAATGCACAATGCAGAAGTTACACCCTTCTGCACATCCTGTACAGTAAAATAACAACGTTTTACAGGACAGAGTAAAATGTCAATCATGTATATGTCATGTCTCTAATATTCTTGATATTTATGAATATATTTGTATACATTAGAGCTATTTCTTATATTTTGTAAACATCCATCCATTCGCTTCCGCTTATCCTTTTCAGGGTCACGGGGGGCGCTGGAGCCTATCCCAGCTATCATAGGGTGAGAGGCGGGGTACACCCTGGACAGGTCGCCAGTCTGTCGCAGGGCTAACACACAAGGACAGTCAACCATTCACTCGCACATTCACACCTAGTGGCAATTTGGATTATCCAATTAACCTATCTGCATGTCTTTGGACGGTGGGAGGAAGCCGGAGTACCCGGAGGGAACCCACGCAGACACGGGGAGAACATGCAAACTCCACACAGAAAGACCCCGGCCTGATGGTGGAATTGAACTCAGGACCTTCTTGCTTGCAGCAACAGTGCTAACCACCGTGCCACCGTGCTGCCTGATTATTAAATATATATAATTAATTAGCAATGGTGACTAATTTCTTAGTCAACTAAATGAGGGAAACATATTAGAGTAAGCCACTAGTCTAAAACTAAGAAATACGGATATGGAGTTAAATTTGAGAACCGTTTAATGTCAACATAAGCCAGAGGTCACTAATAGGCGGACTGGGGTCCTGAGCTGCACCCACAAGCGGTCCCATATGGAACCGGACTTCCAGTAAAAACAGAAGGCAAAAATTTCAAAGCTGATAGGGTGCTTCTGTTTTAACTGGTCCAGCATTTTCTGGTCTTTACGGTAGTGGTTCAGTGGCTGAAGAAATGCACAGACCAGTTGGGTGCAACTTAAGCCACCCCATGTGATACCACTCAGCCAATGAACTCTGTATACTCCAGGCGGTAAATCTGACAGCTGAGACTTAGTTACACATGAAAAGACAGTGAAAAAGAAGAAAGACAGCGATGGAGAAAAAAGAAAAGGAGAAACACAGACAACTGTGTCTGAAAACTCTGAATAAAGAGAGACTGGTGGCACGAAACAATACGAACATGCTGTGCAAAAACACAGAAAGACCCTGGCCTGATGGTGGAACCAAACTCAGGACCTTCTTGCTGTGCGGCAACAGTGCTAACCACCGTGCCACCATGCTGCCCGTTATTATTTTGTAAACATTGTAATATATTATATTATTTAATTTAGTTTAGTCTGTTACTGTTATTGTCTTGGAGCAACTGTAACAACATAATTTCCTTAGGGATTATTAAAGTATTCTGATTCTCCCTCTCCTCTTCCTTCATCTTCAATAGTAGTCAGTAGTAGTAGCCCAGTTTGCACCTGCTGGCCAGCAGAACCCAGTCAGTCATTGTTAACCCGGGCCTGACCGATCCGGTATGGAAATCTGATTTTTTATGGCCTGCATGCCTGATCCGGATGTCCTTCCTGAACCCTCCACATTTACCTAGTCTGGGCCCAGAGGTGGGAAGTAACGAATTACAAATACTTCAGCAGAATCTTCAGGTATCTGTACTTTACTTGAGTATTATTATTATTTATTTATTTTTACAACTTTTTACTTTTATCCCTACATTTTATACAAATATCTGAACTTTCTACTCCTTACATTTTCAAAACGGCTCCTTACTTTAGTTTTAACACATCTGAGGGGAGTAATTATTTTATATCACTGCGAACCTTCATAGTCATCGCCAGGGGTGTCCATGAATTGTGTTTGCGGTACTTCAGCATCTAGCTAGCCCTGCTGAAGAGGAGCGAGCATAAAGGGAGTAACGTTTTTTTAAGTGTCAGGCAGTTTGAAATGCAGCATTTCTATCAGCTCAACAAACATCAGCAAACATATAAAAACTGTTTGTGTGCAGTTTGTCCCACAGTGTGTTACAGCTAAAGGTCCAGCTGCATTTCACAGGGAGAGAAAAAGATAAACAGGTTGGTTTTCTGCACTGTGGTGGATACAGTAAAGGTGCACAGATGCTGTGGTTTCATTTCAGTTAGCTTACATCAAGTGTAGCAGAGATTCATATGAATTTCAGTTGATGATGTTTGTATAGTGTCTAACATAAAGACAACATAAACAGTGTACTGTCAGTGTAGAGGATGAAATCAGCTAGGACAACTCAGGAAACATCGGCTCACATCTTGTTGAATTCAGGTGTATACATCCATAAAGAGCAGCAGATCAGCTGATCACAGCCTGTACATTAAGAAAATCTACTGAAGCTCTCAATAGAAATTATTGTGCGATATGATTCGTTCCCACACCTAACCACTACAATTTCGCGGGGTTGCTGGGAGTTGTAGTGCGCTGCAGTCTGCCGTAGCCCGTGTTGGTTAGCCTGATCCCGGACCCACATCTGCTATGCACGTGTGCGTTTTCTAGTAACGAGCTCGGAAAAAAAAGCGTCTGGATTTCTTTAAGTTGCTTGAAGACATTTCACCTCTTATCCGAGGAGCTTCTTCGGTTCTAGGGTCAAACTGAAGAAGCTTATCAGATGAGAGGTGAAACGTATTCAAGCAACTTAAAGAAGTCCAGATGCTTTTCTTTCCAAGCTCCTTAGACTACGATGACCTGGATGACTGAGAACCTTTACAGACACGTTTTCTGGTAACAGCTGCAGGTTTGTTATTAGCATGTTAGCATTAGCTAGCTAAATGAAAAATCCGCATATTAGTGTTTTTAGTGACAAACGGTGGGAATGTGACGTCACTCCGCAGGTGTCTAATCTGTAGACATCAAGCACAAACCGCTGGTTGTAAACCTGATAATCGATGAGAATCAATCAGCTGTTTGTTTGTTTTTTTTACCTTCACCTGCTTCTTCGTCCCTTTCTCTTTGACCGAGGATGCTTCCGGCTGCGCGAAGTTTGCTGGGAGCTGTAGTACGCTGCACCAGGAAGTCCATTTTTGATCTAATCAATAATTCGATTAAAGGAGCAGGAAACCAGACAGATATTCTTTTTAATTTGATTGTCTTAAAACATCACATAAACCAGAGGAGTCGTTCTTCTAAAAATGGATCTGATTGGTCTGTTACATTCAGCATCAGTGATGTGACTGTCAACAGATTGGTTGCAGACATCAGCTGATTTATTTCCACCTGGGAGGCTTTAGGTTATTATCACCTGAGAGCAGCGTGCAGGTATAGCTCTGCTGGTTCTCAATCTGGGAGCAAAGACCCACAGCTGGCCTCAAGGTAACTGTCGGTCCCAGGTCCTCTGTGCTTTTACTTTGACAGTGCTAAGAGGAAGTGGGCGTTTCATTTTTCAGCTGGTGTCAGGCTTAGGGTTTTACCAGTGTGAGCAGCAGTGTCTCATTGGCCCTGTATTGATCAGCGATCGTGATGGCTAAGTGGGGTGAAGGAGATCCTCGATGGATAGTAGAGGAGAGAGCTGACGCCACCAACGTCAACAACTGGCACTGGTCTGTTCATCTTCATCAATGCTACCATCACTGCAGTACTCATTATACTACTATTATTATTACTACTACTTATTTATTGTAATAAATATAAACTGGTCCATGTGGCAGACAGACAGACTGATGAAGGTAGAATTCAGGTAATGCTGTTGCTATAGAAGTTGCTTCAGCTCAGTGATAGAAAACGCGCAAGAAGTTAATTTTTGAGTAATCTTTGGGGCTTCCTGCAGGTAACTGAGGGCACTGGCCTCATTTCCATGGTAACAGCCTGAATGTCATGACTGAGTAAGAAGAGGACATTTCCAGAATGATCTCAGTGTGTATGTGATACTGTAGGATGAGCTATTTTAGACTCTCAGTGTGTGTTATGTGAGCCGCAGCTGGTTCAGCACATGTTTGGAGGTATTTTTGAACTCTGTGATGTCAGAGGTGGGCGTGATTTGGTACCCGCTGACCCTCCTCTCTCCCCTGGTCAGGACAGAGCGAGATGTGTCCTCCTGGTCCTCGGAGTGCCTCCATCAGTTGCTGCTCGGTGTGCAGGTGGAGGGACCTGAGGGTGTCTGCCATCTGACCGAAGTCACTAAGCTGGAGGGAGAAGCTTCCATCAATAACCGCAAAGGGAAGCTCTTCTACTTCTACGAGTGGCAGCTGAGACTCAGCTGGCTGGGTCAGTGATCTCACTGATGATGTCGTCCATCCATTCATCATGGGAGACCATCTCAATTTGGTTCATGTGACTGACTTTAACCTTCACGTAGATGCTGTAGATATGGGGTCTCAAACTCACAACCCAGGGGCTACTTGCTGCCCCGTATATTGACAGTTTGATCCTTGAAGTGACTTTTTTTTTTTGTTAAAATGAGTTATTTAAGAAGCCAAAAATGATTTAATATGAAGGCAATATGAGCAGAGAGTACAAATATGCTGAGGGATTGGCTCTGTTAGTTCAGTGAGAGAGTCAAAAACTAATGTGTACACTTATGTCTGCATATTTGTTAAATATGAACAAAATGATAGTAGAAGTGCTGCCATGTGTCTGGCCAGGTAGAGAGTACTGATGTGTTTATTTGGTGGTTCAATGAAGGGCTTCAGTTAAGAGTGAGAAAAAAAACGTTTTGTCTTGTTATACAATATTTGAAATTTAAAAATACAACACTACATTTTAGAAAATATTTGTGTGTGTTTTCTTATTTGTTTGATTTGTATTACTTGAACACTGAAGTGGCCCTCCAATAAGATGACAGTGCCAGCAGTGGCCCATAGCTCATTTAGGTTTGAGACCCATGCACTAAACCTTTTAGCCAAAGTTCTTCTAGAAGCACGTCGCACAACATGGCAGCTATCATGATGATAACTCTCGGAGTATGTTTGAGCAGTTATTTTGAAATATTATCAGCGTTAACCCTAACTTCAGTGGTCACTGGGGAAAAACTGTAAAGAATCTTCATTGTGAGTGTTGAATAGTCAGGTCTTCATGCTTTACTTTTATTGAGCAACAAATTATTTTTCCTGCTAAATGAAGATCTTCTAAATCAGCAAGACACCATTTCCTCTTTAGCTCACAGGTTATCTGGTTGAAAATGCACATTATTCATTTATACCAGGGAGTCAAGTGCTTTTGATTTCAGTCTTTCTTTTTCAGAATCAGGTAACATTTTAAACAAGATAATCAATCTCTATGGGAGTAGAGTTCAAGCAGTGGCTCTGCATTGTGTTGGCACATGGTATTGAAAAAATATAATACTGAAGAGTTCTTCCCCACTGCTGTGTAAGCCATTATTGTAAACCAGGAGTCTTTGCTGATGATATTAATTATAACTACTAAATCTACTCTTATCTTGAATGAAAGGTTTCATTTTGACTCAGTGTCACCCGCTCTGGCCCTTGGAATACATTTGACTATGACTGCCAGAATCTCTAGCCACGTGTACAGCGGGGATTTTAACATAGGGTTGCTCTTTTTCTGTAGTGCCAACTGTTTTCTGTGTGCAGGGATGTCCTGCAGGGGAGTGAAGTTCAGAGGAACTATTGATGTGTCCAACCTGTCTGACGAGAATGACGAGGATGACCTGGATGTGAGTTTGACTTCTGATTCTGATCACATACCCTGCAACCCAGTGATGACTGCACAGATGAGTGTATTGATAATTATGTTGCTATCCAGATCACCAGCCCAACACACCTCTCCTGGACCTCATGAAGACCTCCGGCATCCAGGAGGTTCGCAGGGTTCTGGGCGAGTATGTCCAGCGGCTCAAATCAGGTGTGTTACCTAGAAGACATCAGGCAGTTTCTGACCATAAGGAGTTTTTAGAACTGTTCGTGGGTGTCTCCTCTGTGTCTCTTAAGTAGATCGGTCAGTAACTATCAAAGCCTTTTAGGGGTGGGTCTAAACAGGAAAAAGCTAGAAGTAATGTGGAAACTTGAAACCATTAAAGTTCTGTGAAATTCAGCAGTGAGAGGTGGGTGGGTCCAGGCTTGAGATAATAGTTGGAAGTGAATACTAAAGTGTTAAGAATACTGCTGATATGAGGGGGTGAGTTACTGAGACAACCAGAGTCTACAATTAACTCTAGCACCCAGCAATCCTGTCAGAGTCTGGCTGAGGCAGACTGTATGTATTGCGAAAAATAACTCAAATGCAGACCAAAACAGAATGTGAAACGTGACATGGAATAACAAAACCGAGCCGTTTATTAAGGCTGGCAAAGAAGTACAAAACAAAAGACAAAGGTGAAACTAAACAATAAACTAAACTGGGTGAATTAAGATTAAAGCATGAAAAAACCTTCAACATGAAACCTGGCATGGAGACATGGAAAAAAAACCTGGATGCATGACGTGAAAACAGCAGACGACCTGACAAGAAATGACTGAAAACACAGAAGTACACACAGGAGGATAATGAGGGAAGTGGAAACACATGGGGAAACAAGTGAGGATAACGACATCACAGGGGAAACGTAAAGCTAAACACATAGAACACAGGAACACAGAACCTCTTTAAAATAAAATGGGAAAGATAATGAAACGCAGATGTGTCAAGTTCATGTTGTCACAACAAAAGACATGAAGACATGAAACACATAAAGGACAAGGGATACTTAATACAGGGGTTGAAAACTTAAGGGGAAACTAATAAACAAATTACCTTAGAAAACCCAATGAACTTAAACATAAACCATAAACATCCAAATTAACAAAAACTCAAAACGCTGGGTAAAAAGACCCAGGATTGTGACACATCCACTACAAATGCATGTGAGCAAAACACGTTAAATCTAAGTGGAGCTTTAGTACTCTGTTTTGAGCTTCTCCTGGTGGTTGGAACGTTTGTAGTTTCAGCCCTCAGCAAGCCATTACTCTGAGACAGTCCCTAAAACGCTTCATTATGAAATTTACACCTGTAAAGATCAGCCAGGGAGATGAACCTTGGGGTAACTGTGACCTCTGATCCCACAGAGTTTGGTCAGGGAATGATTCTTCCCACCACCAACGCACTGAAGCAGCATTCATCTGTGTCGACCAAGAAGAATGAGGTTAAGACCAATAAAACCCAAGTAGGATGCTCCTCCTGTCCTGACTTAGCTCCTGTTCAGCCTCACTGTTGAAGTGCTGACCTTTGATTTTTCTGTGTTGTCCTGCAGATTAGCCCCGCCCCCAAGTGCTCCTCCAGTACCGCCCCCTGTCCCACAGGTGATCGTAACCAAACCTGCAGTTTCGATCTGAAAGAAACATTCCAGACCAACGCTCATGAACTCTACAGGACATTCATCAGCCAAGAGGTACTCGAACAGACTAGGAAGGACCAGACGAAATCAGAACAGACCAAGAAAGACAAGAACACGTTATAAATGACGCCCTATGAAAGACCCTGTTCAATTTATCTAAATGAGTCATGACCAGCCAGCAAGAAAAACTTTGTTTGATTAAAATCAGGTCAAATCTAGGCTAAAAATTGGTGTCAGACTTTTACGAGTTCAGTATGAATCCTAGGCCTGAAACTGACTGAAACCAGACAATGAAAACAGAAATACAATTAACCAGGTGATCAGAACTGGGCCCCGGCATTACCTGAAATTAGGCTGACACTATCCACTCTGCCATAGCCCAGTTACAGACTTAGCACCTGAGTGCCTTCATTGCAATCTTGGGGAACTTCAACCATGTCATCTTGGACCCGCTAATCTTTATGCAGACATTCCAGGCCACAGCACTTGCCTGCCAGTGGCCTGAGGAGGAGTGGGCTTCCAGGCTTCTGCCGCTGCTGTCAGGGGAGGCACAGATGGCGGCCCAGCCTGCCCCCGGCGTCCCGGGGTGTCTTTGAGGATGTTTGCAGGGCAGTATTGGATTGGCTCGGGTTCACCCCGGAGGACTACCGGAGGCGATTTCGGGCTAGTCAGATGTCAGCGGGGGAGCAGCCGTTCACTTGGGCTCGACAGCTGGAGGATACGGCGGCGAGCTGGCTGCGTCCGGGGCCAACACTGGCGGAGGACCAACCTGCCGGCAGGACCGCCGCCGGTACTGCGGGCAGGGGGGGGGGGCCCTCAGAGCGTCAGCTGCTGTTGTCTGCAGCTCAGGGGAGGGGAGGCGAGATCAGCAGGACGGAGAGAGGCATGTCGCATCCCATTTTGGGCACAGTTCCACAGCTTACTGGTGAAATCGCAACCAGTAAATTTGTGTAATGTTTGCCCGGCACTTAGCAGTGACACTGGGTCGACTGATACTGACTCTGGGGGGGAGGAGGTGGCGGGAACCTCTACAGAGGCCCCACTGCCTCCGGTTATGCACCCCACAGAAGATTTTTCCCTAGAGCAGTCTCGGGATGACACCCTACGCTCAGCCTATGACCAGGTGATAGATATTGATGGTCTGCTGGTGCACCCTGAAGCCTCGCGGACTTACACCCAGTTCCAGTGAGTCTTGACACTCGCACGAATGAGATCTGCACCCAGTTGTTGGTGCCACAAAGCCGCCGGGAAACATTTTCCAGGCGGCTTATTCAAACCCCATGGCAGGGCATTTAGGATGCAAGAAAACTCTGGAGCGCATAATGGCCTAATTCTATTGGCCGGGTATTTGGGCCGATGTGCGCCGCTGGTGGTGCCCAGAATGCCAGCTGGTTAACCACCCAGCCATTCCAAAGGAATGCGCCCATTACCGCTGATGGAGATGCCGTTTGAGCGCATTGGTATGGATACCTTCGGGCCATTCCACCGGAGTGCACGCGGCTATCGCTTTGTGTTGGTGCTGGTGGTTTATGCAACGTGATACCCGTAAGCAGTACTGCTGCACACCATTTCAAGAGTGTGGCCCAGGCATTGTCTTGCGAGTCGGTATTCCGAAAGAAATGCTGACTGACCAGACCACGTCGTTCATGTCTCGCACTCTGAGGGAGCTATACAAATTACTGGACATTAAATCTATTCGGACCAGTGTCTAATACCCTCAGACTGATGGGCTGGTGGAGCGGCTGAAAAAAACTTTAAAGTCCATGATTCTTAAGTTTATTCACGAGGATGAACGAAATTGGGATCGGTGGCTAGACCCCAGGCCTCCATGGGATTTTCTCCCTTTGAGTTACTGTATGGCAGGTAGCCGCAAGGGGTGCTCGACTTGATTCAAGACAACTGGGAGGAAGGGTCGAGCCCCACAAAGAATAAAATTCAATACGTGCTGGGCCTGAGAGCAAAGCTGCACAGGTTGGGGTGGTTATCACGGGAGAATTTACTCCAGGCCCAGCAACATCAGCAAAGCTTGTACAACAGAGGGGCTAGGCTCAGGCAATTTTCACCAGGAGACAAAGTGCTTGTATTACTACCATTCTCCAGCTCGCCAAGTGACGAGGGCCCTTTGTGGTCACACAGCGAGTGGGGGACGTTGACTATGAGGTTGACCAGTCAGACAGGAGAGGAGCGACGCAAATTTACCACCTCAACCTCCTTAAAGCATGGAGGGAGGCTGAAACCACTGCTCTGTTGAGCCTGGTTAAGGAGAGAGATGAGTGTGGGCCGGAGGTGCCAAATTCCACCATCCCCGCCTCCCTCCATTGTGATGACCACTCACACAGGCCCAGAGAGCAGATGTTGGTGCACTGCAACAGCGCTTTGCTGATGTGTTCTCCCCCTGCCCGGCCGAACGTCTCTCATAGAGCACCATATTGAGACACACCCTGGCGTGACAGTGGGTTCATGGCCCTACAGGCTCCTGGAGCATAAAAGACAAATTGCTGAATTGCAGAATTGAACAATATGCTGAGGCTAAAAAGTAGCCCCATAGTTATATGGTATATAAGATATATGCCCATAGTTCTTGTGGTGAAGAAAGATGGGTCTATACGGTTCTGTGTGGACTACCGCAAGGTGAATGAGGTGTCACGTTCGATGTGTACCCAATGCCCCAGGTCGACGATCTCCTGGACTGGTTGGGCACTGCTTGTTTTTTCACGATGCTGGATTTAAACAAGGGCTACTGGCAGATTCCCTTGTCTGCAGAGCAATCTTCCCTCTTAGAGAGAAGTGGTGCTTCAAAGGATAGTTGCAGATTTCTGTCAGAATGTGGAGATAATACAGTACAAATAAAATGTTCACGTTTCTCCAACGTTGTCTTCCCAACAGTTTCACTAACATCTACACTGGATGGCCAGGAAGCGTTCGCGATGTCTTATCGGGCGCATTTCCGGCGCTGATAATTGGCATCTGTCTTGTGTCAGTGACATAAAAGACGGATTTAATGCGGCATGACCATTCAAACAGCAGTCGCTTTCAGATATGTATTGGATTCAGTAGCACATATGAAAGTGACCCAGGTCGGATTTGAAAATATCGGATTTGTGCTGTTCACACTGTCATACCATGATCGGATATGGGTCGCATAGGGTCAAAAAAGTCGGATATGATGCGCTTTCGCGTGCAGTATGAATGTAGCCTTAGATGGTGTTTTCCTTGTAGCTGCGTACAGCAAACATGGGGGAGGGTCTGTGCTGGCGGACGTTGGTTACTGGCCTGGTAGCCTGGCTGCCCCTGGGTGGGTCCGGGACGGGCTTGGAGGCTTGTGGTTCTGGGGGTGCTCCGCCCCTGGGCTGGGGCTCTCTGGCTGGGCCTTGGGTCCTGGTTGTTGTGTTGCCGGGGTGGTGGGCGGGTGCATCAGCCCAACTGTAGGGCTCTCTAAATGGCCTGTATTTATATAGCGCTTTACTAGCCCCTAAGGACCCCAAAGCGCTTTACATATCCAGTCATCCACCCATGCACACACTGGTGATGGCAAGCTACATTGTAGCCACAGCCACAGCCCCAGCCCCTCCCTTTCTTCCCTCCCCATCCTCAGCTGCCTCCCTCTTCCCAATCCACCACACACACGCAGGACTTGGGGTGCAGGTGTGTCACCAGGGTGCAGGGGAGGCACTCCCCCTCTGCCCCCTTCTGGCCGCCTGTCCCTCAATTTTAATCCGCAACCTAGACAACCACATTACTCAGGTTTGGGGTCTTCACTCACCCCGCGTTCTGTTAACCATCGGGGCTGGGGGGCTGGGAGGAGGTGCTGGCCGTCGGATTGGGGTCTGGGATGCGGGGCCTCCCTGCTACTGCAGATAAGGAGGCGGTCTGCCTTCCTCTACCCCAGTGAGAAGGGTTACATCTCCTGGGTCCAGGTATGGTTTGCCCCTCTGGGGGCGGGGGTACCCGGACCTGGGATGTAGAGTATGTTTGGGGAGTGTGAATGTGTGTACAGTGCCTATTTGTGTCTGTCTCCACGTCGGGTGAGTGCCGAGTATTTGTTTGTGTATATGGGGGTGGGAATGCATGTTTGTGTCTGCGTACGCCTCTTTGTCTGTGTCTATATGTCAGCTGGGACCTAGACTCCACCTCTCTGGGAACATCTCAGGCTCTCCGAGGTATGGAGGCCTATCTCCCCTCACCACACTCCCTGCCAGTAGCTGATGCCCTCAGACGTTGGTGTGTTGGTGGTTCTTGGTGTCTGGGGCTGGGCGCTCATGTATGTACCAACTCACTCCTGGTGGCCGATTGGCAGGACCTGGCGACTGTGGCCCGGCTGGGCCCCTTCCGGTGGGTGGGGTACCCTCAGGCCTCTGGGCCTGAGGCCCGGTCCTCTCTGGCACAGCTGGCTGCCTGCAGAGTCCGCAGGCACGTCACTGCAACCCCCTCTGGCCTCTGCTCCGTGGCTGCTGGGTGACCTCTTGTTTGGGGCTTTCCTCAGCTCTTCCCAGGAGGGTGGCACAGTTGCCCCCCTGGTGGTCCTCCATGGGTCCTCGTATTCTGGGACCTCTGGATGTCTGGGGCCTGGATCTCCTCCATACCTGCTTCATGCCCTGGGGGACGGTGCTGTGGCTCCCCACACTTCCTAGCAGATCGTTACATGGAGAAACCTTTTGAATTCAAGCACAGGTGTACACACGGGTTTTCACAGACACACACTTCACCTTTCTTGGCTGCTACCTCAAAGCACATTGTGCGCTGTCGGTCTTGCGTACTGCACAATAACATTTCATATTTAGTATCGACTGTTATCTGCTGTTAGCTACTTTATTGTGATTGTGTTGTATTTATTATGTTGTTTTTTGTTTGTTTACTCTTCTGTTTTTTCTTATCCCCATACAGGTGATCCAGGTGTTTTGTTTTTTGTTTTTTTCTTCCCGCCTTTCTCACCATCTCTTCTCCCCTCTATTTTTCTTTCTCTCCCTCTCTTTCTTTCATCCTTCCTCCTTCTATCCCCCAGTCATGTCTGTCCCGTCTGTAACAACCGAAAATCAAATCAAATAAATACATAAAACTGGACAGTCAGAACCAAGATCGTCTGGTTCTGAGACCAGGGCCCTGTTTCAGGAAGCCGGTTTAGAAAACTCAGAGTGAAAAACGATACTCAGGGTTGAGTAACCCTGAACTGTCCAACTCGGAATATTCGGTTTCAGAAAGGCTGATAACAATTAGTTCAGTCAACGCGGAGTTGCTTTAACCCCAAGTGAAGCGCGCGGACGAGGATACATAAAGCCCTGATAAGCGGAGCACAGATTAAGCGAGTCACCATGGAGACGGAGGGAAAGAAGGCGTGGTCAATGTATTTTACAGCGCTTGAGGCCGAAATTCTGATGGCAGCATATGCCGATAACACGCAAATTCCGCGGAAAAAAGTAACACAGCCTCAGCTGCGAAAGACAGGGAGCATGCATGGCAAAACATAGCCGACAGAGTCAATGCGTGAGTGTTAATATAAACATTGATCTAGGGATTTCCACCCATTTAACACGTTATTTTATCATATGTTATTTTATTTGTTATTTTATACATTTTATTTTGTGATGTGATGTGAGCGCAGGTGCAACCCAACAGGCCCCAAACGTTCCTGGCAGCAAGTAAAAATGAAATATAAAAATATAGTCCAAACAGGTGAGGTGTAATTGTATTATGAGCCATAGTGCTTGGTCTGTTTGTCCGATGTAAATCAATTGCAGTTAGAGGCTACATTAATTTTCTTTCTGTAAGCACTTATTGAAATTATCTGAGCACATTACAAGTACATATTTGCTTACTCTGTATGCTCAAATGTGACCCGTTATAGCCAACAGAAAAAAAGCGGAGGCCCGAAAAACAGGTGGGGGTCCTCCACCACCACCACTCACAGAGGCTGAGCAGTTGGCCCTCAGCCAAAACAGTGGGCGCCCTGTGGCCGAAGGCATCTCTGCGGGGACATCCTCTGAGTCAATAACCCCGCAAGACACAAGTGCCTACATAAGGGGTAAATTCAAAATAATACATGATGTGCATACATCCTTTCTTCACAGTCACCTTCGCAGTGCTACTCAGTCATCTGATAAACTCTTTACCATAATGGATTATTTTGTAGTGAAGTTATTTTCCTACTGATTTTGCCTTCCCTCAGTCTTGGTTGTCTTTGAGAGCATAATGACAATGAAGTGTAAGGTGATTGGTATGTTTGTTAATTGCCATTTGGTCCCTTGTAAGTTATAAGTGACCTGTGTAAACCTCATATTCTATCAGTTGATGGTGATGGTGTACTGCATCTGGTGCAGCCTCCTGTTGAGCCAGACCAACATGCAGTTGTGAGTAATACTCCACAGATTATATGAGTTTACAGTAGAACAGCAATGTTGTTTATTTCTTTACTACAGGAAAATAATGAAGAAACATTGACAGCTGTTACAGAGGAGGAAGCAACAGAGACACTTTATGAGGTTTACATCTTTTAATACTTTGTGTACAGGAAATACAGGCGACCAATAAAGCCAGTTGAACAAAACATCTGTTTATTCTTCTTTCAACATGTTGAGGTGATGGGTCAAAAGAAATGATTGTGACATATGGTGTCTCTGACTGCTCTTCCATCTTGTATGTCCGTGGGAGGGTCAGGATGTTCATGGTTTGGATCACTGCTGATGTTTGGTTCAGAAGGACAGTGTTCTCCTCTAATTGTGGCAATGTTGTGAAGAATCACACATGCCACAATAATGTCACATGCCCTTTCTGGGGTGACCCTGAGTCTTTGCAGGCACTGGAACCGGGCCTTAAGCATTCCGATAGTCATTTCAATTCTGGCTCTTGTCCTGCAATTAGCCAGATTATATCGCTGCTGTGGGCCCGGGTCAGGGTAAGGGGTAAGCAAATAGGGTAAACATGGATACCCCCTATCACCAAGCAAGTAGCCAGTGAACTCTCCTAAGACAGAAGGATACACTTCTGAAGCAATTGGTCTTTATATATTTTAAAGTATTCTCAACTCACCATGTCCAAATTTTGTGCTCAGTGTACATTCACGGAATATTTGTGAGTCATGGACAGAGCCTGGCCACTTGGCTTCCACATTTGTGATAATGTTGGCAGCATCACATATGATCTTCACAGTGCAGAGAACACAAATTAGCATCCATTACTATAATGAAATAATTTGTTAGTTTGAAATGCTACAGGGAACTATGTACCTGTACATTAATGCTGTGGAAAGACTTCCTGTTCACATAGTCTCCTTCATTTACTAAAGGAGCAATGACTGGAATGTGAGTGCCATCTGTACAGCCAATCACGCCTGGGAACCCTGAAAATAAATGTAAAATTTAAGTAGTAGTTCAAGTATCACCACATCATGAATTAAGTTTTGGTCATCCTGATACCTGCAATTTTGTGGCATCCCTCTTTGATGAATCTTGTGGGTCTGTGACCGGGGAACACCACAAACGAGTACAGGAGACGTTTCAGTGCAACTGTAACATTCCTGACTGCCCGACAGACGGTAGCCTTGGAAACGTGCTCAGCGTCACCAATATTATACAGAAAGCTCCCGTTTGCAAAAAACCGAAGTGCAATACAAATAATATGCAATGAACTGAGAGCATGTCCGCGATGTGTCACATGCGTAATATATGGCCTGAGGATGTTATCCAAATAAATTATAGATTGTGCTGAGAAACGGTGACGTTCACACAGAAAATCATCAGGTAATGATAAAATGTCCAAACGCGCTCTGATCACTCTCTCCTGGCGGAGAGCTCTGCGGAGAATTTGGGCTTCACGATCTACTGGCTCTTCAAGGAAGGAGCACGCCATGTCCGACACTTCCTACTGTCAGGTTTCCGACAAAGGGGCGGAGACAGTCAGGGTTAGTTGTAGTAAACCTGCTAGGGGGCAGGTTAGCTTCACGGCGTGTGTCGTCATAGTGACTCACTGAGGCTTCAGCTGAACTCGCTTTGTGAAACCGAAAACCCAGAGTTTTCGTTAACTCAGGGTATACTTACTCAGTTTTTCCACTAAACCGGCTTCCTGAAACAGGGCCCAGAAAAACTCGTCACCACTGTCAGTTTCTTTATTGTGAAGGAATGTTTGTCTTATTGTTTGTTTGTATTGAAATACAGGATCAACAAACACACACAATTACATACACACACACAGCTGGTTTTAACGTCAATACAAAAGCGTCTAAAAACCTCAGTAGGAGGATCAATAAAAATGATCACGGATCAATTAAAGGGCAAATAAAAACCGATCAGTAACTCATTCCCTTGACACTGGTTATTGATCTGTGAGATATGGATCAGCTGCCTTGGCTCTGGAGCCTGGATGGAGTTTCTTCAGTTGGGTCAAAAGGTCAGCAAGCGGAGTCAAAAGATCTCCTCCTCATCTGCATCACAACCGTAATCTGGATGACGCAAATCAATAAAATCAATGAAATCAATCAATGTTACTGTAATGATTTTGAGAATAAAAGTCTGGACTAACCTCCCACCAGCTGCAGAGCGCTAACACACTCCTCCTCCTCCTCTTCCTCTTCCTCCTCCATGGGGGATGGAGCAGTTGGGAGGGTGGGGCTTGTTTCTGCTGCAGAGTCAAGGGGTGGGTTGGACTCAGTCTCTGCTGGTGTTTCTGTTTCTGTAACCACTGTGACTGTTCTCTCTACCTGAAAGATTAACATCAGGTAAACCAGGTAAGAGGGAGTAACAGGTACGAGAGGTGAGGAAGGACACACAGGTGAGACATGCAAGGAGGATGCGCACCTGATGAGCTGTTTTCTTCTTCTTTGGTGTGGAGGAAATGAGGTGGCGGAACCTGAAAGAGCAGGAGAGAGAACATCAGGATAGCGTGGAGGACAGGTTGAAGAATATTCATTACTGATGACAGGTTATTGAGAGATCAGATCAGTTGAGATACCTCTTGCCCATAATGCTGGTGTTGGCTGCAAGGTCTTGGTTACTGTCACTGGTCTTCCTGCGCCGGCGGCGGTTGAGTCGTTTTCGTGCTACGGTGGTATCGGGGGTGTGGTCGGGGGACCTGGTCGGACTTCCTGTTCCTCGGTTAAGATCTCTAAGGACATCGTAGTTGATCTTACTGGAGATCTTCTTCTTCTCTAACATTCTCTCAATCGCCTCGCCCGCTGTCAATGCCTCGATCTGGTCCCGCTTCTTAGACTTCTTCTTCTTCTGACAAAATATTCACCACATGGGGTCACAGATTAGGTGGGTGGAGCTTCAGGTGAGGCTCTTGAGTGGATGCTGGTTTCACTCACCTTCTCCTTGTAGGTGCCCTCCTCCTTCTCTTTGTTTATCCGCTCCTGTTTCTCTGGAAACACAAAAACAAATCAATCAGAATCAGTAATCAATAACACCCATCAATGATTGCTGATGAGCACCTTTCTGCTCCTTCAGGTATTCGGCGTTCTGCTTCATCCACAGCTCCGTCTTCACCTGAACCTCCTTCTCATTTAGGATGTACTGTATCACACAGAACAGGCCAATCAGAAAAGAGCACGTGCAGTTGGGTCCTTTCACAGTAAAAGTTGCTCAGGTATCTTTGTACCTGTAGAACTGTGAACTGACCTTATCGATCTCTTGATCATCAATACCTTCCAGGTCCAGCTCCTCGCTCTGTGGGTGGTCACCTGAAGGTAAACGCAGAGCTTGATTTCTAACTGCCCTATGATCTAATGGTGATGTCACCATTCTGTTACAGTCGTTATCCTCACCGAGATCTTTCTCGCCACTCTCTGATGTGTCCGAGGTCTGGAAAGTCTGCTGGAGGCTCAGGCTGGCGGCGCTTGGCAGTTTTCCCAGAATGGAGGTCAGAGAGGCAGCCTGACGGTGTGGTCCCATCGACTCCTTCTCTGGCTCTGCCACCGGATCTCCCTTCATGCCACGTACCTCCTCCTCCTGGATCACCTGACACAGGAAGTCCTCAGTCAGGTGGTGGGTGGCCGCTTGTAATTCCACATCTTCGCTCTCAACCTCCTCGGGCTCTGATGGCATTGACAAAACCTCGCCGTTGTCCTCGGGGTCTGAAAACAGAAAAGGTGGGAGCAGCTGAGTGACTGTGTGGGCATGGTGAGACAGTCAGGTAACCCAAAGAACTGACCAACTTCTTTGGTGTAAGCGGCGTAGATTCCTCTGAGTTTGGGCCGACTCTTCTCCAGCTCGGTTTCAATCTCGTCTTTGTAGCAGCTGATCTCTCCTGATGATGACAGGAAATGCACTGTGATTCAAAGATTCAATACGTAACCCCCTCTCATCTGAGGCAGCCCACCCAGGTAAAAAAGACAAACTGACCTTCGACCTCATCCAGTTTCTTAGCCAGCTCCTGCTCTAACTGCAAGAAACCAGGAAGCACAGAGTGGTTAGCTAATTGGACACCTAGCTGCTGCAGCCAATCAGAGACAAAGATGTACCTGCTGCATTTTGGCTTTGTGCTGTGCAGCAGTGAATGAGGGGGGGTCGCACTCCTGCTCCAGATCTACTCTCATGAACTCATCAATGGTCAGCTGACTGGTGGGCGTGTCCTCAAACTCAGTTAACCTGCAGGGAGGGAAAGGCGCTGAGATCTGCTTCCTGTTTTGGTGGGGGTCAGGTGTATTCAGGTGTTTGTGGGGCTCACCTCTTCCTCAGTGTGGTCTGGCAGACCTTCACCACGCCAATCACGTCCTTCACTGAACGCCGAAACTTATGCATCCGAGCTGCTACCAGGAGTGCTGAGGAGGAGGAAGAGAAGGAGTGTTAATGTCTGCTTCATGCACATTGCCGCTGACGTTTGTTGCTATAGTGACAAATTCCAGGTTGCACCTGCTCCACAGAGTCCAGAGGGTCGGCGTCCTGTGTGCATCCAGTCCCTCTTCATCCTCTGTACAAGACGAAGAGCCGTCATGGAAACCTCATGAGTCTTCGCCCCAAACTCCAACATGTGCGCAAAGCGAGGAATGTACAGACAGGGGTCTGAGGAGGGGAAGGAGTGCTTCAATGTTAATAAACGTGGCCACACAGGGTCAAAGTTCATCAGCAGGCAAAAGATCGCTTTTTTGTTGTGGCATCAGCAGAGATTTATAAACAGTATTCAAACTTAAGTTCAACTTAAGTTAAAGGCCTTGTGTCCAGCTCCGCCCACTACATTTACTGTTGACTGTTAAATCCAGAACTGAATCAGCTTTCTGGGATTTCTTTACCTGAATGATTAAATCCGCATCAGGGCTCTGTAAGTTAGCTGTGAGTTACACTGATCACACATCATATCAGAGACTGCAGAAACTATGTGGGAGGTTCCCCTCATGACTGCAAACCCTCAATAATCACCAAGGATACTGAAATTACACCGCACGTGAGGTGTGTTCACACTATCCCAGTGTTCAGCATCCACTGAGCCGCTTCTGCACTCAGAAGCTGCATTTCCGTGTGTGTGTGTGTGTGTGAGTGAGAGAGACTGCTTGTTAACACGCTTAGTATTTTTTTTTCTTCATAACAGTGGCTTGGACACAGACATCACCACACACTGTACGTAGCAAACATAAACATACGGACACACTTCCGTGTTTGGTGTTCATGAAAACATTTGCGGTTGCTCGATGGCTGCGTTCTTTTCCCGCGCTCTGCTGCCCTCTTGCAGTGCGGAGCGGTGGTGAAGGCGGTACTACAGTGTAAGATGGCGGCCGGAGGCAGGCTGCAGCGATCTGCTCGTTTTTAACGTTTACAGCGGAAGGACGCGGGGACGGCAGACGTCACACAGGTAACCCGCATACCAAAGCTCCATGACACGCGCCACAGGTCCAACGCTGAGAATCTGGTACGTGATCGGTACTCAGAGCTGTGATTAGTGATGATCGATTGTTACCGGACAGAGACCCGATCTCCTGTTCGCTGAAGATAAACAGATGTGGTGGGCGTGGCTTTCTGGGCCACACTGATGTTAATAATAACAGCGGTCTGCTGAATCCACACCTCTGCGGGTTAGATACTGTTTATTAGCTGGATCCATGTTAGTGATCAGAGATCAATGACCGCAGCGCAGACAGGTGAAGCATTACAGACCGCCTTAGTAAACACACCTGGACACCCTCAGATGAATGATATCAGCGATCAGATAATCCAGATTATGATGAGCCTGCAGCTGCTGTCAGTTGTCTGTGCTTTAGGACAAAGGAGACGCTCTGCTGTCAGATAATCTGGATCATAATCTCTGTGGATCATAACATCCCGCTCTCTCTGACCCACAGCAGGCTGCGATGCTGTGACTGCTGACTCTGCCTGCTTTCTGAGGAGGACATGGCAGCCGAGCTGTTCTCTACCAGTCTCCCTCAAGACGAGGAGGTGGAGGTTCTGGAGGTGAAGAAGAGCTTCATTCAGGTGAGCGACCTGCAGCTGACTGCCGAAGACATCTGTGGAGACAGCGGCATTGCCGCCTCACAGCCAAATAACCATGACGGGAACCCGGAGGAAACAGACAGCTGGCAAGCTTCCCACCCCACCCTCAGAGAAAGGTAAAACCCCCCCCCCAAAAAAACCCCCACCACCAACAACCACAAGCAGTCAGAGAGATAAACAACAACAATAAGAGGACAACAAATTGACTATGCAGACATTGCTTCTTTTTCATCTAAAGGACATTAAAATGTTTGTTGCTAACACAGCCCCAACACAAAGCCCCATCCAATTCAATGTTAATTTTACAGTCCTAAATTACAACAACTGTTGCCTTAAGGTGCTTTATATTGTTTAAGTAAAGTGACTAGATGTTACAATCCCATATCAGGGATTGTAACATCTAGTTTCACAAAAAAGAAAGAGAAAACCCCATTAATCATATGACCCCCTATGAGTAAGTGCTTTGGTGACAGTGGGAAGAAAAAATTCCCTTTTAACAGGAACAAACCTCTAGCAGAACCAGGCTCACAGAGGGGTGACCATCTGCTGGTGGTGGTCAGAGGGCCCGGTGGCGCCAGTGTCCGGCAGCCTCGCCTCTGTCAGTGCGCCCCAGGGTGGCTGTGGCTACAATGTAGCTTGCCATCACCAGTGTGTGAATGTGTGTGTGAATGGGTGGATGACTGGATATGTAAAGCGCTTTGGGGTCCTTAGGGACTAGTAAAGCGCTATATAAATACAGGCCATTTACCATTTTACCATTTGCTGTGAACAGCTGGGGATGAGTGGAGGTCAATGTTATCCAGTTTCATGGATAGATAAAGCTGTGTCATCTGCATAGCAGTGAAAATGTATGCTATGTCTCTTGATGATAACAGAACCCTCATCAATTGTAACCTTCACTAAAGCTGTTTCTGTGCTGCGATGAGCTCTGAAAACTGACTGAAACTCTTCAAATAAGCCATTCCTCTGCAGTTGATGTGTTAGTTCTTTGACAACTACTCTTTCAAGAATTTTTAATATGAAAGGAAGGTTGGGGATTGGCCTATAATTAGCTAACACCGGTGGGTCTAGAAATGGCGTTTTAGGCAACGGTTTAACTACTACCAGCTTGAAGGCCTGTGATACATAGCTGATTAATAGAGATAGGTTGACCATATTTAAGATTGAAGCATTAATTAATGGCAGGACTTCTGAGCAATCTTGCCATTCCTGCATGTCCTCATGTGTTGAAGTTCAGGCTCTGGCTGCTGGGCTGGGGTCTGCATACATTCAGCTTTATCATCATTCTGCATTTTTGGCTATGTTAGCTACTAAGAAATGTGATGTGCTAACCCGAGTCTGTTGTTGTCCTTGTACTTTGCTGTTGTCTGTTGATTATGTTGTGTGGCTGCAGGAACGCTCTGATGTTCAACAATGAGCAGATGGCTGATGTCCACTTCATTGTCGGTTCTTCAGGAGAGACTCAGACAGTGCCTGCTCATAAGGTACAGAACCTGTTCCCACTGACACTTTGATCCAGAGCATACGGTTTGATGCTGTGGTCCAGATTCTAATGGATTCCTCTGTATGGCAGTACGTCCTGGCGGTGGGCAGCTCGGTGTTTGGAGCCATGTTTTATGGAGATCTGGCAGAGGGACAGTCTGTGATCCAGATCCCTGATGTTGAGCCGGCTGCTTTTCTCATCCTCTTAAAGTGAGTCAGAAATCAAGACCAGGCCCACTGTTAGTGAATTAGCAGCAAGCAGAGTCCTGAAAGTAGTCTCCTTCACTCGGATGACCCCCAGCTTTGCATTCTGCCTCATGTGGAGCTACAGCTGCCTTTCTAGTGTGCCTCATTGGGCTAGGATAGAAGGATAAAGGCTAGGATAGCAATGGAATCAGAGAGGCACAGGCTTCACAGAACTACAATCTGAGAAAACGTTGTCTGACAGAAAAAAATTATTACAAAACATAAAAAGTTTTGTTAGTATCCTGAACACTTGACTCCTGAACGTGACTATGAAATCTTTTTCAGTGCAGATCTGAGTACCGCCATTAGTGTTTCGACCAAATTGAAAAGTGTTCTGTGGCAGGATCTGAGGTAGGGTGGAGGTTTGTGGTGGGACGTGCTTAAAGACTGTAGACACCGTGGGCTGGGCAGAAGGAGTTCAGCTCCAGTGATTTTGTTTCTTGAAGCAGGATTTGGTTGAAGGGACAGGAGAGTAAGGCAGGCGTTGTAGTTTATGGTGTAGCTCGAGAAAAGGGACCACAGACCAGATTTCACAATCCATCATGTTGATAACATTGAGGTAACTTCTGTTTCTGCTCCACTGTGGTGGTACACAAACCCACTACAGTCAGCTATGGATGCCGCGTGTTGTACAATTTTTGTCGAAACATGACCTCATCCTACTATTTTCTCTATCTCAGGTACATGTACAGCGATGAGATTGAGTTGGAGGCTGATACCGTGCTCGCCACGCTATATGCTGCTAAGAAGTATATTGTCCCTGCTCTGGCGAGGGCCTGCGTAGCCTTCTTGGAGACGAGCCTTGAGGCAAAGAATGCCTGTGTGCTGCTGTCTCAGAGTCGGCTGTTTGAGGAGCCGGAACTGACGCAGCACTGCTGGGAGGTGATCGACGCTCAAGCCGAACTCGCTCTGCGCTCTGAAGGTTTCTGTGAGATCGACTTGCTCACGCTGGAGATAATCCTGCAGAGAGAAACACTCAACACCCGCGAGATCGTGGTGTTTCAGGCACTGCTGTGCTGGGCGGCGGCAGAGTGTCGGCGGCAGGGCTTGACAGTGAACCCCAGGAATCAACGCACGGTGCTTGGTAAGGCCCTGTACCTGGTCCGATTCCCTTCCATGACACTGCAGGAGTTTGCAGATGGGGCAGCGCAGTCGGATGTGTTGACGCTCAAAGAGGCCCACGACGTCTTTCTGTGGTTCACTGCTACCAACAAACCCAGGCTGGAATTCCCCACTGTGAAGCGGGCGGGGCTACTGCCACAGAGGTGCCACCGCTTCCAATCCTCAGCCTACCGGAGCAACCAGTGGCGCTACAGGGGGCGCTGTGACAGCATCCAGTTTGCCGTGGATCGCAGGATTTTTGTAGCTGGACTTGGTCTGTACGGTTCCAGTGGTGGGAAGGCAGAGTACGTTGTGAGGATTGAATTGAAGAGGCAGGGAACTGTTCTAGCCCAGAATCTCAACAAGTTTCTGTCAGATGGGTCAAGCAGCACCTTCCCGGTGTGGTTCGAGCACCCGGTGCAGGTAGAGCAGGACACCTTCTACACAGTCAGTGCCGTCCTGGACGGAAACGAGCTGAGTTACTTTGGCCAGGAGGGGATGACTGAAGTGCAGTGTGGGAAAGTGACCTTCCAGTTCCAGTGCTCATCAGACAGTACCAATGGCACTGGGGTGCAGGGGGGGCAGATCCCAGAGCTCATCTTCTACTGTTGAACTGGACCCAGGGATTCAGCCAACAGGCAGGAAGTCGGAGCCTGGAGCTCAGATTCAATCAACGGACCTGGCAATTGGAAATTGGCAGCTGATTGAACAATGCCGTGGACCTGAGAGCTGATTGGCTGTCAGGTTTTTAGAAGTGTTTGGTGTATATTAAAGTCTCCTGAATATTTGAGAAAATGAATAAAGGAAGTTGTAGTTTTTCTGCTGCTGCCACTAGATGTGGCTATGTGGTCTCACACTAGGGATGGGTACCGGTGTCCGGTGCCATGATGGCACCGGTTCTGACATAAACGGTAGTAACCAGACCGAAAAGCAGCGCACATTTCGGTGCTTTGTTTCCGTGCTTTTTTTTCCTGAGCTGTGATACACTTCTAGCCAATCATTTTACGTTTCCGAGGATAGTAGGCGGGGCCAGGTACGTACGTTCTGTTAGAGCAGAGCTACAGATTAAAAATGCCCAAGGCGAAGCGGTCAAAAGTCTGGCTGTACTTCACAGCAAAATATGAAAACTCAGCAGCCTGCAACAAGTGCTTTAAGCTGATACTGTGATACTGTCAAAGGAGGTAACACCAAGAATCCGATTAAACAGCTGGCGACGCATAGCGTTTTTTTTAAAAGCCGAGAAATGCGCCGTATTTGATAGCTTGCTGCGAGACCTCACACCGTGCACGTCGGGTGGGTTGCCAGTTATCGGACCCGGAGCAACATCCCCCAAACACCCGAAGAATAGAGTCCTGGCCCCTAGCCCTGCCAGTGTAGCAGAAATGATGACGGATGATGATGGCAGCAGCAGCCGTTCTTCTCTGCGTGAGTAGCTTGTTGTCCGTGTGTAATTTACGTTGAGTAGGCTAACCACGTTATTACATTAATGCATGTAAGGTGAACTAGCAAACATCATCATAGCTACATGCGGATGTCTTCTTGTTTGATGGCAGATACTCCCTTCACCCTGGCCAAAAAGGCTAAAATGACCAAAGAAAAAGTGGGAAACAGTTAAACACGAGAGGTTTTTGGACAAAGTTTGTGTTCTCCATTCTTTAAGCACCGGTTCGAGCACCGTTTAAGCACCGGCACCGTTTCAAAAGTACCGATTTAGCAGCGGTATCGGATAAAACCTAAACGATACCCATCCCTATCTCACACTGTGGGGGATTTAACTTTTTTTGTGGTGTGGATAATGAATTTTACTTGTGTTCAAGGTCACACGTGTAAAACGGAAATAAAAAATTTGAATGCAACAACAAATTATTTCAAGCCTGTATTCAGTAGAAAAGCATTGCAGACAAAAAATATAAAGTTGAAACTGATAAATGTGATTGGTGTTTTTTTTGTTTTGTTTTTTTTTATTTACAGTTTATTTCTGGATGTCAGCACATGTTGCACATGTTTATCACACTTTAAATCATCTGTGAGACTGCATTCTCTGCTTTTCCAGTGTTGTGTGCTTTAAATAAATACAATGAGTAAATAGCTCACCAATGGCGGGAGCATTGATGCAGAGCTCACGAGCCAGCAGCAGGAAGGTCTTTCCCAAGATGTAGACATTTACCTGGACACACAGCATAGAGCTCACACCTTAATGACACCACTGAGATTCCACTGAGAGTAGCTGAGGCTCGGTCTTACCTGCAGCAGATCGCTGAGGTCCAGCAGCATGTCTGAGGCTTGTATAAGGAAAACCAGGAGATGAAAGGTCAGAATGAAGCTTGTAACCTCTGTGTTTTTATCACGTTTGTGTTTGATTTAAAATTGTAAATCACTGGTTCCAGGTGTTTCTGATCACCTTAAACAGCAGAACATCTGCAGCACATTAGGGTGATGGACATCTGAATGTACCGCTGATGGATCAGTTCCTGTGACAAACCTGCATCCACCTGCAGCTGATGAAAATCTGATGTCTTTCTCCTCATACCGTATTTTCACGACCATAAGACGCACTGTACTAAAAGGCGCAGTCTCAGTTATGTGTGCCATTACTGTATTTAACACACACATAAGGCGCACTGGATCATAGGGCGCATACAAGTACTGTATGCATATTTAAAAATAAAGCGGGAGCAAACCTAAGTTCGGTACCTTACTCACATTTCTGTTACCGGTAATCGTCATCATCAACAACACACAAGCATACAAGTGTGCATATTTAAAAATAAAGCAGGAGCAAAACAAAGTTTGGTACTCACATTTTTATTACCAGTAATCGTCATCATCAACAACATACAAGCATACAAGTGTGCGTATTTAAAAATAAAGCAGGAGCAAAACAAAGTTTGGTACTCACATTTTTATCATCAATCAAACCCATCGAAGTCCTCATCCTCTGTGTCCTCATCCATCCAGCCCTTTTCATTTGCCTTAATTATGATTCCTGCTGGAAACTTCTCTTTAGGCAAAGTCTTTCGTTTAAAAATCACCATAGGCGGCAGTTTCTGTCCATTAGCATGGCAGCCAAGCACAACAGTAAAAGAAGACTTTTCATACCCCGTTGTGCGTATCGCTACCGTGCTGGTCCCCTTCTTCTCCACAGTGTGACTCACCGGGATGTCAAAAGTGAGCGGGACCTCGTCCATGTTTGTGATGTGGCTGGGCTGGATGTTTTTGTCGCCGATGTGTTTGCTGCGGAAGATGGCCAGCTTTTCCTTATAATCCGCTGGAAGTTGCTGCGCTACCGTAGTCCTGGTCCGGATGGAAAAATGGCACCGTTTCATAAAACGAAAGCACCAAGACGGACCTCCTTGGAAATGTTCAATGTTCATCTCTTCAGCTAGTGAAACTGCTTTTAGCCGAATGGTGACCGTCGAAACGCTTCTCCCGCTTGTTCTTTGCTCGATGATCCACCGCTCGAGTCTTTCCTCCAACTCGGGCCACCTCGCCTTATGTCCGCGGAAACTCAGCTGCATTTTCTTGACCTGCCGGAGCTTGTTTTCTAGCTTCCTCCATTTGCAAACCATCGATTCGTTAATCTTAAATTCTCTCGCGGCTGCTCGATTTCCATGTTCCTCCGTATAGCTGATGGCCTTCAGTTTAAACTGTGCTTCATAAGCGTGTCTCTTTGCCATTTTCAGGGTTGTTAAAACAACGATGTTCCACATAATGCACATACCTGTCCTTTTATACAGGTATGTGCGATTGTCCGGTATATACGATCAACGCTCACACTTCACCCTTTAGCGTTCTCATGGTGTTCTCTACTACGTCCTCCTTACAACACACAGGGCGCACTGCGCTATAGGGCGCGCCGTACTTTTTGAAGAAAATCTAAGACTTTTAAGTGCGCCTTATGGTCGTGAAAATACGGTAGTTTTAAAAGAGGAGATGAGCTGCACACCTGAGCTACAGGTGAGGAAACCAGTTCAGTGGTTCACCTGGCTGCATGTAAACTGACTGTAGGCCATCGCGGTTTCAGAGTTCAGGTTTGTCTCGGCAGTTTGCACATGCTCAGTGGGTCAGAGTGGTTGCTAGGATACGTGGCGTGCCCTCAGTGCGGCACACAAGGTAGAGGCAGGCAGCGATGACGTGCTCTGTCTTGCGGCCCCGGGTCAGGTGTTTGCTGACGACTAGCTTGAAGAAGTTGAAGGCGGTGTCGAGGCAGTGCTGGTTGAGCTGCAACTGACTGCCCAGCTGCTGGATCTGACGCTTACCTGCACACACACAGGCTCGTTACACCTGTGGCTCACCTGGACACCCTGCCCCCAAACAGTCAAAGGACTCACCGTTCTGAAGTGTCTGGGCTCGCGACTCTTTACCAACGCTGGTGTGGAAACCAGAACCAAGAAGTGGCGCTTTAACGGGACCTGATGGGCAGGCAGAAAGACAGCTGTTCAGAGGACTTTGACTTTTGACACTGTAGTTGCTGCAGAGCATTTTGGGTAAAGACAGGTTAGTGTTAGACACGCATCACAGGCATGAAGTCAAAGTTGAGTGTTCATTCTAGGGTGGAATGATTGTATAGCAAACGTGTTTACTGACTTTAAAAATTCAATTCAATTTTATTTATATAACGCAAAATCACAACAACAGTCGGCTCAAGGCACTTTATATTGTAAGGCAGACCCTACAATAATACATACAGAGAAAAAACCAACAATCATATAACCCCCTATGAGTGAGCACTTTGGTGACAGTGGGAATGAAAAACTCCCTTTCAACAGGAAGAAACCTCCAGCAGAAGCAGGCTCAGGGAGGGGTGGCCATTTGCCATGACCACTTGGGGTGAGAGAAGGAAGACAGGATAAAAGACATGCTATGGAAGAGAGACAGAGATTAATAACAAGTATGCTTCGGTGCAGAAAGGTCTATTAACACATAGTGACTGAAGAATACTCAATGCATCATGGGATGATGGACATCGATTAATTACAACGAGGGGAATGCTCAGGTGGACATGTTTCTGATTCTGGATGAGAAGCTTTGAAACACAGCGACTTGTTTCTCATGATGTTTTCTTCTAAAACGTGGCACTAATTAAATTACCTGAACTGGTCAGAGAGACGTCCGAAGCCTGCTTGAGCTGTATCTGTGAAACCTGGATGGACTTCAGCAAACTCACATGGTCTCTGAAACTTGCTGATGCTGCGGATTACCAGCCCTTCCTGTTTCACCCTAAACCACCCTAACCTGCCTCTGTTGGCGTCTCACCATCAGCAGACACAAACTGTCCCACGGCGGACGACACGCCTCCGCTTCCCTCCACAAACTGGACCTCGGACACGATGATGTTGTCCTCCAGAACCGAACCACAGCTGGTGCACACGGCGCTGCCACGAGCCTGGTCCACGTCAATATCAGACCCCCCGCAGGTCCTGCACACCCGGGAGCTCATGGTGGAGGTCAGAGGTCAGCAGTCCCTGAGGTGGAGAGACCGGTTAAATATTAAACTTTCACATGACGATGAGTATGAAGGTCAGACAGCAGACAGCAGACAGTGTGTGTGTGTGTGTCTTAAAGAGGATTCAAAACTCTGTGATTCAAACTTGGGTGACTCTTATTGGTTGCAGCTGTTACCTGTTTACATGTATGAAACAGTCTGATTGGCTCAGCTCAGAACAAATCTGATCAGCAGATCACTTTTAGTTAAAATGACAAGTTTTAAACCTTTTCCTACTTCCCTACACCACCACACATCACATCCTGTTCTCTGTGAATTTGTTGGATACTATTTAACTCCACCTCTTTGGCTTGCCTCCTTATGCAACACATGGAAGAGAACATGGAAGCTGTGAGTTAAGAAGACTCTGCTTAACTTTTGATAGATTGCCGTAAATGGAAAGGGATATTTCCTCACTTGAATGCATGGTTGTGTTACATCAGAGCCCTTTATTGTTAATTTTGAAGAAATTGAAACACTAAGATGGTAAGTTGCTGTTATCCTGATGTTAAAATCAAGATGACTGTTCTCTCTAAGTTGCCTACTGGGCAAACGGGTCAGCCGATCCGATGCAGTCACTATGGGTCTGCACTAGATACTGCATCACCTCGACCAACCTGAGACACACGCCAGATACTGTTCATGGGTTTCAGTTTGGCCTTCAACACCATCATCCCAGACATGTTCCACCAGAAGCTCACCCACCTCCACCTGCCAGTGGATCACCAGCTTCCTGATGCCCAGACCAGCACTGGCCTGTCACCATATCAGCAGCAGGTGAACTCAGACTCCCGCTGAGCTGCTCAATGGCGTTAGCAGGAAAATGTCGGTTTGTGATTTATGTCATAAAAACAAAGGTTGGAGTCCAGTCAGAGTTTTTTTTTCTCTAACTTTATTTAAATATTTTTAATCAGCATCGGATGCTGCACCTGGAACATGTAAACAAATATAATCGGCTAACCTGAAACACCGGGACCGGGGAGCTCCTCTCCCAGAGATCTGGATCCACTCACCGGGAGAACTTCAGAGTCTGGTCCGTTAGAAACAGTGTTCCGTCCCAGAACACATCCGGTCACCTTATTGGCTGCTAATAACGGTTATTGATCAGTTATTGATCACTGACTGTTTTCAGATTGCAGTTTGTTTTCTTCCTGTGGCGCGCTGGAGTGACGTTACTCAATAGGCACAGGACATGAGTTGGTGACGTGGGTGTGGAAAGGAAAGCATTTGAATCCTAATAATTAAACCCTGAACGAATGTAACTGTTATCACGTCACCAATATGTTATATCATCTGGATTCGACTCAATGAAACAAACCGACTTCTTTTGACCCAGAAATAACCCCGCTCCTCCCCCCAGACTGTGTTGAACGGTACCACCCGGCGCCGCCTGATGACGTTTCTCGTTCGGCGGGTTATTTTCGATGCAGTGGCGCTTTTGATGTAAACAAACACACAGTCGGACGGACGGAGGTCAGCGGGATGAACTGCGACCAACTACTGCTCCACCCGCGGGTCAGCGCTGCCCTGAGGAGAGGTAACAGCACCGAGCTCATCTGATGTTATTAATCTGCAGTTATTCCAACTATTCTGGATTTAACAGGGAGCCACTGAGGGGAAGCCAATATAGGAGAAATATGGTCTCTCTCTATAGTTTTTTCTCTCTCTTTTTAAACCTTTATTTAAAGGTCAGTACAAAGTAGAATTAAAACAGTATTACATTGAAGGTGTTGTACTTAAAGAAATTGTAAACCACAAACAAACAAACGACCATTTTTCAGAACCTACAATACGCATACCGGTACGCTAAGGGGAGAAGTTTAACTGATTAAGCCAAAGAGTAAAGATTGGAGGATCTTTATTTTTTCACATACAACCATAGCCTTTGGGGTTAGTAGAATTCTTAATTGAATTTAGATATTATAAAAGCTCATAGGAGTATACATAAAAGGAGGGATGTCTCCCTAAACATTTGGATTTGTGAATATGAAATTTAACCTTTAAGATTAACAAGTTAATCATATACCTGTTATCAATGTTGAATTGTCTTTAGTTTTTGTGGAGCCCAAATAATACGTAGTTTCAGAACAGTGCAAATCCTTTAAATACATGTTCTGAGATAAAAACACATAATCTCTGCCAGAAGTCTTACCAACAACAGTTTGTATTGGAGATGCCAGTGGCCTGTGGTATGAAGGGATATTAGTGTTTATTCTTATAAAGCATACAAACCCCTGAAGGTATAGACCCAAATGCTTTAATATAATTGTCATGATTTATTGCTAAATATCTTTTAGTAAAGATGGCGCTGGAGTGACGGCAGCCTTTCCAAGTAATAGACCTCAATACTTGAAATGTGCAATTCACTTGTATTTTTATTTTTTATTCCTATTTATTCTATTTATCCCCTTCGTATATTTTATTTATATTGTCTCTGTATTTATATATATATGTGTGTGTGTGTGTGTGTGTATATATATATATATATATATATATATATATAAATAATATTCTGTAACTTCTGTCGGTGCTGTGCTTTTTTGGAAATCGAATTTCCCAGAGGAACCCACCCGAGGGATTAATAAAGTTCTATCTTATCTTATCTTATCTTATCTTATCTTAAATTGAAATGTAGACAAAATTCGTCATATGAGAAAAGCATACAATTTGAATCGAATAATTCGTTGACTAAAATAATGTTGTTCCTAAACTAAGAAAAAAGTTTTCTTTATATAGGATATCCTTGTTATTCCAAATATTATAACTGTGTAGACTAATCTCTCTCTCTCTAGTCCCTGTCAGTACTCTTGCTACAGCATTTTGAAATAACTGAAGGTATTTTCGGAGAGTTTTTGCTACATCTTCATAATAATGAACCAGCCTAGAAGTAATAAATGCATAAGCTAGTTTTTCAGCATCACTCTGAGACAGGGTAGCTCTAATTTTAGAGATATTGTGCAAATGGAAGAAAGCAGTCCTACATAATACCTACAGCATCCTCTAATTGTTCTAATAGGATATCATGGTCGACAGTATCGAACACTGCATTGAGGTCTAGCAGGACAAGCAAAGAGATGAGTCCACTGTCAGAGGCCATAAGAAGATCATTTGTAACCTTCACTAAAGCTGTTTCTGTGCTGTGATGAACTCTGAAACCTGACTGAAACTCTTCAAATAAGCTATTCCTCTGCAGTTGATCTGTTAGCTGTTTGACAACTACTCTTTCAAGAATGTTTAAGATGAAAGGAAGGTTAGAGGTTGGCCTGTAATTAGCTGAGACAGCTGGCTCTTTTTAAGAATCCATTCAAATTATTACAGATTAGACAGTGAACACCAAAGATTCAGAGATGTGATGAATTGCTTGGACTTCCTTTTTTTGTGGTTGTTTCCATTGTTTCCACGGTAACCACTTGTGCTTCTCCTGCTGCAGTTCAGCTAAAGTCTGTGAAGGATGTGGTTTGTGCTTCTGCTCCAGACCTGCAGAGACTCACCGGTTTGTCCAACTCTGATGTCCAGCAGCTGATCACTGCTGCCGCTGCCGTCTGCAGAAGGCACCCTCCAATCACAGGTCAGGAGAAGAGTCTTACTGGACACACTGTGTGATGTGATATCATGCATTAACCAAGTGTGTGTGTGTGTATGTGTTCAGCACAGCAGCTGCAGCACGGCGTGTCTGGCGCCCAGCTCAGGCTCGGCTGTCCAGTTCTGGACCGCCTTTTGAGGGGCGGTTTGCCTGTGGGGGGCATCACTGAGCTGGCTGGAGAGAGTGGCACCGGCAAGACTCAGGTGGGCCTGCAGCTCAGCCTCTCGGTGCAGTACCCAGCAGAGCACGGAGGGCTGGGAGCAGGTCAGTGAACGCACCATGATTTTGCCAATCAGTAGGTTTGTGATACATTCAGTGAAAAGGTTGTGGCTAAGCAGCTTACAGCAGTTTTGGATAAACACAATATTCTTGACAAATTTCAGTCTGGCTTACGCAGAGCTCATTCTACTGAAACAGTCCTTCTTAGAGTTTCCAGTGACATTTTGATGCAAAACGATGCGGGAAAATGTTCTGTTCTGCTGATGTTGGACCTCACGTTGGCCTTTGATGCAGCTTACCATCACGTTCTGCTTGAAAGGCTGAAATATCAAATCAAATCAAATCACTTTTTATTGTCACATCACATGTGCAGGTACATTGGTACAGCACATGTGAGTGAAATTCTTGTGTGCGAGCTTCACAAGCAACAGAGTTGTGCAAAATACAATAATGTAAACAAGCAAAATACAAGAATGGCTACATCTGAAACTAATAAATATATGTACAGTGGGGCAAAAAAGTATTTAGTCAGCCACCGATTGTGCAAGTTCCCCCACCTAAAATGATGACAGAGGTCAGTAATTTGCACCAGAGGTACACTTCAACTGTGAGAGACAGAATGTGAAAAAAAAATCCATGAATCCACATGGTAGGATTTGTAAAGAATTTATTCGTAAATCAGGGTGGAAAATAAGTATTTGGTCAATAACAAAAATACAACTCAATACTTTGTAACATAACCTTTGTTGGCAATAACAGAGGTCAAACGTTTACTATAGGTCTTTACCAGGTTTTTACACACAGTAGCTGGTATTTTGGCCCATTCCTCCATGCAGATCTTCTCGAGAGCAGTGATGTTTTGGGGCTGTCGCCGAGCAACACGGACTTTCAACTCCCGCCACAGATTTTCTATGGGGTCGAGGTCTGGAGACTGGCTAGGCCACTCCAGGACTTTCAAATGCTTCTTACGGAGCCACTCCTTTGTTGCCCGGGCGGTGTGTTTTGGATCATTGTCATGTTGGAAGACCCAGCCTCGTTTCATCTTCAAAGTTCTCACTGATGGAAGGAGGTTTTGGCTCAAAATCTCACGATACATGGCCCCATTCATTCTGTCCTTAACACGGATCAGTCGTCCTGTCCCCTTGGCAGAAAAACAGCCCCATAGCATGATGTTTCCACCCCCATGCTTCACAGTAGGTATGGTGTTCTTGGGATGCAACTCAGTATTCTTCTTCCTCCAAACACGACGAGTTGAGTTTATACCAAAAAGTTCTACTTTGGTTTCATCTGACCACATGACATTCTCCCAATCCTCTGCTGTATCATCCATGTGCTCTCTGGCAAACTTCAGACGGGCCTGGACATGCACTGGCTTCAGCAGCGGAACACGTCTGGCACTGCGGGATTTGATTCCCTGCCGTTGTAGTGTGTTACTGATGGTGACCTTTGTTACTTTGGTCCCAGCTCTCTGCAGGTCATTCGCCAGGTCCCCCCGTGTGGTTCTGGGATCTTTGCTCACCGTTCTCATGATCATTTTGACCCCACGGGATGAGATCTTGCGTGGAGCCCCAGATCGTGGGAGATTATCAGTGGTCTTGTATGTCTTCCATTTTCTGATGATTGCTCCCACAGTTGATTTTTTTCACACCAAGCTGCTTGCCTATTGTAGATTCACTCTTCCCAGTCTGGTGCAGGTCTACAATACTTTTCCTGGTGTCCTTCGAAAGCTCTTTGGTCTTGGCCATGGCGGAGTTTGGAGTCTGACTGTTTGAGGCTGTGGACAGGTGTCTTTTATACAGATGATGAGTTCAAACAGGTGCCATTCATACAGGTAACGAGTGGGGGACAGAAAAGCGTCTTACAGAAGACGTTACAGGTCTGTGAGAGCCAGAGATTTTCCTTGTTTGAGGTGACCAAATACTTATTTTCCACCCTGATTTACGAATAAATTCTTTACAAATCCTACCATGTGAATTCATGGATTTTTTTTTCACATTCTGTCTCTCACAGTTGAAGTGTACCTCTGGTGCAAATTACTGACCTCTGTCATCATTTTAAGTGGGGGAACTTGCACAATCGGTGGCTGACTAAATACTTTTTTGCCCCACTGTACAATATATAATAGTATATGCATTTCTGGATGTGTATACTAAATATTTTTCTACGTGTGTGTGTGTGTGTGTGTGTGTGTGTGTGTGTGTGTGTGTGTGTGTGTGTGTGTGTGTGTGTGTGTGTGTACATATTTTACAAATTAAATAGAGTAAACAATAAATAAAATATATAAAATAAAATATACAGAGTGAGACATGTGCAAAACAGTGGCGTTACTGTACAGTATGGAGTGCATAATGTTAAAGTTCCAGTAGTGAAGCTGAGGTGTCTATGAAGTGTTCAGCAGTCTGATGGAAGCAGTCTGAACAGTTTATGGCTGGGGTGACTGGAGTCCTTGATGATCCTCCCCGCTTTCCTCAGGCACTGTAGATGTCTTGGAGGGAGGGAAGCTCACCTCCAATTATCCAATTATATTGGGTCGGTGTATATGGATCTGCCTTAAAGTGGTTCTCCTCATATCTGTATGAATGATACTTTTCTGTGGCAGTTTCTAAGTACTTCCCTCACCTACGGTGTGCCACAAGATTCTGTATTGGGGCCTTTATTGTTTTTAATACATCTACTTCCTCTCCAGCATATTTTGAGCCCCTTTGAGGACATTTGCTACCACTGCTATGCAAATGACATCCAGTTATACTTTTTGTTTTTAAGCCCCAAGATGTTTGAATCTGAATTCCTCGTACAGTGGGGCAAAAAAGTATTTAGTCAGCCACCGATTGTGGAAGTTCCCCCACTTAAAATGATGACAGAGGTCAGTAATTTGCACCAGAGGTACACTTCAACTGTGAGAGACAGAATGAAAAAAAAATCCATGAATTCACATGGTAGGATTTGTAAAGAATTTATTCGTAAATTAGGTTGGAAAATAAGTATTTGGTCACCTCAAACAAGGAAAATCTCTGGCTCTCACAGACCTGTAACGTCCTCTGTAAGAAGCTTTTCTGTCCCCCACTCGTTACCTGTATGAATGGCACCTGTTTGAACTCATCATCTGTATAAAAGACACCTGTCCACAGCCTCAAACAGTCAGACTCCAAACTCCGCCATGGCCAAGACCAAAGAGCTTTCGAAGGACACCAGGAAAAGTATTGTAGACCTGCACCAGACTGGGAAGAGTGAATCTACAATAGGCAAGCAGCTTGGTGTGAAAAAATCAACTGTGGGAGCAATCATCAGAAAATGGAAGATATACAGTGGGGCAAAAAAGTATTTAGTCAGCCACCGATTGTGCAAGTTCCCCCACTTAAAATGATGACAGAGGTCAGTAATTTGCACCAGAGGTACACTTCAACTGTGAGAGACAGAATGTGAAAAAAAAATCCATGAATTCACATGGTAGGATTTGTAAAGAATTTATTCGTAAATCAGGGTGGAAAATAAGTATTTGGTCACCTCAAACAAGGAAAATCTCTGGCCCTCACAGACCTGTAACGTCTTCTGTAAGACGCTTTTCTGTCCCCCACTCGTTACCTGTATGAATGGCACCTGTTTGAACTCATCATCTGTATAAAAGACACCTGTCCACAGCCTCAAACAGTCAGACTCCAAACTCCGCCATGGCCAAGACCAAAGAGCTTTCGAAGGACACCAGGAAAAGTATTGTAGACGTGCACCAGACTGGGAAGAGTGAATCTACAATAGGCAAGCAGCTTGGTGTGAAAAAAATCAACTGTGGGAGCAATCATCAGAAAATGGAAGACATACAAGACCACTGATAATCTCCCACGATCTGGGGCTCCACGCAAGATCTCATCCCGTGGGGTCAAAATGATCATGAGAACGGTGAGCAAAGATCCCAGAACCACACGGGGGGACCTGGCGAATGACCTGCAGAGAGCTGGGACCAAAGTAACAAAGGTCACCATCAGTAACACACTACAACGGCAGGGAATCAAATCCCGCAGTGCCAAACGTGTTCCGCTGCTGAAGCCAGTGCATGTCCAGGCCCGTCTGAAGTTTGCCAGAGAGCACATGGATGATACAGCAGAGGATTGGGAGAATGTCATGTGGTCAGATGAAACCAAAGTAGAACTTTTTGGTATAAACTCAACTCGTCGTGTTTGGAGGAAGAAGAATACTGAGTTGCATCCCAAGAACACCATACCTACTGTGAAGCATGGGGGTGGAAACATCATGCTATGGGGCTGTTTTTCTGCCAAGGGGACAGGACGACTGATCCGTGTTAAGGACAGAATGAATGGGGCCATGTATCGTGAGATTTTGAGCCAAAACCTCCTTCCATCAGTGAGAACTTTGAAGATGAAACGAGGCTGGGTCTTCCAACATGACAATGATCCAAAACACACCGCCCGGGCAACAAAGGAGTGGCTCCGTAAGAAGCATTTGAAAGTCCTGGAGTGGCCTAGCCAGTCTCCAGACCTCAACCCCATAGAAAATCTGTGGCGGGAGTTGAAAGTCCGTGTTGCTCGGCGACAGCCCCAAAACATCACTGCTCTCGAGAAGATCTGCATGGAGGAATGGGCCAAAATACCAGCTACTGTGTGTAAAAACCTGGTAAAGACCTATAGTAAACGTTTGACCTCTGTTATTGCCAACAAAGGTTATGTTACAAAGTATTGAGTTGTATTTTTGTTATTGACCAAATATTTATTTTCCACCCTGATTTACGAATAAATTCTTTACAAATCCTACCATGTGAATTCATGGATTTTTTTTTCACATTCTGTCTCTCACAGTTGAAGTGTACCTCTGGTGCAAATTACTGACCTCTGTCATCATTTTAGGTGGGGGAACTTGCACAATCGGTGGCTGACTAAATACTTTTTTGCCCCACTGTATGTGCTCCTGACAGACATGTACCTAAGATAATGAATGCTTTTGGTCCCCTTTCGATATTTGTGAAGTCAGCTATCAGGAACCTTCATTTGCTCCCTGTTAAATCCAGAATTGAATTCAAAATCCTGCTCCTCACATACAAGGTCTTAAATAATCAGGTCCCGTCTTATCTTAATGACCTTATAGGACCACATCACCCCATTAGAGCACTTCGCTCTCGCACTGCAGGCTTACTTGTTGTTCCTAGAGTATTTAAAAGTAGAATGGGTGGGTAAGGCTTCATTTTTCAGGCCCCTCTTCTGTGGAACCAGCTTCCAGTTTGGATTCGGGAGACAGACACTTTCTCTACTTTTAAGATTAGGCTTAAAACATTCCTGTTGGCTAACTATATGTTAGGGCTGGACCAGGTGACCCTGAATCCTCCCTTAGTTATGCTGCAATAGGCATAGGCTGCTGGGGGACTCCCATGATGCATTGAGTTTTTCATTTTCAGTCACCTTCTTCACTCACTATATGTTAATAGACCTCTCTGCATTGAATCATACTTGTTATTAATCTCTGTCTCTCTTCTACAGCATGCCTTTTATCCTGTCTTCCTTCTCTCACCCCAACCGGTCGCAGCAGATGGCCACACGTTCCTGAGGCTGGTTCTGCCGGAGGTTTCTTCCTGTTAAAAGGAAGTTTTTCCTTCCCACTGTCGCCAAAGTGCTTGCTCATAGGGGGTCATTTTATTGCTGTTTTTTTCTGTGTATGTATTATTGTAGGGTCTACCTTACAATCAATGTTCCCTCTAATTTTTCACGTGTCTGAGCGAACACACAAACTCCCTGAGCGATCCCTTGGACCACTGTGAGCGACATCACACGTGTGCACTGTGGTCACGCCAGCGTTTACATTTATGTTAGACTACTTTTAATTAACTGCTTTAGCCCATTTACAATGAAAATGTAAAAAAAAAAAAAATCTAGTCATTGACCTGTGTAGTATGTTAACACTATTGGAAGTAAAAAATAACTTGAAGTCCAATTTCGAAAACACAACTATCTTTTTTTTTTTATTTTTTTTTTTTTAAATATATAAAGCTTTGACTTATTATGAGTCTGTGGTCTGGGAGAGAGTCCTGTAACTCTGTCTGCAAAATATAGTACATAATGACCAATGCTGGGCAATTAATTATATAGTTACGTCTTCAAAAAAGTAACTGAGTTATGCAAACAACATTTTTTGCAGCTATTTTTTTTTTAATGCAGCCAAGGCGTTTTTTAAACTAACATTTCAAACTATTTACAGAACAATCAGCTGTTCTGCATCAAATCTGATGCCACACAAATAATTTGTGCCACTCCAAAAAATAATTTCTGTCCACTATAAGATAAAGGAGAACAACAGCCTGATACGTCTGGGAAGGTTCTCAGTCATCCAGGTCATCGTGGCTCAAGAGTTGGGAGTTCGCCTTGTAATCGGAAGGTTGCCGGTTCGAGCCCCGGCTTGGACAGTCTTGGTCGTTGTGTCCTTGGGCAAGACACTTCACCCGTTGCCTACTGGTGGTGGTCAGAGGGCCCGGTGGCGCCAGTGTCCGGCAGCCTCGCCTCTGTCAGTGCGCCCCAGGGTGGCTGTGGCTACATTGTAGCTTGCCATCACCAGTGTGTGAATGTGTGTGTGAATGGGTGGATGACAGGTTGTGTAAAGCGCTTTGGGGTCCTTAGGGACTAGAAAAGCGCTATACAAATACAGGCCATTTACCATCGTAGTCAAAGGAGCTTGCAAAGAAAAGCGTCTGGACTTCTTTAAGTTGCTTGAAGACGTTTCACCTCTCATCCGAGAAGCTTCTTCAGTTCTAAGGTCAAATGGTGGAGAGTCCCAGATATAAACCTAGTGGGCGTAACCCCCCACAGAGGGACAAAAGGACCCCCTGATGATCCTCTAATCGCCTGAGCCAAGGTGTGAAACTGGGTGTGGGTCCCAATCAGCCAGAGTTTCGGGTGAGTTCATTGTGAAACCTGGCCCCACCTTATCATGCGAATTCCTGAGATCAGATGGCCCAGGATGTGAGTGGGCGTTAAGGCGTCTGGGAAGGGATCTCAAAACTGGATTATAAATGGCAGAGAGTTGGTGTCGTAAAACCACCGCCTCTGTTCAAAGATGGTCGCTCACAGTGGACATAGATGGCTTCTTTCACTCGTCTTTCAAACCATCTGTCCTCTCTGTCCAAAATGTGAACATTGGCATCCTCGAAAGAGTGACCTTTATCCTTAAGATGCAGATGGACAGCTGAGTCTTGTCCTGGGGAGGTGGCTCTTCTGTGTTGTGCCATGCGCTTGTGAAGTGGCTGTTTGGTCTCTCCAATGTAGAGGTCTGGGCATTCCTCGCTGCACTATACAGCATACACCACATTGTTAAGTCTGTGTTTTGGCATTTTGTCTTTCGGGTGAACCAGTTTTTGTCTGAGCGTGTTGCTGGGTCTGAAATGCACTGGGATGTCATGCTTGGAGAAAACTCTCCTGAGTTTTTCTGATACACCGGCTACATAGGGGATAACAACATTGTTGCGTCTGTCTTTCTTATCCTCCCTCGCTGGTGTCTGGTCTTCTTTTCTGTGCCTCTTTGCTGACTTTAAGAATGCCCATTTAATGATGGTTTGAAAGACGAGTGAAAGAAGCCATCTATGTCCACTGTGAGCGACCATCTTTGAACAGAGGCAGTGGTTTACGACACCAACTCTCTGCCATCTATAATCCAGTTTTGAGATCCCTTCCCAGACGCCTTAACGCCCACTCACATCCTGGGCCATCTGATCTCAGGAATTCGCATGATAAGGTGGGGCCAGGTTTCACAATGAACTCACCCGAAACTCTGGCTGATTGGGACCCACACCCAGTTTCACACCTTGGCTCAGGCGATTAGAGGATCATCAGGGGGTCCTTTTGTCCCTCTGTGGGGGGTTACGCCCACTAGGTTTATATCTGGGACTCTCCACCATTTGACCTTAGAACTGAAGAAGCTTCTCGGATGAGAGGTGAAACGTCTTCAAGTAACTTAAAAGAAGTCCAGACGCTTTTCTTTGCAAGCTCCTTTGACAACAGCCTGATACCTGCAGGCCTGACAACAGGAGATGTATCACTCCTGTAACACCTGTAACATTCAGCAGTCGCCTCATTGTTCTGACACACACAACAAAACTATTGACTACACTACACACTAACTACACAGGATTTGCACTAAACGTCTCAAATCTCTCACATCTCAAAACACCGCCATCACTCCTAAAACTTCCCCCCGTTTCTTAACAACTAAATGCCACATTGCCATATCATTTTTTGATTGGTTGACATGGTACTTTTTTGGACGAATAGGAAAGGGAGAGGGGGGTAGGGTTTGTTTTTGCTCACAGGCAGAGAGTGTTTTCGAGCCTTTTTTTCGTATAAAACGCCGTTTTTACCGTTTCTTCCCGCAGTAAATATAAACAACGATAGTATTCAGGAAGAAAACCAAACATTGCAGATATTTTTATCATAATTATGGTTTTACGTGGCCTATCAACTCAATTTAAAAACTAGTATAAAGTCCATACTTTTTCCGTCAATTGTTCCGTCTGTCCTGCTCACATCTCCAATGGTTGTACACGTTGTCATTAACGTGGCTTCACTCCACATCAGCCACGGCGCTTTGCTAGCTAAAACACCGGTGTCAGCATATAAGAACGCTGTCATAGCCTGTCAACGATGTTGATTAGCTGCGTATGTGCGAATGTGAATCGCATTATTGGCTGGACTATGGGATAAGATGGCATCGTTCTAATCCCATATGGGAGCAGCCAGTCACTTACTGACTAACACTGCAAAACAGAATTGTCAAAGTATTAATTTTAATTTCAATTCAGGTTAGAATTTTTGTGCGCAGAGACCGTGCCTACAGTGCGCAATTGCGCACGTGCGCAGCTTAGAGGGAACATTGTTTACAATATAAATCGCCTTGAGGCGACTGTTGTTGTGATTTGGCGCTATATAAATAAAATTGACCCACCTCTCACTTTGGATGCTCATGTCAAATCTCTGGTTTGGTCTTGGTTTTGTCACTTAAGAAACATTGCTAAATTAAGCCCTATTGTATCTCGCACTGAACTGGAGTTGTTATACATGCATTCATTTCATCATGATTAGACTACTGTAATTCACTGTTTACATGTCTAAGCAAAAACTCCTTGGAGCATCTGATGATTGTTCAAAACGCTGCAGCAAGGCTTCCGGCCAGATCATCAAAGTACTCACATGTGACACCGTTGCTAATACAGTTGCACTGCCTCCCCATTAAATTCAGAGTCCATTTTAAGATTCTGGTTCTGACCTTCATGGACAAGCACCAGCTTGCATCATTGAACTTTTAAAGCCCTATGTCCCTAGCAGGTCCCTGAGGTCATGTGATCAAGCCCTACTTGTTATTCAGCATACAAGGCTGAGAACTAAGGGAGACAGAGCTTTTACCACTGTGGCTCCCAGACCATGGAACTCTCTCCTACTGAGCTTAAGATCTGTGGACTCAGTAGTCTCTTTTTAATAACAACTAAAAACACATTTTTAAATTTGCATTTTTGTTAACTTTTGTCTGTTTTTGTTTTATACTTAATCTCTGTGTGAAGCACTTTGTAATCTTTTATCTAGAAAAGTGCTATATAAATAAAAATTTACTTACTTACTTTACCTGTTCAATGACCTGCTGATTTGTAAGTTAATAAATAACCTCTGATATGTCACATTCATTATTTGTGTGTTCGTTGTTGGTTCCAGGTGCGTTGTATGTCTGCACTGAGGACTCATTTCCCATTAAGCGTCTGCACCAGCTGATTGGCGAGCAAGTCTGTCTGCGTTCTGACGTTCCTGCGGACCTTGTAAGCAGTCTTCGCTTCAGCGACCACGTTTACATTGAGCATACCGCGGATCTGGTAAGTCTGATCATGCGACATCTGTTCAGACCCCGTTACAACCCATAACTTCTTGCTCTGTCCTCAGGATTCCCTCCTGGTGTGCCTAACACGCCGTGCCCGCCTCCTACTGACACGCGGTCTGGTGCGACTAATCGTGGTCGACTCAGTGGCAGCGCTGTTCAGGACCGAGTTCCAGGCCGATGATTGGCTAGAGAGGAACAGACAGCTACTCACCTTCTCCTCCATGCTGCATCACCTGAGTCAGGAGTTCAGCACACCTGTGCTCTGCATCAACCAGGTAACACCATCCAGGTAGCACACCAGAGTTCAGTCTCTTATCTCTGACCACTAATCAGTGACAGGTGTTTGTTTTCCAGGTAACAGATGTTTTCAGCCAATCACACAACAGTATGGGGTAAATCAGATATCTTCTTTATGAGCTGATCACATTTTGACCTTTGACCTCAGAACCACTTCAGCATAAATTTCCTCCTACTCAGGCCTTCGCTGTCCACCGTGTCTCCTGCTCTTGGGTTGGCGTGGGCCAATCAGGTGATGGTTCGGCTGATGATGAGCCGTCTCCAAGGAACGGTCGTCCGTGGTGACCAGAGCAGTGCTCTCCGCAGGTTGGAGGTGGTGTTTGCGCCTCACCTGGCACGTGACGGACAAAACGCTGCCGTGTGGAGGGAGGGGCTCAGAGGAGTTGAGAGCTGGACTTCAAATAGAAAATAAACTTTATTAAACAGCATCAGTAGCATCAGATTATTAAAGAGTGATCACACTGTTTCCTGACTGTTCTGAAGGTTGTGGACACTGATGCATTGACTGGGGGTCAGACAGGTGTGTTAGTGGCCTCATATCTCTTTGATCTGGACAGAATGAGCTGGGAGGTCCAGACTGATACATGATCCTGATTTTGCTGTGCAGGTGGACTCTGGTCTGTTCAGGAGCCTATGATTCGGTTCTGGTTGACCCGCTAAAGTGGATTCAGATTATTTTCAGACTGAACCTTTTCAATTCAATTCAATTTTATTTATATAACGCTAGATCACAACAAAAGTCGCCTCAAGGCGCTTCATAGATACAGAGAAAAACCCAACAATCATATGACCCCCTATGAGCAAGCACTTTGGCGAGAGTGGGAAGGAAAAACTCCCTTTTAACAGGAAGAAACCTCCGGCAGAACCAGGCTCAGGGAGGGGCGGGGCCATCTGCTGTGACCGGTTGGGGTGAGAGAAGGAAGACAGGATAAAAGACATGCTGTGGAAGAGAGACAGAGGTTAATAACAGATATGATTCAATGCAGAGAGGTCTATTAATACATAGTGAGTGAGAAAGGTGACTGAAAATGAAAAACTCAATGCCTCATGGCAATCCCCCGGCAGCCTACGTCTATTGCAGCATAACTAAGGGAGGATTCAGGGTCACCTGGTCCAGCCCTAACTATATGCTTTAGCAAAAAGGAAAGTTTTAAGCCTAATCTTAAAAGTAGAGAGATAGTGTCTGTCTCCCGAATCCAAACTGGAAGCTGGTTCCACAGAAGAGGGGCCTGAAAACTGAAGGCTCTCCCTCCCATTCTACTTTTAAATACTCTAATGTCATTTGACATGATTTAGTGACTGAACATATTTAACAGGAAGTGTAATCAGATTACAGCAGAAATAGAAGCGGTGTCTGCAGCAGCCTGAAAGTTTTGTCAGCCTGATCGTTAAGCAGGCGTTCACATCAGCTTCCAGCTGTGACTCGTTTATCCCTTTAAATATGTTACTGCTTTGAGGATCCAGTTTTAAATCTTGTTACGTGTCTTGATGGTTTGGTGCTGCATTCCTGCGGCCTGTGAAACAGCTAATCTTGGATGTTTCTTGATCCAATGTTGATTTAGTAACTTTTATGTACTTTTTCAGCTGAGGTTTTTAAATGTGCTATAGAAGTAATCTTTTTACTTGACATGAATGTCCTAAGTAAAAAAAATATGCTTTTTGTTGAGGACCAACAGTGATGCTGTGTACGAGAAACTACTTTCTAAAGAAGCTTGGGTCCTTTAATGTGTGCAGCAGGATGTTGGAGATGTTCTACCAGTCTGTGGCAGCAAGAGCCGTTTACTCTGCTGAAGGGCAGCATCAGTGCAGAGATGCAGCTGAATCAACAAACTAATCCACAAGACTGCAAGCATCATTGGTCAGAATTTGGAAGTGTTTGAGTCGAATCATGGACAGCCCATCACCCCCACAGTAGAGCTCGTCCTCCGTCAGACTGATTCAACCTCACTGTCACTGCTATCATGTGTGAACACGCGTTTCTATTGTAGCCTCATGCCGCTGCTTTTCTTAGATTTGTGATTATTGTTCATATTATTTATTAATGTAATTTTTTCTCCTACACTGTGTTAGCTAAAAGACAAGCACTAAAGCACTTTTCTTTGCTTTTTTAAACATTTGTATCATAGTATAAGGCAGGGGTCGTCTACCTTTCTGATGAGTGCCATCTAAAATTTCCTCAGAAGTCAATGTGCCATATCAACCATTGCATTAGCAATAAATTTAATAACGCTCTATATCAACAGTTACACACTATATAGAACAACTTTATAGATCTATATTTGTTGGCATGTTGGCGTCGCCTCTGTCAGTGCGCCCCAGGGCGGCTGTAGCTACACTGTAGCTTGCCATCACCAGTGTGTGAATGTGTGTGTGTGTATAGTGTAAAGCGCTTTGGGGTCCTTAGGAACAAGTAAAGCGCTATACAAATACAGACCATTTACCATTAGTACACTATTGTATTTCCGTGGTGCTGATGCTGCGCTGAGTGGACAGCTCTGAGGCATTTGAAGTGTCGGAATGTGGAAATTTCAACATCGCTTGAAAAAACTGTCAGCTAGCAAGGTCCCTCTCACCGTTAGGCTAGGTGATTTTTGGCCAATTACAAGTTGAATCTGGTAATTGGGTAATTAGCTAAGATGCCGTCATTAAGAAGCAACACAACTAATGTGTCTATGCGAGCTAACTTGCGATGTGCATCGGTGCCCTTTATTTTTAATGCACCTTCTCAGAGTAATTCACTGCGGGTCGTGCCATCAGTTAACCCTTTTCGTGCCAGCTGTGGCAGGCGTGCACAGGGTTGCCGACCCCTGGTATAAGGTCTCAAAGGGATTGTTACTTAATTGATCCAAACATTTCATTCATTTTGTAGTTTGAAAACCAAAACCGTCAGACTATTGCCTCGCACGGATCTTTGTTGCAGCCTATCCTCTAGCTCGGCTAATGTCGCCATCCTTTTACTGCGCCTGCAGTTTCACTGCCATAACAACAGGAAACCAACCCAATCTTTCAACATAAAAGAAGCAAGAGAGTATCCCGGTGTTGTGGCAAAAAGTGGATTGCCTGCCAAAAACTGATTTCCAATGTTTGCGTGTGTTTTTTTATTTTTTATGTGTAATATCGTTACGTTGCTAAAAAGTCTTTGGTGAACAGGTATTACAAAGTGGTTATATATAAAATTAAAAAATTACCTGTTTCTCAAGTATCATTGTGACTGTGTTATTGCACTTACATTATAATCAATCAGCTCCCTTTTGTCCACTTACAATATATTTACAGAACTATTTTTGCATTTGTTGCAATTTCAGCTGTCCTCTTGGTCAGATTACTCTTAAAAGATATTTTTAAAGTCAATATTTTTTTTTAAACTGCAAACATAAAGGATACATAAATCTCACTGCCAAAAACTGATTGCGGCTTCTACCTTGTTACAGGAATGTTGTTTGTTGCTCAAGATGACGTGATATCATTCATGAGGGATACATTTGATATATGTTTCACATATTATACACTAACAAGAAGGCAGTTTTTGGCAGACAATCACCGGTGTGGATGGTACAGCCACATTTAGAAAAATAAAAAGCCATTATTGGTCATTTTAAGAAATAGCAGTGGTAATGTGCAGATTACAGCTGTTGTTTCAGGACAAAGTGCCGCTGTGTTAGCGAGGACGTACTTTCCGTTGTAGTAATAAAGGAAACAATTTGTCTTTGGAATCATAAACACAGGGCGGAAATCAGAATGAGGACGATGAAGCAAGCTTCGTCTGATCAGAAGGAAAACACAAATGTAGAAGATAGGATTTGTGCAAAACGAAATGTCTGGTAATGGAGATATGCGAGGTTATCGATGGTTACACCCTCGTGCATGAACGAGGATGGATGATGTATCACTGAGGGACTGATCGCTTTGTTTCACTGACACGAGGAGGGGACAGCAACGTGTTATCTCCACATTCCATATATTGTTCTCATACCCTGTCGTATGATGGTGTTTTGTGATTCACTGAGTGAAAAATTCCACTCTGTCATCTTCTCCAGGTAAGGGGCACAGTCTGTTACCATGGTAACTGACGCTTTCCGGAAGAGAAAAACTTGCGTTTCTAGAACGTGATGAACACCACAAAGCGGGGTGAGATCCTTTATGACCGATCAGCTGATCTTATTGAGTTTAAAAAATAGTTTGGTTTGACGTAATATAAAGTTTCGGCTTTTATTTTGAAATGGGCGTGTCGTACTCTGAGCTGTAGTTTCCGGTGAGGGTCGGAATGGGAGCTGGTCGGTGATGCACATCGCGTGAAGCTTCAGATCGAAAATCAGAGATTGAACATCAGCTGCAGGTCAGACCCAGCGTGTTTGTTTCCTGTCGGTTGTTTGCTGTTGTTTACAGCGGTAGACTCGATCATCAGTAAGATTTGTGATTGATTTTCTTCCTGTTGTCAGCTAATCAGCGATCGATCAGTGATCGAGAATTAATTCACATTAAAAGTCTGATCAGGAAATGGAAACAAAAACAAATGACGTCACGAGATGTTAAGGGCGTGGCCCTATGGACCGATGACGTGGTCGATCATCTGTTCATGTGATTATTGTGATGTCGTGTTTACCTCACAGGTAAGGCCCCGGGCCCTATTTCAGGAAGCCGGTTTAGTGCAAACTCTGAGTAAGTATACCCTGAGTTAACGAAAACTCTGGGTTTTCGGTTTCACAAAGCGAGTTTAGATTAATTCTGAGTGAGTTACTATGACGACACACTCCGTGAAGCTGACCTGCCCCCTAGCAGGTTTACTTCAACTAACCCTGACGTTCTCCGCCTCTTTGTCAGAAACCTGACTGCAGGAAGTGTCAGACATGGCCTGCCCCTTCCTTGAAGAGCCAGTAGATGTTGAAGCCCAAATTCTCCGCAGAGCTCTCCGCCGGGAGAGAGTGATTAGAGCGCGTTTGGACATTTTATCATTTCCTGATGATTTCCTGTGTGAACGTTACCGTTTTTCAGCACAATCTATAATTTATTTGAATAACATCCTCAGGCCTAATATTGCTCATGTGACACATCGCGGACATTCTCTCAGTTCTGTACATATTATTTGTATTGCACTTCGTTTTTTTGCAAACGGGAGCTTTCTGTATAATATTGGTGACGCTGAGCACGTTTCCAAGGCTACCGTCTGTCGGGCAGTCAGGAATGTTACAGTTGCACTGAAACGTCTCCTGTACTCGTTTGTGGTGTTCCCCGGTCATAGACCCACAAGATTTATCAAAGAAGGATTCCACAAAATTGCAGGTATCAGGATGAACAAAACTTAATTCATGATGTGGTGATACTTGAACTACTACTTAAATTTTACATTTATTCTCACGGTTCCCAGGCGTGATTGGCTGTATAGATGGCACTCACATTCCAATCAGGAGCAATGTGAACAGGAAGTCTTTCCACAGCATTAATGTACAGGTACATGGTTCCCTGTAGCATTTCAAACTAACAAATTATGTCATTATAGTAATGGATGCTAATTTGTGTTCTCTGCACTGTGAAGATCATATGTGATGCTGCCAACATTATCACAAATGTGGAAGCCAACTGCTCAGCCTCTGTGAGTGGTGGTGGTGGAGGACCCCCACCTGTTTTTCGGGCCTCCGCTTTTTTTCTAGTGGCTATAATGGGTCACATTTGAGCATACAGAGTAAGCAAATATGTACTTGTAATGTGCTCAGATAATTTCAATAAGTGCTTACAGAAAGAAAATTAGCCTCTAACTGCAATTGATTTACATAGGACAAACAGACAAAGCACTATGGCTCATAATACAATTACACCTTACCTGTTTGGACTATATTTTTATATTTCATTTTTACTTGCTGCCAGGAACGTTTGGGGCCTGTTGGGTTGCACCTGTGCTCACATCACATCACAAAAAAAAATGTATAAAATAAAAAATAAAATAAAATGTAATAAAATAACGTGTTAAATGGGTGTAAATCCCTAGATCAATGTTTAAATTAACACTCACGCATTGACTCTGTCGGCTATATTTTGCCATGCATGCTCCCTTTCTTTTGCAGCTGAGGCTGTGTTACTTTTTTTCCGCAAAATTTGCATGTTATCGGCATATGCTGCCATCAGAATTTCGGCCTCAAGCGCTGTAAGATACATTGACCGCGCCTTCTTTCCCTCCGTCTCCATGGTGACTCACTTAATCTGTGCTCCACTGATCAGGGCTTTATGTATCCTCGTGCGCTCGCTTAATTTGGGGTTAAAGCAACTCTGCGTTGATTGAACTAATTGTTATCAGCCTTTCTGAAACCGAATATTCCGAGTTGGACAGTTCAGGGTTACTCAACCCTGAGTATCGTTTTTAACTCTGAGTTTTCTAAACCTACTTTCTGAAATAGGGCCCAGGGGTCCGTTCTTCGTACCTCGCTAAGTAAGTTAGCTGGATTTGATTGTTGACGATATCGCGTGACCTTGGATCGTTCGGTTCTCCGAAGCTCATCCGGGACTTGCTGTCATAGCAACAGATCCGTAAGCGTAAACCTGCTTGGGAGCAGGCTTACTTTATGTAAACTGGATTAGATCGCGGCCACTCAGGTATGTCCGCTTCATTTATACGAAAGCAACAGCGATATTTTACCACTGTTTGTCCATAAATAAATATTATCAATGTAACTAAAGATAATGCAGCACTTGATTCTTTTATTGATTTCATACAGATACATACAGGTCATTTCCTTAAAAAAGGGAAATGTACTATTAATCATTCTATTTCATGTATTTGATTATTTCAGATGTAATTCATATTTTAGAGTTGTAATTGTAAGTTACTTCATGTAAGCAAGATGAGAGACCACGGCTATAAAAGCGAAGGTGGATTTGGGAAGTCTGTCGCAGCCACCCATTGCGGAAGGTGCAAGATTGATAAGGAGAGTTTTCAGAATTCAGCGTATATTGCGGGATAGACAGGATCCTTTAGCTCAGCGCGACAGTGTGCTCATAGAGAGATATCGATTTTCCCGTGAGGGTATTATTTACTTAACCAACTGGCTGACGAAGGGGTGCAGGACCACCACCTGTCTTTTTTTGCTCTGCCCTTTTCCTGGTTGCTGTTATAAACAAACAAACAGATTATTTCAGGGTCTCTTTTCAAGAGACTAAAAGCAATATAAGTGATAAATATTACCATGCTGTAGAATATTCTTATATTTCACTTTTACTTGTTCCCATGTTCTAGTGGGTCCTGTTGTGGCTCTAATGTGATAGAGGATATAATGTAATATAATATAATATGATATAATGTAATATAATATAATAAATGTACCCTACCGCCTACTGGTGTTGGCCAGAGGGGCCGATGGCGCGATATGGCAGCCTGGCTTCTGTCAGTCTGCCCCAGGGCAGCTGTGGCTACAACCGTAGCTGCCTCCACCAGTGTGTGAATGTGAGGGGGAATGAATAGTGGCATTGTAAAGCGCTTTGGGTGCCTTGAAAAGCGCTATATAAATCCAATCCATTATTATTATTATTATTAAATTACTTACGAGTTTAATTTGTCAGCAACTTTCTGCCAGCCTTGCTTTTGCAGCCTTTGCAGTGTTCCCTTGCATTTTAATTAAACTCTGAAACTCCTGAAATCCCTCAATCAAGAGTTCTTGCTCTGCTGCCGAAAAATACGAAAAATACTGAGCGCGCTCCTTCGACATTTTCGCTGACCAATCAAAGGGTTGCCAATCAATGTTTCTACTATCGATGCGTAGCCCCTGTTAAGCCACCCAGTGATCTCACATTACTTCATCCAGCTATACTAATCGTCAACAACAGGTGTGTTCGGAGAACCGGGATAGCGAGGTCAAAGTAGGCGCGATGATTTGATCTTGGATGTGTCATTTGATCTTGGATGTAGTAAGCGAGGTACGAAGAACGGACCCCAGGTATACAGTGGGGCAAAAAAGTATTTAGTCAGCCACCGATTGTGCAAGTTCCCCCACCTAAAATGATGACAGAGGTCAGTAATTTGCACCAGAGGTACACTTCAACTGTGAGAGACAGAATGTGAAAAAAAAATCCATGAATCCACATGGTAGGATTTGTAAAGAATTTATTCGTAAATCAGGGTGGAAAATAAGTATTTGGTCAATAACAAAAATACAACTCAATACTTTGTAACATAACCTTTGTTGGCAATAACAGAGGTCAAACGTTTACTATAGGTCTTTACCAGGTTTTTACACACAGTAGCTGGTATTTTGGCCCATTCCTCCATGCAGATCTTCTCGAGAGCAGTGATGTTTTGGGGCTGTCGCCGAGCAACACGGACTTTCAACTCCCGCCACAGATTTTCTATGGGGTTGAGGTCTGGAGACTGGCTAGGCCACTCCAGGACTTTCAAATGCTTCTTACGGAGCCACTCCTTTGTTGCCCGGGCGGTGTGTTTTGGATCATTGTCATGTTGGAAGACCCAGCCTCGTTTCATCTTCAAAGTTCTCACTGATGGAAGGAGGTTTTGGCTCAAAATCTCACGATACATGGCCCCATTCATTCTGTCCTTAACACGGATCAGTCGTCCTGTCCCCTTGGCAGAAAAACAGCCCCATAGCATGATGTTTCCACCCCCATGCTTCACAGTAGGTATGGTGTTCTTGGGATGCAACTCAGTATTCTTCTTCCTCCAAACACGACGAGTTGAGTTTATACCAAAAAGTTCTACTTTGGTTTCATCTGACCACATGACATTCTCCCAATCCTCTGCTGTATCATCCATGTGCTCTCTGGCAAACTTCAGACGGGCCTGGACATGCACTGGCTTCAGCAGCGGAACACGTCTGGCACTGCGGGATTTGATTCCCTGCCGTTGTAGTGTGTTACTGATGGTGACCTTTGTTACTTTGGTCCCAGCTCTCTGCAGGTCATTCCCCAGGTCCCCCCGTGTGGTTCTGGGATCTTTGCTCACCGTTCTCATGATCATTTTGACCCCACGGGATGAGATCTTGCGTGGAGCCCCAGATCGAGGGAGATTATCAGTGGTGTTGTATGTCTTCCATTTTCTGATGATTGCTCCCACAGTTGATTTTTTCACACCAAGCTGCTTGCCTATTGTAGATTCACTCTTCCCAGTGTGGTGCAGGTCTACAATACTTTTCCTGGTGTCCTTCGAAAGCTCTTTGGTCTTGGCCATGGCGGAGTTTGGAGTCTGACTGTTTGAGGCTGTGGACAGGTGTCTTTTATACAGATGATGAGTTCAAACAGGTACCATTCATACAGGTAACGAGTGGGGGACAGAAAAGCTTCTTACAGAAGACGTTACAGGTCTGTGAGAGCCAGAGATTTTCCTTGTTTGAGGTGACCAAATACTTATTTTCCACCCTAATTTACGAATAAATTCTTTACAAATCCTACCATGTGGATTCATGGATTTTTTTTTCACATTCTGTCTCTCACAGTTGAAGTGTACCTCTGGTGCAAATTACTGACCTCTGTCATCATTTTAAGTGGGGGAACTTGCACAATCGGTGGCTGACTAAATACTTTTTTGCCCCACTGTACAGCACAGGTTCAGGCTTTGTTTATCTAACACGCAGGACGCCATGACTCACCCGGGCCCCATCTCATTGGTCAGCATTGTCCTCGTACTCCTGCTAAGCCCCGCCTCCTCAGAGACCAGTGCTCTGCAGGACCTGATCAGCAGGAACGCGGACTTTGGCGCCCGTCTGTACCGAGTACTCGCCGCCCGCACTGACGAGAACGTCCTACTGTGTCCGTTCACTTTGTCTGCTGCTCTGACAGTGCTGCTGAGTGCCACCAACGGACAGACCCGCGAGCAGTTGCAGGCGGGACTTACGCTGACCAGGCTGGACGCTCAGACACTCCCAGGTGGGTTTAAGGTCAAGGGTCACCAGATTCTGGTTGTGGTTCAGGTTCTAAGTGGTGCTCCTGTGCTCAGATGTGTTTCAGACTCTGAGGAACGCCATTCCGACAGTCTCTCTGCAGCAGGGTGCGGCCATCTTCCCCTCTCAGAGTGTCCAAGTGGCCTCGTCCTACCTGAACCTGGTTCAGACCAAGCTCGGAGGCACAGTTCAGGGTGTGGACTACACAAATGCTTATGAAGCCATCAACACCATCAACCAGTGGGCGCTGGAGCAGACTGTAGACCAGGTCCAGGATTTCATTTCCGAAGTGGACCATCAGACCCAGCTGCTGCTCGCCGCCGTTACAGCCTACAGAGGTATGTATCATCTGCCAGAGGGCAGGACTTAGAGTGTTGAAGCAGTCCTGCGAGGCTCCACAACTCCACCTCCTCAGTCTTTGAACTAAGGTGTGACAGCTCTTTTGATTGTCCTGTGTTCTTGATCCACGCTCTGCCGGTATGCCAATAGCATGGAGTCCGCATCAACATGCTTAAAATCTCCACACCAATTAAAGTGTCAGGACGTTAATACCGTAGGTCACTAACAGTCCTGTGCATGACTCCTCTGCTGGACGTCAGAAGAACTGCAGCTTGTCTCAATAATATGTTCAAATAAAGTTTCTGTGTGTTTCAGCAAGCTTCACTCCGCCCTTTAATGCGTCGTCCACTCAGGACGAGCGGTTCTATGTGGATAGCTATCATGTCGTCATGGTTCCGATGATGTTTAGGGCCGATAAGTACTTGCTGGCGTACGATGCTGCGGTGAAGGCTGGCGTGCTGAAGCTGCCGATGACAGACGGTGCAGCCATGTTGGCCGTGCTTCCCGATGAAGGTGTGGACGTCACCGCCGTGGAGGAGGAAGTTACGGCTGATAAGATCCAGGCCTGGATCCGCCAGCTGAAGAAGACGTGAGGCCCTCTTCCTTTCCTTTCCTTTCCTTTCCTTTCCTTTCCTTTCCTTTCCTTTCCTTTCCTTCCTTCCTTCCTTCCTTCCTCCCTCCCTCCTATACTGTTCTTCCTCCCACTGGCTTCTTAATTAAAACCAGGAAATAAATGTTCTTCTTTTGTAAATAGGAAATTGGAGGTACAGTTTCCTCGCTTTTCATTGGACCGTTCATACTCACTTAAGGATGCACTGCAGACTCTTGACATCACCCAGGTGTTTCAGGATGACGCTGACCTCAGCAACATGGGTGGAGCTGAAGGGTCCAAACTTAAACAGGTGAGTGTCTGCCACATTAAGAGCTGTTTGGATATGAGGCATCTCCACCTGGAGGGGGTTGTGATGTCATCACAACCACCTGGAGGGGGGTTGTGATGACATCAAAGGGCAGAGTTCAGAATAAATTCTCTTTATGGTTAAACCTGTAATTCCAGGTGTTGGAGCTATTTATTCTTTATTTTTATTATTTTTGAAATTTGTTAAAGCTTGTTGTTGGTTTACTCATATTTTCGGGTTGTTTGCTAGTTTAATTTGTAGGTTAATACTTCTTTTTCTTTTTTTGTTGTTATTGTTTATCTTGTTAAGTCAGGTAGGAAGAACTCTAGGACCATTTTCTGTAAGTAAAAGGACTGGTATAGGACCAGCATGCACTGGGGTGGGCCTATGGTTTTTACCAGTTTTTCCTTCCCACTGTTGCCAAAGTGGCATCATATGACTGTTGGATTTTTCTCTGTATGTATTATTGTAGGGTCTACATTACAATATAAAGCACCTTGAGGCAACCGTTGCTGAGATTTGGCGCTGTATAAATAAAAAAACAAAAAAACAAAAAACAAGAGCCTGGAGCATCTAACATCCAGCCAAAAGGGGTAAAAAGTTGCCGGTCAATCACTTTTTATGTGATCACAAGCGTCCCCTGGGTCATCATCCTTTCTGAAACATAGGACTGAGCCCTGAACTGTGGTCAGAGGTCAGGAAGCCCTTTTCACCACCAAATTTCATAAAGGACTAGAAACCTTTTTGCCCTCAGTTATCTCCTTCAAGTTGCCATTACAGAGAATACAGGTTTAAGTCATTTCAGTGTTCGCTTCACTTTTCAGACCCAGACATTACGTCCATATTTTAGAGTGTCCATGGTCACAGAGATTTGATCACCTGATGATGACATCTGTGTTGATTTATTCAGGAAAGGTTTAAATCAGGGGTGTCGAACTCCAGGCCTCGCGTGCCGGTGTCCTGCAGGTTTTGAATCGCACCCTGGGTTAACACACCTGAATCAAATGATTAGTTCATTACCAGGCCTCTGGAGAACTTCGAGAAATGCTGAGGAGTCATTTAGCCCTTTAAATCAGCTGTGTTGGATCAAGGACACATCTAAAACCTCCAGGACACCGGCACTCGAGGCCTGGAGGTGCCTAACCCTGGTTTAAATAATCGAGATTCTGCTGTGGTTTCTTCTCCACTCAGGTGTATCATACGTCCGTCATCTCCGTTGAAGAGAGCAGCAGTGACACCAGCGCCGGAAATGCAGTGTTCTCCTCACCTCCTCCTCGACTGACATTCAACAGACCCTTCATCTTCATCATCTACCATCAAAGCACCAGTGGCCTGATGTTCATTGGCCGAGTCAACGACCCCACCTGCAAATAAATGGGCCCAAACACCAACCCAAGCCTCCCCGGCGGCAAACAGTCACCCCCCCCCCCCCCCCCGTCCCCCCCGTCCCATCTTCTAATGATGTCCTGTGACAAATATTAGCTAGATATATAACAGCGATTTACATTATTAATTCTGTTAGCGTCCCATTAGCGGCTTGTCTGTAACATTCTCTCTGACATCTGACTGTAACATCTTTATCATTATCAATAAGAGCACAGTCACACTAGGAAAAACAATGGTTGGAGATCACGGTGTGACCGTATGCAGTCACCTTGTGATCTCTGTGAAGCTTTGAGATGGTCACTTTGAAGACAGAAAGTAGTTATTAGAGGAACCACTCCTACTCAGCTGCTGTCTTCAGGCCAACATTGGTGGATTAAGATGTGATAAAGGGTTGATCAATTAGTAAGAAGATTTTCATATTTTGGAGTTCTGTATCCACAGTAAGAAAGCGTCGCTATGAGGGCATCTCTAAAGAATTACTAGGTAAATGGTTCTAGAGCTGCTTTAATGGACCCATAAAGAAGAACAGACACACTCCTGAATGAAAGAATCAACACCCGTGGTCCATGGTGATGTGATACAGAGTTGAGTCATTTTCATTTTATTCCCTCAGACTCTGAAAGATTGCCTTTGATCTCAGTGAATGGAGCAAGACTCCTTCCCAAGTTCACAGTTGAGGCAGGAATGCAGAAGAAAAATCCTTCATCAAAGCGGTCTGTTTTCTTAAGAATCTACTGAGTATAAATTTTTATCACTTCTTTCTTTAAACTGGCCGCATTTTCTGTTGTTGCAGTTTGACACATACATGGCACAGCTGGATTTAGTTCTTGTGTGGTAAACATTTGTCTTGTATTTGGAGAATGCGTAAGTCTTTGCACGCATTAATTGAACCCATTTAACATATTGTGACGTTCAAACATTCTAAAACACTGACATGGCCACATTAATAGCTGCATGTTGGCAGAGATACATTTTGCATTATGGCCTATTGAGGGAAGTAAAAGAAGGAAATATGAATGTAGCTCTGTGTGTGCGCACACGTTTTTGTTGTGTACTGATCTCTGTGAAGAATAAAGACTTTTAAAGCCACTCTGCTCTAAAAGGCAATAGGACCTTGCATCCACAGTGTGTTGGGATTCTCCTTCTTCCTCTCCTTGATGCTCCATCAAGTTCAGTTTTGCTCAGTTTAAGTCAAATCCCAGTATTTGTCTTGATGCATGCTCAATCATCTAGTTAAGGAAATCCCCAAAAAGTTGATTCTGTTCATCTGGACGTTTTCAGTGGGAGAAACGTTTCGTCATCATAAGGTGACTTCTTCAGTCTCAGCTGACTGCAGGTTTCCAACCTTATAAACAGTACATTTGCACAATAACTGAAACTAGCCCACTGAATTTCTCTCTGTGAATGGTACTCATGGCTATTGATCAATAGTGGTTGACCAATGGTCATGACAAGTTGCATATAATTGATCAAGGAACTGACCTCGCAGCCCATTATTCAGTGGGCTGGTTTTAGTCATTGTGCAAATGTACTGTTAGGTTTTGTATTGTTGATTGTCATTTATGCTTAGAAATATCTACTTATATATGCTTAGAGTTTTATAATTAGTTGTAGATTGGTAGAGGTTTGATCCTTGATAGTCTGCAAACTTTGTGTGCATTAGAGAGCACTCTGGGAGCATGGGAGAGGTCGTACCTTGTCTTATTGTTTTATGGTAGGATAAACGTATCTATACCTGTTTTAGGCTAAGTGCCTTTTGTTTAGATGAACTGCTGGACTTCCAGACCAGCAGGTTTAGGGAAGTCATTTATGGGGTCACACTCTGACCCCACACACACACACACTTACACAACACACAGGCAACGTACTCTTTGTTTGTATGTAGACGTCATATGTTAAATATGTTAATGAACCTATGTATATTCATGTAACCTCAATAAAAGAGCAGTGTTACGGGGGAGTGGACGAGAGCAACTGGGGTCAAGCGAAGGAACGGCGTTTGTCCGGTTCTCTCCCGTGCACGAGAAACATGAAGAACTTTGCCTACTTCGTGTCTTGCTTGCTGTGTAATTATATTGTCTTCAACGTTCCAGCGAATAGGTTTGTAGCTTGAACCTATCATGTACTGTTTATAAGGTTGGAAACCTGCAGTGACTTGAGACTGAAGAAGTCACCTGATGATGACAAAACGTTTCTCACTGAAAACGTCCAGACGAACAGAATCAACTTTTTCAGAAGTCCCAGTATCACTGTGGAGCAGGGATATGTTAGGGTTAACGCTCAAAGTGAGTACTGAGTAAAGTGCGACAGGACAGAGCCAAAGTTTTAAGGCTGAGTAATTTATCCATGTTGGCAATCTGTCTGTGTTTATAAGTTAGATGATTGAGTGATAGGTTGCCGGATTACTTACAATCAGCCCCAGACGTGAAAAGAATTCAGTGCAGTCATTGGCTGATTTCTCCTGGTCACATGAAGGTTACTCTCCTGTTTTTTCCTCTAGTGTGACTGAGGCCATAGTTTCACAGAGAATATAGATAATATTCATCAGTAATTTCAGTAAGTTAGCTCTGATATTTTATTTTTGTTTGTTTTAACTGTTGTTTTTTTTAAATTCTTTTCCACTTTTGAAACTTCTATGTGAAACTCTGATGTAGACCTCTCCATCAGCTGCACATTGTGTTTACAGCTGATTAGCATGTTGTGTATCCTGTGCTGTTGCATTTATATTAAACCTATTTAACGTGAATCCTCCGCAGTACTGATGTGTTCATAGGTGCTCACCTGTGGAAGAAGTATTCTCAACCTCCGCTGATGTACAAATATCAAGTAAAAGTACTGCATTACATGTAGGGTTTTTCAGTCCTGGTTTGTTCACCGTGACTGGTGATTGATTATGTATGACTTTGTTAGATAACCAGTAAGGAAACGTGTTAATGCTGCAGGTGGAGTGGGATTGATATTCACTTTTTTCTGATCTTTGGATCATATGAACTTTTATTGAAATGACACTATGAGAGAAGCTCAGAGAAAAAAGTCACAGGACAGCAGCTGAAACCTTTTACCCAGGGGTGTCAAACTTAAATGAGCTGTGTGCCACTCCTGGCACTGTCGTCTCATTGGAGGGCCACTTTAATGTTCAAGTAGTACAAAACAAACAAACAAGAAAACACCCACAAATATTTCCTAATATGTAGTGTTTGTTTGTTTGGTTTTTAAAAAAAATTCAAATATTGTATATTGACAAGACAATTTTTTTCTCTCTCTCTTAACTAACGGAAGCCTTTCATTGAATGACCAAATAAACATGTTGGTCCTCTCTTTCTGGCTAGACATGTGGCAGCACTTCTGCTATCATTTTGTTCATATTTAACAGAATAAAAATGCAGTGTACACATTAGTTTTTGACTCTCACTGAACTAACACAGCCAATCCCTCAGCATGTTTGTACTCTGGTCACATTGCCTTGCTGTCCATTTTTGGCTTTTTAAAGAACTTGTTTTAACATTGCACTCAACAACAAACAAATCCTCCCTAACAAAAAAAGTAACTTCACAGATCAAACTGCATTATATTTCTTCACATTAACATAGGGAGCCCCCCCCCCCCGGGCCACGAGTTTGAGACCCCTGCTTTAACCAATAAGAACACAGCAACAATTTGTGGGTGGACTCTTTTACTGAATCAATCAGGTGGCAGGATGAGATCATCAGTCTACACAGTTCTCAATAGATACAGGTAGAATCAGACTCCCCTGTCTCTGATGAGGTCCTGATGTATTCTGGGTAATGTCCTGAAGCTGAATGGAAACTCTTTTCTGAATGCTGACTGGCTAATGGCCTAGTGGAGGTATGATGATGTCATCATCTTCAGTCTCGTCCCGATTGGACGCTGAAAGAGTTCGACTTCCTGTTTCTGCAAAATATGAGAAAATGAAACCAGATCAGACTTCTTACTCAGTAGCCCTGAGATCAGCTGATCAAAGGTCAATCAATAATCAATAACTTTATTGCTTTGCGTTCATCTGTATGGGCAAAGAAAACCGCCATCATGGTGGTTAGAAAATAAAAGGTGGGGCCTCCTAAGGAGCTGAATTCTGGATCATGGTGAAGGATTTATGTTTAAACTTTAAACAGGAGTGTAATGGGAAAAGATAATAAAGTGTAGATAAAAAATAAACTGTGGATCAAACAGTTTACGATGTGGTTCTTATCTCATGGTAATTCTGTGGTGTCCACAGATGGCTGTTTCTGTCCTCTAATAGATTGACTACTGAAAACTTTGGACAGTCACCGAAGTTTAAACCATTGTTTAATATTTGCAAAGATTTAAACATCAGTAGAAATTTGCCCTTACATTAACTGTCCTTACATTAACTGTATGGAGGAAGAAATAAATAACAGAGCTCTCTGAAAGTTATCCTCAATGATCCTCAAAACTGTTTGGTCCCAAAGCACCTGAACTCACTTTTTCTAATTCCATGTTGTGGAACAGGACCCAGGTTTATGCTAGAACAAAGAACTTACATGGATAGCTTCCTGGACTGGCCTTCCTTCATGCCGCACCCCCGATCCATTGTTTTACTGCGCTGATCCAAGGTACTGGTCCTGTGGTCTCTCTGCTCTAGAGTACTGGTCCTGTGGTCTCGCTGATCCAAGGTACTGGTTCTGTGGTCTCTCTGGTCCAATGTACTGGTTCTGTGATCCATTATATTGTTCCTGTGATCCATGTTAACTGTCCTGTAGTCAAGTGTATTAGGCCTGTGGTCTCTCTGCTCTAGATTACTGGTCCTGTGGTCTCTCTGGTCCAGCGTACTGGCCCTGTCCAGGAGACTAGTGGTGTTGCTACGGATCAGGACTGGCATGGAGGAGGCAGACTGGGCTCCCATGCTGAAGTGAGCTGTCCTTAAAGAGTCATCTGTAAGAGACATGAAAACAGTAAAGACACTCATATAGAGACTGACTTTGAAGTCGATCAGGCCTGAGTGTCAGTAAGCTACCTTTACTGGTCAACATGGAGGCCTTCCCAGATGCAGATCCACTGCTCAGCTCTTTGACCTTCCTGAAACACACAATTGATAAATCAACTAGAATATAATGGACTTCTGGAACCTGACGCCAACACACACCCATTCTCAAACCGATGGATGCATCAGAGTCAGGTTGGATTTTGGTGTCTTTACAGAAGATACATAAACATTACTGTTTTGAAAATGTGAAGCTGGGTGTGCTAGCTAGCAAAGTGTGGAGTAAGGTCTTTCTCAGAGCTTGTTTAGAGTTAAAAAAAAAGTTTCTAATTAAAAGAGCTAATTTTATACAAACCAACCTAAAAAATTTCCAACACACACAAACACGCTAACAAGATACATGTTCATCTGTGGATTAATCAGTGCCATAGAATTATAAGTCTTTACAGTCCAAATTAATGAAAATACAGTCCAAATCAAAAGTTTAAGACCACTTAAAAATGGCATAAAATCGCATTTTGCATTGTTGGATCTTAACAAGGTTCTAAGTAGAGCTTTAACATGCAACAAGAAGAAATGGGAGTGAGACAAAACATTCTTTGAACATGCAATTTATTGAAAACAACGCCTAAACTGAAACAGGCTGTTACAGCTGATCAAAAGTTTAAGACCACACCTGCAAAGAACCCCGTAAACCCCCCAAAACAGAAATCAAATTCCAAACATGAACTCAGTAATGAGTAGCTTCACCGTTATTGCTGTTCATTTCAAATATTCGTATTCGTTGCGGCATGCTTGATGCAAGAGTTTCCATGAGGTGTCTGGGACCATTCTCCAAGTGGTGAAGACGGCCACATGAAGGGCATCTACTGTCTGGAACTGTTTTCCATTTTTGTTAAGTACCCTTACCATCCGTCCTGAAAGGTTCTCAATTGGATTTAGATCAGGGGAACACACATGATAGATGTTATTTTACTGGAAGAAGTACCTTGTCCTGTGGACATTGTGTACTATAGCATTGTCTTGTTGAAAAATACCGATTGTTAGTACACAGACGAGTGTTCTCAGTCATGAAGGATGCTCTCTGCAACATCTGGACATAGCCAATGGCCGTTTGACGCTCCTGCACCTCCTGAAGCTCCATTGTTCCACTGAAGGAAAAAGCACCCCAGACCATTATGGCGCCCCCTCCACTGTGGCATGTAGAAAACATCGCAGGTGAGATCTGCTTGTCATGCCAGTAATGTTGGACACCATCAGGACCATCAAGGTTAAATTTTTTCTCATCAGAGAATAAAACTTTCTTCCACCTTTCAATGTCCCATGTTTGGTGCTCTCTTGCAAAGTCCAAATGGTCAGTTCTGTAGCGTTCAAGGAGACGAGGCCTTTGAAGACATTTTTTGTTTTTGAAGCCCATTAGTCTCAGATGTCATCTGATGATTATGGGGCTGCAGTCGGCACCAGTAACGCCTTAATTTGGGTCAAGGATCTTCCAGTGTCTTGACGGACAGCCAATTGGATCCTCCAGCTCAGTGCTAGTGAAATTTATTTGGATTTTCCACTTGACTCTTCTGCTCCATAAATCTCAGGATCATTTAAGAAATTCCAAATGACCGTATTACTGCATCCCACCTCAGCAGTGATGGCGAGCAGCAAGAGACCCTGCTTATGCAGTTCAACAACATGACCATGTTCAAAAAGGGAAAGTTTCTTTGCCTTTGCCATCAGAATGTCATGACAGTGTGACCTCCTGACAGAAAATGACAATGAATCCACATTTTTGGCCTTTTAAAGGCATGTGGTCCTAAACTTTTGATCAGCTGTAAAACAGCCCATTTCAGTTTAAGCATTGTTCTCAATAAATTTAATGCTCAAAAAATTGTTTTGTCTCACTCCCATTTCTTCTTGTTGCATGTTGAAGCTCTACATGGAACCTTGTTAAGCTCCAGCCATACATAATATGAGTTTTTGCCATTTTTCAAGTGGTTTTAAACGTTTGATCAGGATTGTATGAAGCAGGGACCCTGACATTACACACAGGATACTGAGATGGTGCCTACTGCTACCCCTGATAAGGTACCTGTTGAATATCATTTAGATAAGAAGGTATCGGGTCCGCGAGATCTTCAACGCACACCTCCGGCAGAGCTTCAACAGCATTCCAAGGGAGACTGGGGACATTGAGTCCGAATGGACCATGTTCAGCGTCTCCATTGCCGAAGCTGCTGCATTGAGCTGCGGCCGCAAGGTGGTTGGTGACTGCTGTGGTGGTGATCCCCGAACCAAATGGTGGACACCAGAGGTGAAGGTATCGACAGGCCAAGCGGAATGCGGCACGGGCAGTGGCTGAAGCAAAAATTCGGGTGTGGGAGGAGTTCGGAGAGGCCATGGAAAAAGACTTTCGGACTGCCTTGAAGAGATTCTGGCAAACCGTCAGGCGTCTCAGGAGGGGAAAGCGGTGCTCTACCTGCACTGTGTATAGTGCTGGCGGAGCGCTGCTGACATCGACTGAGAAATTTGTCAGGCGGTGGAAGGAATTGGGATTGGGGCTGCGGCTGCAGTGATGCGGACACTGCACCCGCCCGTCGTGGTGAAGAGGGAGCTGAGTGTAAATGCGAAGCTCTCAATTTACCGGTCGATCTACGTCCCTACCCTCACCTATGGCCACGAGCTGTAACCGAAAGAACAAGATCGCGAATACAAGCGGCAGAAGTGAGCTTCCTCCGAAGGGTGGATGGCCTCCCTTAGAAATAGGATGAGAAGTTCGGCCATCCGGGAGGGGTTCAGAGTAGAGCAGCTGCTGCTCCACATCGAAAGGAGCCAGCTGAGGTGGTTCGGGCATTCGACAAGGATGCCTCCTGGGCGCCTCTTGGGTGAGGTGTTCCGGGCATGTCCCACCGGGAGGAGGCCCCGGGGCAGACCCAGGACATGCTGGAGAGATTATATCTCTCGGCTGGCCTGGGAACGCCTTGGTGTTCCCCCGGATAAGCTGGAGGAGGTGGCTGGGGAGAGGGAGGTCTGGGCCTCTCTGCTTAGGCTGCTGCCCCCGTGACCCGGCCTCGGATAAAGCGGATGAAGATGGATGGATGGATGGTATTGGGTCTTTAAGATAAGATGGAGCATGATTATTCAAGACTTTTATGTGTTAAGTAAGGATTTTAAGCTTGATTCTGGAAGCCAGTGAAGGGAAGCCAATACAGGAGAAATATGCTCTCTCTTTCTAGTCCCTATCAGTACTCTTGCATTTGGGTTAACTGAAGGCTTTTCATGGAATTTTTAGGACATCCTGATAATAATGAATTACAGTAGTCCAGCCTTGAAGTAAGTAAATATTTCAAATTTTAGAAATATTACACAAATGGAAGAAAGCAGTCCTAAATATTTGTTTAATATGTAAATTGAAGGACATATCCTGGTTAAAAATAACTCCAAGGTCCTCACAGTGTTACTGGAGGCCAAGGTAATGCCATCCATTGTGTATCTGTTGCCATAAGGATAATGTTTATATAATTTTTTGTCAATGTCATAGCTGTAATTGCAAGTGGAATCTGTTACTTTTTTTTTCATTTAGTTGAAATGGTGCTGATTTTATTTTGAAGGTCAAGCTTGCCTAAACAATTATTGCACTGCTCGTGTGTGAGAGTGGGTATAAGCTACCGGTAAGCAAGTAGGAAGCAGGAGCGTGCAATGTGCTGGGTAAAAGCTTTAACTAAAAAAGTGGACAATTGTAAAGAAACTTCAGAAGAATGGCAACCAGTTCATTTTGCGACATGCAGCCAACGAGGCATTATTAGCATGATCTTTTTTTTACTGTAATAAATGTTATTTTACATGTGGTCTTATTTTGTATTAATGGTCTTTACTTTGTCAATATTATATATAATATTCACAGTTGGTCACAGATGAGATCTTTGTATAGCAGAATTCAAACCTCAGGCTAGACTCAGAATGACCTTTGTATCAGCCTTGTTAATACAGAGACACACATTTTTTCTGTGCTGCAGAAGGTTTACATGTATGTAATTAAGGGTGAGGGTGGAGGAAGTTGATGTTCTTACAGAGATCTGTCTGAGGTCACAGGTTTAGATGTTGTCGGCTGACTGGTGAGGGACCGACTCCGTGACAGCTTTGCCTTTCTCATCTCTTTACCTGCACAGAGAGGAGATCATCATCACCGTCATCACCATCATTAACATCATCATCATCGTCTCACCATAGGAGGATGAGGCGCCTGCAGATGAGGACACAGACATGGACTTGGTGGCAGATAGACTGGTCTTGCTGTCTCTTCCTGTCAAAGAAACATGGTTTACAGACTGAACTGCAGGTCTAAATTTCTGCTGAGACTGCCCCCCCCAGCTCACTTTTTCTCTCCGGGTGTTTGTCAGAGTTCAGTTTTCCTTCATTCTGCTGCCTCTCCAGCTGTTCCTGACAACACAAAGACATTTTTATAACAAAGCAAGGCAGCTCAGGCTGTAGTCTAGTAGCAGGTCTCAGACTCACCATCTCCAGCAACAGCGTCTCCTCCTTCTCCTTCTTCTGGTCCAACAAGTCCCTCTCCTGCCTCTTATGAAACTGTCCACAGACACAAGACATGAAGGAGGTTAGAGGTCAGTAGTAAACCTGTATTCTCATTTCAGCTCCATGTTAAAGCAACTTCTTACAGGTTCTGAGAGGTCTAGTTTGTCCAGTTCCAAGACTGTCTGGAAAAGACGATGGAAACATTGATCACCTTCATCAACAACACAGTCAGAATCTGAAGTCTGCAGACCTGAATATCTGGAATAGTCTGGACTCTGGTAGGCGTTACCTTGCGAATCATGGCCACCACATCTTTGTCTTTCTCTTTGCAAAGCAGCTTCTGGACGCAGAAGTCAAGTTTCTGTAGCAGCTGTTTGTCAGCTGGCAGACGAAGCGAAGAACGCAACCTGGGCAGCAACTGGCACAGCTTGTACCTGAGAGCCAGAAAGGTGTGTTTAGTAGGATGTCGGACAGATTTGCCAATGTCTCATTGGACGAAATGAGTATGATGTACCTGACATTGGCAACTGGGTCATGGACTAGCTCCAGTGCTGGAATCAGGAAATGTTTGTTGAAGTATTTTCTGGAGAAAATCTCTGTGGCAGTTTCACAAACATCTAGGAACCTCAGACGATGCCAGTAGCTGCGTCCCTGAGCCAGATCTGAGATTATCAGATTGTCAGCATTTACATGTTAGCTGCATTCCTATTGATGTTCTGCTGTTCAAATATCAGAGTAAAAGTGCCAGAAGAACCAGAAATGTTCTGACCTTGTATGAGTCGCCCCATCATCTCCTGACGCTGCTCCTGTTTGCGGTTGTAGCGCAGGAATGTGCAGAATGTGCGAGCTGCCGCCTTCTGTACCGGCAACACTTTCTGCAACCAAAACAGCAGTGTTATTGTCACAGGTTCACCTGTGGGATACTATGGGATATTGTATGTAGCATGCTGTGACGTGGTGTGGCATGTGGCAGTGCTCACATTGGTGGTGAGGATAATGAAGATGCGAGGTGAGAAGCTCTGGTGTAGCAGCTCTCCAGGAAGCAGTCTTGCCAGGCAGCTATAACGTTGTAGCAGCTTCTCGTGAAGCCGCCAACGTAAGGAACGTCCAATCTTCTGTTCAGCTAACAGTAGTCCTGCCATCAGATCTGGGAACTTGATTAAAGGAAGCAATGAGAGATAAACTAAAGTGAAAATGAAAATTTTTATTTTCTCACCTTATTGTCCAACGTCTGGTTCTCTCCTCGTGACAGAACTGCCTCCAAAGTTTCTTCTACATGAGTCATCAGAGCATCCAGCACCTCAAGAGAAAATCCAACATAACACTTTATTCAAATAAAACCTGATGTATGATTTTCTAAACTGTGACATCACAGAAAGTTATTGGCATTTGGCCCTAAATCCTGATTGATGAAACAGTGATAGTGGGTATTGCCGCTCACCTCCAGTGCATCATCCTGAAGCAGACACAGAAGTTCTTTGTGGACCAGCTGGACTTTTGAACCAAGCAACTTGACCACCTGACAGCAAGGTGGGAAAGGAAGCAGTCAATCAGAGTGAGGCAATCATTTAGCAATTTTATTTGATCATTTATGTCTTTCTTTCTCAGCCAAAAGGCCCAATCCCTGAGGATAGACCATCTGGAATCAGGCCTGGATCTCACCTGGTGGAAACTGGCAGCTGCGCTGCGCCGGACACAGACCTCTGGGTCACTACAAAGACTAGAGAAAGAAGGGTACAGCTCCGATAGGAAATGAGCTGTGTCTGCAAAAACCACCATAGCCTGCATGGAGAGAAGAGGAAGTGACCCCACCACCTAAAGAGCTGATGAACTGTGAGTGTTTGTCTGTGGGTTTGTGTGCACATGTGTACCGGCAGGTTGTAGCAGCAGTTGCAGCGGATAAGCGTGGATTCGTTGTTGCTATCAGTCTGGTTTCCATCAGTCTGCAGTCCAGTGGTACACATCTCCTTAAATGTCTGCAGTAAATGACTCTTCTGCTCATCTAACAGTGAGCCTGAAACACGATCATCAAACAGTATGATCCACAGAAGTGATCTAAAACAGAGTGTTTCAGATCACTTCTGTGGATCACAACAGACTGCTCTTTTCAAGCACTCCTTCCAGGTTCCTGTCCCTCAGCAGGCAGTGTTCAGATATTCTGCAGTGCTGGTGTTCTATAGGGGCAAGGCTTTCACACCGGGTGTCACGGTCTGGCTGGGGCAGACCGTATGTGTTGCAGAGGAGGACTCAAACGCAGACCAAAACGTGGTGTGGATTAACAAAACAAGCCGTTTATTGAGGTTAGCAACGAGGGTACAAAATAATAGGGCATCGGTGAAAACTAAACAATAACCTAAACTGGGTGAACTAATAACAAAACATGAAAAACCTTAACCATAGTGAACTGACATGGGTACCTGGAGATGAGACATGGATGAGCAGACGACCTGACAATGGCATGAAGAAAACAAAAGGCTTAAATACAGACATGAGGTGATCAGGGGAAGTGGCGACACATGGGGGAAAACAGCTGACAGACATAAACCTAATGACAGGACCAGGAGAGGAAAGCTAAATACAATAAACAAAGAACACATGACATTGTCAGAATAAAACAGGAAATACTAAAACATGACAACACAACTTAACAGACCTAATATGTGATGAATAAATACAAAACCCCAAAACATAGAAAACCCAGGAACAATAACTGCCTAAACTAAAGGCAGATAGGAAATAACACAAACTAAATCACATAACAAAATGAGACAAATACAAACATGAACTCAGAGCGCTGGGTCAGAGACCCAGCCTGTGACACCGGGTAACTTTAGAAGTGTAGAGCTCACTGAACTCCCAGACTTGCTGCTATTTGCAGCCTTTCACCTGATATGTCTTAACCTCCTAAGACCCAAACTCTTCCACCGCATGCGTTTTTAATTTCTCTTTGATATTTAGGTTGATTGGGACTTGATGAATGTAAAAACAAAGAATTACCAGATTTTTTTTTTTACCTAATTTTTGTTTCTAAGAAAAATGAGAGCCACATATGAGGATATTCATTTAAAATTTCCATAGAACAGTAGCAGTATAATGTCCTCGTAAGTGGATATCAGGCCCTTGTAGAGCAAAATTGAGTATTTTGGTCTAAATAACCCAAAATGTGATGTCCATATATGTGGACACCAAAAAAAATTAATTTAAACAAATGACTTTTGTTTCTACTGGTCCTACCTGCCAATTCATTGCAGAGCTTCCCAAACCGGAATGACAAAGATGCCATAATTGCTTCATCCTCCTGCAGCGAGGCCTCACACACCGCCATCACCAAAGGAATGACAACGTGGAGTTGGTCATCTGAGAAGAAGAATTTTTAAACCAGCTGTTTACAAATACACACTGAATAGACTAAAATACTGGGCCACCTATGCATACCGCATGAAATCTGACTTACCGCTGTCCATCATCTCCATTAGGTTGATGATTGTGTCAAAGGCAGCAAGGCGGACACTGCTGTCCTCATCTCCAGCAAGTTCCACTAGATCAGGAAGAAGCTCTGTCCTGGTGTCATCCACCCTGAAAGAAAAACAGCACATATGTTTGGTAGGTGTTGGGTTTTGTTTGATTTTTGGTTGCTTGGTTACTGTCTGGCTAGTGGTTGGTTAGTGGTGAGATTTCATCTGGTCGGTGCAGGGCTTTTGATTGGTCAGTGTTGTGTTTTACCCAATGATTGTTTATTCAGTATTTGCTTGCAATTACCCAGTGGCTCTCGCAATGCTCTCCAGCTGACGGCACATACAGGCTCGGACTTCAAATTCCGGGTCCTGACATAAAGAACGAGCCAAAGGCAGCAGCTCCTTCTTTACACTGATGCACAGAAACAGAGTTAGTATTAGACCAAATGAGAGAACTCTTTGTATTATAATACTACAGAGTACTACTTGCTGCAGCTCACATGTAGGAATCAAATTTGCAGGCAACTTTTCCTAAAATGCGACAGCTAGCCAGCCGAGCCTGAGGAGCGTGAGACAGCTGAGACTGATGTAGTAGGGGGTTCAGCACCTGTGGAGACAAAGAACACATGACATTGTCAGAATAAAACAGGAAATACTAAATTTCATTGACCATATAAATCTGGTAAATAATCAGTTCAAGTCAATTCTTTTGCAATTAAGCCTAATCTTAAAAGTAGAGATAGTGTCTGTCTCCCTCCTATTCTACTTTTAAATATTGTATGAACAACAAGTAAGCCTGCAGTGCGAGAGCGAAGTGTTATAATGGGGTAATATGGTACTATAAAGTCATTAAGATAATAATAATAATAATGGATACTTTATTGATCCCCATGGGGAAATTACTTGTTTTTCTCTGCATTTGACCCATTCACTCAGTGAAGCAGTGGGCAGCCCACTAAGCAGGTGCCCGGGGAGCAGTGTGTAGGGACGGTACCTTGCTCAGGGGTACCTCAGGGTAGCCGTTAAGTGGATTCGAACCGCCGACCTTCCGATCATGGGGCGACCACTTTACCTACTGAGCTATCCCTGCCCCAAAAGATAAGATGGGGCCTGATTGTTTAAGACGTTGTATGTGAGGAGCAGGATTTTAATTTCTGGATTTAACAGGGAGCTAATGAAGGGAAGCCAAAATAGGAGAAATATGCTCTCTCTTTTTAGTCCTTGTAAGTACTCTTACTGCAGCATTTTGGATTAACTGATTAGCCAGCATTAACTGACCTCTTGTTTGATGGTTTCTTTGGGCAGAGCGTTGATAGCTAATAGCAGAGTTTCCAGCCAGGCGTTGCTCACCACTGTCAATGAAGATGGCAAAATCAGTAACAAACAAGGCAACTTTGATGTCAGAATGTCAGATATACAGATGTTTTATACCTGTATGTTGGCAGTATAAAAATGATGTCATTATTTATAAGCCATGGAATATTCTTAAAATCTGGAGCAAGCAAAAGTTGCTTTTATTGAATATTGTCTTTGGGGTGTGAGGTTAGAGCTTATCCCAGCTGTCATACGTACACCGTAGACTGGAAAGGTCCATCAAAGAATAACACCACAATTATAGCACTTACACAAAAATCGCAACCACACACCTTCTCATCAGGACCTACAGATCTCTACAGGGAGAAAGGACCTGGACACATTTGAAACTGTTATCAATGAAAGGAGCCCAGCAAACCAGGGTTTCTTTTTTTCTTGTTGTCACGTCTGAAGTTCAGGTTTTTACCTGTGTCTCTGTGGTTCAGGTGCAACAAGACAATCTTTAGGATGGAGTAAGTGTGGGTGTGGATCAGTATGATGTCATCTTGAAGGATAGTTAAAAATGACGCCGCTGCAGCCAGCTGGATTTCAGCTCCAGCTCCGTTCAGAACCTCCTGGGTCACACAGACAGGACAGGTTACCTGTAAGACACACCTGTACATTGCACCTGTCATTTTGTGGCCATACTCTGATGTCCTTGAAGTACAGTGTGACAGAGGTAACTTACCCGAACTTTTGGTACCACTCTACGAAATGTTTCAGCTGGATTCTGTCGGACGAGACTCGAGAGGTTACTGATGACACTGACCCTCTGCACCTCCTGACCAACACTGAAGAGCCGAGGGGAGACAGCGGGGATGCAGAGTTGACATAGAAGGGGAGACGGAGGGAAGAGAGAGGGGAGGAAAGAGGGGAGATAGAATGAGTAGTCAGAATGTTTCCAGGTCAGAAAGGTGTGGATTGGTCTATGGTAGCTGCTTTGCACTGTTCAGTTTCATCTTCTACTGCTGTTACTACTGCTGAAACACAACAAACTACTGCTCTTTATTTGATGTTGTTTATTATATTGTTTATTATATTGCTCTCTTTTTTTTGCTTGTTTTCTCTTTTTTCTTTCTCAACATGTGATCTAGGTGATTGATATATGTATTTTTTGTCTGTTTGTTTTGTTGGTTTTTGTTTTTTTGCCCTTTATCACCGTTCCTCTTCCCTGCTGTTTTTCTTTCCCTACCTCTCTTTCTTTCTCCCTTTTCTTTCCCCTGTCCCATGTGTAGCAAGTGAAAATAGAATAAAATAAACAATTGTGGTGGACCACTGGAGGGCTCCACTCACACCCAGTTCTCAGGAAGTGTTGTTGCTGTGTTTTGGAGGGAAAAGTATTCAGTTGTGTGGTGATGAGTAATAAACTAGCAGTGTTAATCGAGAGCTCTCGTGTCATCTGTGTTTACCTCCACAATGGTAACCCCTGACTCGAACATGGTGCAGTCCGATGGTGGCACCGACTCCGCTCTGGATGCATCAGCAGCCGCCAGCCCTCTGCCTACGGCTGCAGCTGCGTTTGCTGTGGCGCTCAAGCTGCCAGACTTTTGGCTTCACGATCCCCCGTCGTGGTTCGTGCACGTGGAGGCTCAGTTTGCTCTTCGTGGCATCTCGGCTGATATCACCATGTGGTGGCCTCTCTCAACCCACTAGCCACCCGTCGTGCGTTGACTCTATTCCGGGACCCACCCACCCGAGGGAAGTATGCCGCCCTTAAGGAGTTGCTTCTTCGGCGCAATGCCCTCTCCAACGCAGAGCGAGCCGAGAAGCTCCTCTGCCTCTCAGGCCTGGGTGGCGGTACGGCTCTCGAACTGATGGAGCACATGCTATCCTTTCTCGGACCGGACGACGGGGGATTCCTCTTCGCCCACATCTTCCTCCGACAGCTGCCGGCTGCCGTGAGAGCCGGCCTCGCCAACTCTCCGCTTCTGGGCACAAAGGATTATCGCTCACTGGCTGAGGACGCGGATCATATTCTCCTGGCTACCCGCACTTTCCACGATCACGACCTAGTTCCAGCCTCACCGGCGGCGCCTTCCACTTCCCCGTTGACCTGCCCCGACGTATCCGATCCTTCGCTGACGGAAAAGATCGCGGCACAGCAACACCACGGACGGGACCTCTGTTTCTACCATCAGCGTTTTGGCGCCGGAGCGCGCTGCTCTCTGCTGCCTTGTGCTTTTCTGACCCTGGGACACGGGCCCCGCCAGCGCGCTGTAGCGGCCGCCACTGCTAGCGACAAAGAAAAACTGCTCTTCATAGAAGACTCGCGCTCTGGGAGACGTTTCCTAGTGGACTCCGGCTCCCAGAAGAGCCTCCTTCCCCCGTCCGGAGGCGACAGTTTAGCAGCAGGCTGCGGACTGCAGCTTATTGCAGCTAATGGCTCTCCCATCGCAACGTTCAGGGAAAGGTTCGTGACTGTTTGTTTTCATGGTCAGGATTTCCAATGGACCTTTGTTGTTGCCACTAGCTCTGTACCTATTTTGGGCGCCGATTTTCTTTGTGCCCACGGACTGCTGGTCGATGTCACTAACAGACGCTTAATTGATGCCCTGTCTTTTTCTTCAATACCCCGTTTCACTCGCACCATCGAGCCCCTGAATCGGGCTAATTTTGTGACTTCAGGGAATGTTTTTCAGCGTTTGCTCTTGGAGTTCCCTTCACTGACTGTTCCTAATTTCTCGAACACGGCAACGAAGCACAGGGTTGAACATTATATTCCGACGGTCGGTACCCCGGTGTTCGCACGCGCGCGCCGCCTCGACCCTGCGAAACTCTCCGTCGCTTGGGAAGAGTTTGCCGCAATGGAGCGCCTCGGCATAGTGCAGCTGCCGAATAGTTCCTGGGCTTCTCCGCTACACATGGTGCCCAAGTCAGACGGTCGGTGGCGGCCGTGTGGGGATTTTCGCCGTTTGAATAATGTTACAGAGAACGACCGTTACCCCATTCCCCACATCCAGGATTTTTCCGGCCACCTCGTATCGTCAAGGTACACGAAGACGAAAGGCAGCCCGCGCAAGACAGTCTGGGCGGCGCCTTTCAGGCCGAATGGTATGCGCGAAAAATTCAAACAGGCCGAAAGGGGTAATAACGGCAGTTTTGGGGACGTCTTCGGTGCGCACGGGAACCCGCTGATACCCCCGCACCAAGTCAATTTTAGAAAAAATCGAGGTGCCTTGATTTTTTCTAAAATTGACTTCAGCGGTTGATGGACTCTGTCTTGCGCGGGCTGCCTTTCGACTTCGTGTACCTTGACGATATATTGGTGGCCAGCTGTTCTGAGAGTCAGCACGCGTCCCATCTGCATCAGGTTTTCCAGCGCTTGGCGGCACACGGCCTGATCGTCAACTTCTCCAAGTGCCAGTTTGGCTTGCCGGTTCTGGATTTCTTGGGCCACCGCATTTCCGCTGATGGTGTGGTTCCGTTGCCAGACAAGGTCCGGGCCGTTTCGGCTTTTCCGCGTCCCGCGTCCGTTAAAGCGCTGCAGGAGTTCTTGGGGATGGTCAATTTGTACAACCGCAGAGCTGCGCACCTGCTGCAGCCTCTCTATGCTGCCTTGAAAAAGGTAAGGTAAAACAGGTAAGGACCCAATTGATTGGCTCACTGAACGCATCCAGGCATTTTCTGGGGCCAAGGCCGCGCTGGCAAACGCCGCCCTGCTGGCCCACCCGTTTCCGTCGGCGGAGATTGCGTTGACCTCCGACGTGTCGGACGTGGTGGTGGGCGCAGTGTTAGAACAGCGGGTCTCCGGTGCCTGGCCACTGCTCGCTTTTTTTAGTCGCACGCTTAGAAACAGTGAGCGCAAATATAGCGTTTTTGACAAGGAGTTGCTGGCCCTGCACCTCGCAACGCGGCATTTTCGTTTTTTCTTAAGGGTCGGAGCTTCACCGTGTACGTTGATCATAAACCCTTGACATTCGCGATGTCCAAGGTCTCTGATCCGTGGAGCGGGCGCCAGCAGCGCCAGTTGGCAGCCATTTCCAAGTTCACAACTGACATTCAGCACGTGGCTAGTAAGTCCAACTGCGTGGCTGACTGTCTATCCCGCGTGCTGGTTTCTCCCGTTTATGTTGGCATAGACATTGAGGCTATGGCCGCTGACCAACAGGCCGACCCGGACGTCCTTGCCCTTCGGTCTGCGCAAACGGGCCTTGTACTGGAGGACAGACCCGTGTGGAACGGTGGGCCTAGCCTGTTTTGTGATGTTTCCACCAGCCGTCCACGCCCTGTAGTTCCCCTTTCGTGGCGTCGTTGCATTTTCGACTCCGTACACACCCTCTCTCATCCAGGCGTCCGGGCCTCGGTCAAGCTGGTCAGCTCTAGGTTCGTTTGGCCGGGCCTTCGTAAATCGGTGAAAGACTGGGCAGCCGCGTGCATCCCATGCCAACGTGCTAAGATCCATAGGCATATAGGCGCCCCTCGAATCCTTCCGCGTTCCAGGGAGGCGTTTTGATCATGTGCATGTGGATCTGGTTGGTCCTCTGCTGCAGTCACAAGGTTTCACGCACCTTTTAACTGTAGTGGACTGCACAACCAAGTGCCTCTGGCGTCTACTACAGCAGCAGCAGTGGCCAAGGCATTTTTGTCAACGTGGGTTTCGCGTTTCGTTCCCCCGCCGACATCACCTCAGACAGGGGCCCCCAGTTCGTTGGTCTGCCATGGCTGACGGCCTGGGGGTCAAGGTCCACCAAACCACTGCGTACCACCCACAGGCCAACGGGATATGCGAACGTTTCCACCGGTCGCTTAAGGCCGCTTCTCTCACAGATGGCAACTGGGTTGACCACCTTCCATGGGTTTTACTGGGGTTGCCCTGCGCGGTTAAAGAAGATCTCAGGGCTTCCTCGGCTGAACTTGTCCTCGGTCAGCCCCTCCGGGTCCCTGGGGAATTCTTGCCCGAGAGCCCACCCCCGTGCTTCGCTCCCTATGTGCTGTCTCAGCCGTTCTGGACGTTTAATTAAAGCAAGGGTTCTGGACTAGGGGATGACCCTACTGGGTGTTCGGGGGGGGGGGGGGGGGGGCATGTGTGGTGGACCACTGGAAGGGCTCCACTCACACCCAGTTCTCAGGAAGTGTTGTTGCTGTGTTTTGGAGGGGAAAGTATTCAGTTGTGTGGTGATGAGTAATAAATGAGCAGTGTTAATCGAGAGCTCTCGTGTCGTCTGTGTTTACCTCCACACAATAAAAGCAAAGGTGAATCAAATAGACCAAGGCCGGGATGGTCCATTTGATAAAGTAAATCCATTGGGCATCTTTCTTTGCCTTTAGACAATAATTCTGATGGCAAAAGAACCAAACGGGACGGGGGGGGCAGTGAAGGCAAGCACTACGAACATATTACTTGTGATCTCATGAGGCTTGTTTGTGTCTCGTTTTTAAAAAAATATATTTTTGTTGTTTTGCTTCTGTTTCTTTACTTAATATTTATTTGAGAATAATAAAAAATATTGTTGATTTAAAAAATAACAAGCAAACAAACGAAGACGACCTGAACAGGGCAGGTTTATGGGTTCAGATCTGCTCCAGACTCCAGTCGGAGTCCTGTAGGCTCAAGTCCTGTTTATGAATGAGTTCAGTGAACTAATTTAAACCCTCTGGGATTGGACTGCTGATTACTTCCATTGTTCAATTAGCTCCACAGTTTACTGGGTCACAGCAAAGGAGGACGGGTGGAGGACAATGCTTTCAGCTCCACCCAAGGCATCCAGAAATCCACATAACTACAAAAGCTTTTGTATTTGTTCTTTACTGTAAACATAGCTGAACTTATTTTAGTCTCATTGTAACCTATTTAACTTAGAGAAAAAGAAACTCTGTGGCAGGTTAAAAAGGATTATGGTTATAGTCTCAGCTTGAACTCTGCTCCAGTTTCTTCATTTCCCCACAGGAATGAACAGATCTGCACCTGGAGCTGTCTGACAAACCTGGGGCACTAGGTGGGGTTTCAGTTTGAAGTGCTGTTGACCTGCGCATAAACCTTTGCTGAGACTCACCTGAGGAGGTAGACAGCTCTCTCAATGTCATTTAGGTCTTCATCCACAGTCAGCTGATCAATCTCTTCTGCAGTCTGATGGGAAAAACAAAAATACAAAGTCAGCTGATCAGAGTTACCTGTTTGATATGATTGTGCTGTCCTTAGGTGAGCTTTAATGACAGTTGACCCAACACAGACCCTAATCATATATGAGACCATCAGAGGTAAATATGACATTAAAAATCTCTAAAACTGCATTCAGCTTATGAAGCATAGTCTTTGTAAGATCTTTGTGTCTGCAGTCTCTGGTGGTCTTTCCTGGCAACCTCTGTGGTGGATATGCAAATGTTAATTAAGCTTTCTGTGACTCCAGGAAAATGTTTGTCTTGAGGTTGAGCTTAGACTGACTGACTTCTAAATTCTTCTAAATTCTGTTCCTTGGGACTGCTTGTTTTGGTTTTTGAGGCATTTCCCCACCCAAAAAACACCAGAATTTTTGGAGTGGGGAAAACACCAAACAAGGTGATCATTATAATGATCACCTTGTTTTCATGCAGTTGCAGCACATTGGAAACAGTTGTGTTTGGACATGGATTGGGATCATTTTTTGAGAACATTGAGTGATAGGATGTAAAAGCAAAAAAATAATGCATTAAAATGACCATGCGCAAACTTGCAGGAAACGAGCACAAGAGCAGTTTATGGGAGGAATGAATTTGATTGGAGAATTAGGGTCTTAAGGTCACTGCCTCGGTGAGAGTGATTATGAGTACGAGAGGATCCCAGAATCAGGTCTGAGCAACAGTTAGGAATTCAGAGGTCAGTTAAGGGCTATATATATGTGAGGGAGGAGGGGGTAGTATTTGTTAACAGTCTGAATGGCCCAGTGGAAGAAGCTGTTTGAGAGGTGCTTGTATGCACAATAAATTTCTGTTGCAGAGATGTGGGGGTCTGATTTATTTGACTAAACAAGGGGGCCCAAGCTCCCATAAAGTAGGGCGAAATATTTTTTCTCTGAAAAAATATGATTCATGCCATAGAATAACTATTACTACAAAGGTCCCACAGGGTAGTAACAATAAATAACGTTAACTGCATGTTAGCACAGTAAGTACTAATACAGTAAAATTATTTCTCTGTAAAGTACACATTTTGCATTAAAATGTTTGTTGTCATCATATGATAACATGACAAGATGTGAGAAGTTAATGATAAGTCTGTGATATTGCCTGCCACACAGACTAAAGCTAATCAGACCTCTGTCAGACCTTTGTCAAAGATCATAGCCAGAGCCTTTTAAGGACCTGGGTATTAATACCTGTGGTAACTACAACTAAAAAACAAAAAAACACAAAAAAACCCCACCTGTGCTTAGAGCAAGCCATAAAGAATGAGAAACAGCAACTCCAACTCTGACCCTATGATTGTCAGCTGGAAAAAACAATGGAGTGCCCACTCCGGGTCAGGGATGAGTTCAAGTATCTCGGGATCTTGTTTATGTATAACTGTATAGATCAGTGTTTCCCAACCACTGTGCTGTGGCACATAGGTGTGGCGTGAGAAATGATTAGGTGTGCTGTGGAAGATTATCTGGACCTCTACTAAATGGTTGAGATCCCACTTAATGGTTTACGTATTTGTCATGCAAACACAAGTACAGTAGAATTTACAGTTGAAGAAAAATCAAATAAAGTGCCAAATTATAATTAAATTAATAACAAAAACTATCCCGGGCATTGGATACAGATTATTTCAAGTAGCATGCCAGCAAACATTGCTGGTTTTCATTCCATCAAAGGAAAGTATTATATCAAAAAACAAAATATATATTTTTTAAATCTGCAACTATGAAAAAGTGCAAAACACTCACATTCAGGCCATTTCTGATTGAATGCTACTGTGCAAAATCATTTTTGCTTTGCAAAAAATAAAAATAAAACAAAAACAGTGCAAATCTGGTTTGTTGACTTGGTTCAGACACAGCCAGGTGGAACCTTTTGAGAGCCATTGGTTTCTGGTTCTGTAGGGCACAGGAACTCGTGTAGACCAGGAATTCAAGTCAACGATGTATCCGAACAGCAGAATATGCCATCTCCTTAACTTGTAACTTATAACTTATAACTTGTCTTATACAGGTGTAATAGCATATCAGAAAACTCAGTTCCTCCCATATGCTAATTATATGTAAGGATGAGTGATGGGCATGCAATGGTGATCTTTGCGTTGGAGTTTTTGCTCCACCTTTTGACAGATGAAAGAGGCATGAACCCACAGGCATTGTTTAGAGGGTTGACACATTTGTTGTCGAACCATTTTACTGCAATCAGACCTTCTTCAGATCTGTAACCACAGGCCCTTCTTCATTAGGTTTTGGTCTGCCATCAGGGGAGCTCCACCAGTGCAGTTTGGCCATACAGTACCTGATACCCAAGGAGGTGTGCAAGTTCTGGACCAAGCTGAAACTTGTGAAGAGCTGAGGTTCTATTTATCAGTTTGCATAGTGTTTTTTACAACTTTGACTTCTAGAGGTAGCTTCTGTTCCTCTTCACTGAGGGCAACATATGCAAAGGGGACAGAACGTGGACGGAAGAAGTGTGGGGTGACATCACTCTTCACATGAATACCAGCTTTCCAAACTTGAGAAGCTGGAGAAGTACCAAGGGTTCAGCGAAGAGCTCAAGAAGATGTGGAGGGTGAAGGTAACAGTGGTCCAAGCGGTAATCAGAGCACTAGGTGTAGTGACTCCCAAGCTAGACAAGTGGCTCCAGAGATCCCAGGAACAACATTTGAGATCTCTTTCCAGAAGAGCGCAGTGCTAGTAACAGCTAAGATACTGCGCAGGACCCTCAATCTCCCAGGCCTCTGGTAGAGGACCTGAGATTGGAGGATAGACCGACTGCAGGGGTGAGAGGGGAATTTTGTTTTTTTGTTTTTTTTTTAAAGTTCCCATCTCGTCCTGTCAGCTTGAGGGTCCACCACTTCTATGTCTGGTTGGTTAGCCATCACCAACTTGTCTGTCTATCTGGAAGTCTGTCAGGATTTTAGCTCGGTCATTCTCGACCAGATGGCCAGTAATGCGTTACAAGTAACATGTTACTGTAATCCAATTACTTTTTCAAGTAACGAGAAATGTAAGGGATTAGCATTGCAAAAAAGTAATTATATAACTGTTACCTTCCCGTAAGCATGCTGCGTTACTGTGTTACTAAAGTGTTGTGATTTTGTTTGTGAGAGTGTCTCATGACAATGATGTAAGCACGTGCGGTGCACGTGGCAGCAACAGACGTGTGTCGATCAACAATGGATAATATGGAGTGTGGGAGAGAGTACAACCATGCAGCGTTTAAAGGGTGGATGTACTGAAATTACTTTAAGTTTTAGTCCGTAAAAAGTGACAAAAACATTAGCGTCCGCTGTACACTCTGCGTGGGAAGAAAACTTCTTTCGACAGCGAAAAATTTAACTTCAAATCTCAAGCACCTAGCAAGCCGCCACGGGAGTGTGAAATTCACTGAGAAATCTCTAAATCCTCCCACTGACACGACACTGACAAACCTCCATCGGCCCCCCTCCTGCTAAATGGGTGAAAATGCATTTAAGAGCAACAGGACTTAGTGCCACTGAATCTTTGATTTTATTTATTTTTTGCTGTGTTTTACTTGAATCTATTTGAAAGAGCGAGTGTTAACACAAAACATTATTTTATTTTATATGCTGGAATATGCTGCCCCAAGTGGAGGAGTTCAAGTATCTCGGGGTCTTGTTCGCGAGTGATGGGAGAAGGGAGCCGGAGATCAACAGACGGATTGGGGCTGCAGCTGCAGTAATGCAGCCGCTGCCTTTTTTGTTTGTTTGTTTTATGAACTTGCCAATTCCTGAGCATTGCTGTAATTCTGCAGTAAAGCTATTCCACAGTTTTACTCCATAAATAGTTACGCAAAAAGTTTTAACATTTGACCGTGCTTTAAGGATCTTCAGATTCAACTTACCGCTTAGTTCATAGTCTCCTTCTCTGTCATAGAACATCCTCTGTATATTTCCTGGTAACATATTGTATCTAGCTTTATACATAATTTTTGCCGTTTTGTATTTTATAAGATCCATAAACTTCAATATTTTTAATTTCAAAAACATGGTGTTAGTATGGTCTCTATATCCAGCTTTACTAATCATCCTGATTGCTTTTTTTTAAATTTTACATATTGGTTGAAGTGAAGTTTTATATGTGTTTCCCCAAATTTCCGCACAGTATTCCAAATATGGCAATATAAGTGAACAGTAAAGTACCCGGAGTGATTTGGAAGGCAAACAATATTTAACTTTACTCAGTATGGAGACACTTCTTGACAGTTTAGCTTGTAAATACTTTATATTAGGTTTCCAGCAGATTTTGTTATCTATTATCACACCCAGAAATTTGACATTATTTACTAATAACTTTGCTTCGGCATCTTTTTTATAATTTCCGAATAACATAAATGTTGTTTTTTCCAAATTTAATGATAACTTATTTCTATCAAACCATGTTTTCAGTTTAATCATTTCTTGTGTGACAATTTCCAAAAGCTGCTGTAAGTTCTCTCCAGCACAAAAAATATTTGTATCATCTGCAAATAGAATAAACTGTAATATATCTGATGTTCTGCATATATCATTGATATAGAGGATAAACAGCTTTGGTCCCAATACTGACCCCTGCAGCACTCCACAAACAATGTCCATACACTCTGATTGATGTTCCCCAATTTTCACAAATTGCTTCCTGTCTCTCAAATAACTCTTTACCCACTCTAACACCACTCCTCTAATGCCATAATACTCCAATTTATCGAGTAATATTTCATGATTAATTGTATCAAAAGCTTTTTTTAGGTCGATGAATATACTAGCTATACATTGTCTTTTATCTATATTGTTAGTGATATTTTCGATCAATTCTATTAATGCCAATGATGTTGATCTATTTGATCTGAAACCATACTGACTATCCGTTATTATTTTGTGTTTGTCTATAAATTTGTCGAGTCTATTAATAAAAAATTTTTCCAGTATTTTTGAAAATTGAGAAAGTAGAGAGACAGGCCTATAATTTGTGAATTGGTGTTTATCTCCATTTTTGAACAATGGTGTTACTTTAGCTATTTTCATTTGTGTCGGGAATGTACCAGTTTGTATGGACAAATTGCAGATATGTGTTAAGGGTTTGGAAATGCCCTCTATCACTTTTTTGACTATTTCCATATCTATGTCATCAGAGTCTGTAGAGTTTTTTGTTTGTAATTTCCCAACAATATCAATGATTTCCTTTTCTTCTACTGCCGTTAAGAACATTGAATGAGGATTGCGATCAATGAATCTGGTTTCTTTCTCTACCGAATCTGTCATATCAGGAATTGTTTCAGCCAAGTCTGGCCCAACACTTACAAAGAATTTGTTGAAATCATTTACCACATCGCTCATATTATTAATGTTTCTATCATTATTAGTGAAATACGAAGGATAGTCTGACTGTCCAGAGCCCTTTTTAATGATGGTATTTAATGTTTTCCAAATCCCTTTAGTATTATTTTTATTCATAATCAATAATTTCTCATAGTATTCCTTTTTACATGACCTCAAAATACTCGTTAATTTATTTTTATATTTCTTATATTTATTTTCAGCTTCTATACTTCGGTTCATTATAAATTCTCTGTATAAGGTATTTTTCTTCTTACATGCATTTTGCAATCATTTTGTAATCCATGGGCATTCTGCATATTTTTGTTTTTTACTATATTTCCTTACTGGGCAACGACTATTATATAACATTTTAAATTTTCCTAAAAAAATCTCATAAGCTTTATCAATATTTTTTTCCCTATACAGCGTCTCCCATTCTTGCTTGAGCAAATCATTTTTAAATGCATTTATTGACTCTTCTGTTCTCATTCGTTTGTATTTTACTATATTTTCCTGTGTAACCTTCCTATAATTTTTATTATACACTATAAAAACAGGTAGGTGATCACTGATATCATTTATTAAAAGACCACTTATGGATCTATTTTCTATTTCATTTGTAAATATATTGTCTATTAAGGTTGCCGATTGTGCTGTGATCCTGCTGGGTTTAGTGATCATTGGACAAAGTCCCAAGCTATACATTGTATTAATAAACTCCTCTGTCATTTTCTGTTTGCTTGGATTTAATAGATCTATGTTAAAATCCCCACAAATGAAGATGACTTTTTGGTTTGTCCTAGTGAATATTTTATCTACCCACTCCTTAAAAATTTCAGTATTTGAACCTGGTGTTCTATATATACAGCTTACAATGACATTTTTCTCTTTTCCCATACTAATTTCTATTGTTACACACTCTAATATATTATCTACCGCCATCGACATTTTTTCTACCATCTTGTATTTTAAATTTTTGTCCACAAACAAGGCCACACCACCGCCATTCTTATTCTTTCTATTTATAAGATTTAATTCATATCCATCTATTACAAAGTCCCCACCTTTCTCTTTATTAATCCATGTCTCAGATACTGCAATCACACTGAATGGATGTGTAAATTTGCTTAAATATTCTCTTATTTTATGAAAATTTGCATATAAACTTCTACTGTTAAAGTGAATTATAGATATTTTACCGTCCACCTTGACAGTTTTGTTGAATTGATCATCATTATGATAATAGCAGGTATTTTTGATGTTAAAAAAGTTCAGTTCTGGATCAATGTCCTGCTCTGTGAAATGTGTTTTGTATTCCTTGTTTGCTGGTGAATTTATCTCCTGATTAGCAATCCTTTGTGATAACAATGTATAGATCCCAGATAATGAGTTACTTGATTGTTCCATCCTTAAATGTGTTACGCTTTTAGCTCGTTGTTGTCTTCTATTACCTGCTTGGATGACTGTAGATTGTTAGCCCAGCTCCTTGTCTTTGTAGTTATATTACTTGTTAATGTTTTCCAGATCCTGCATGCATTTGATGACCAACACTTTAGCTTCCTCCGGTGTGCCGTTAAGCTTAATAAATATTTTACAGTTTGTAGTCCAGGTATTCTGAATTTTTCCCAGTTTCTTTAAGTGTCGTGCTTTCTTCGCCATGTCAGCGTTGGATTTTGTTAGATGGTCATTCATGTAGACATTCGATCCTTTTAGTTTCCTCCCCTGCTTCAGCAGTGCATTCTTGTGTTTCCTGTTTACAAATCTCATGATGATAGCTGGTTTATCACTAGCCTTTGAGGGTGTGGTGATGTATTGCATCTCTGTGTAGTTCTTGAGCCGCAGCATGGCACACAAGAAGGCATTAAGGCATATTTATAATTGAGCTATTTGTAAATATTAGAGCTATTTCTTATATTATGTAAACTTTGGATTATGTAGTATTATTTACTGTCTGTTATTGTTATTGTCTTGGATCAACTGTAACCCACACAATTTCCTTACGGATTATTAAAGTATTCTGATTTAAAAGGGTCGCTAACATGGCCTAGAAAATCACTGAAGGACCTCTGTAGCATCCGCTGTCTCAAAAAGGCACGCAACATCTTGCAGGACTGCACAAACACAGGACACCAGGTGTTTAAGCTTCTGCCCTCTGGCAGTTATCTTGTGTATATGGTATTTATTTATTTGCTTGTCTCCATCATCACTGTTCCCACCTGACCTGAAGTAAACATGACTCCTAAAGCCTGTAATACAACAAAGGACATTACTAATGATTACTAATGATCACTGATTATACAAAACCTTACACACACTTTGATCTGTTCATATAGATCAGGGTGAGGAACTCCAGGCCTGAAAGGCCGGTGAACCTGCAGGTTTTAGATCTCACCCTGGGTCAGCACACCTGAATGAAATGATTAGTTCATTACAAGGCCTCTTCAAGACATGTTGAGGGGGTTATTAGCCATTTAATCGACTGTGTTGGATCAAGGACACATCTAAAACCTACAGCACACCAGCCCTTGAGGCCTGGAGTTTCCCCACCCCTGGTATAGATCATAATCTTGAGCTCATACAGCGTTCTGCATTCATGCAGCAACAACTCAACAGGAAGTAGTTTTATTCCAGCTGTGTGATGTTCAGATATCAGCTGTGAGTTTAACAGCTATAAAAACTATAAATATATCAACGGGTTATGGATGAAAGCACATCATTTCCCTAGGGATTAATAAAATATTCTGACCCTGAAATGGAAAATGCAGTTATGATGAATGTTCTCATGATCTGCTTCACTTTGTTTAATATGTTGCCTGTTTTCATGAACGATCAGATGCTATGAATTAAGATTTGGCGTTTTCTGCTCCCTTTCCTAAAGGATGTTCCAGTGTCTCCTCTGCTAAAGGAAGCAATAAAGGAAGCACTGAAGCTCCTTTCCTTAGTGTTTGGAAAAATGGAACAGCTCTTGTTATGGGCGCAACACAGATACTTCCGGGTCACGTCTGTCAATGAGGAACTGTCCTGAGCATTCACACGTGCAGGAAGGTCGTAAGAGGACACGGAGAGGCTCACCTGAAGTCTGACTGACCACTGTCAACCATAACAACACATACACATGCACACAGTGCAAGTGTGTTTGTCGTCATCACATCAGCTTTCTCCCGTAAGAACACCCAAGCTCCGCCTCCTCTCTCAATGTCATCATGGTGAAACCCCGCCCACACAGCTACAGGTGTAAGAATCAGGCAGCGCGTTTATCTTTTCAGTTACTGATCAGTCATGAATAGCGACTGTCTTAAATTAGATCAGAGACAGCTTCACTCTGTTTCTCATGATTACTGGTTAATCGATCAGTTATTGGCCGTTTTTCTCGATGCACCTCAGACCTGTCTGTCTCTCTGCAGACAGACAGGCGGACAAACTGCGTCATGCTGCGGGTCTCCCTTCTGCTTCCTCCACTGAAGCTGCTGATCTTCCTCCCACTAACTCACCCTCCTCCTCATTACTTTACGTTTCTCTCTCTCACACACACACACCCACCTTCAGGCTCCTGCGGATCGGCCTCTCGATGAAGGCGAGTTCCTGCAGCTCCTCCAGCGGGCCGCACAGCACGCCGGCCGGGCTCAGGGCCATCCTGCCGGGTAACATCTGGCTGTTAGAGGGGGGGCAGTCGTATCAGCTCCGACCATCCCTGTTGAGGGGGCGGGGGTTGCGGGGCTGTCACTAACCGTTTCCAAGGAGATCCCGGCTCGAGCTGAACGTCACTCCAGACTCCGTTCAAAAGTCTGACAAAGTCTCACGAACGCGCTCATTTGCACACGATGCAGCTATCAGAGATCCCAAACAAAACCCGTCCACACACTCACGGCACGATCTGCGGTTCGGCGCTCACAGAACTGCGATTCCTCCAGAAAAATCCCCCGTAACATCCCAAACTGTCACACTGTTACCGGGATGTGTCACACGTTTCCAAGCAGATCCAGTGCAGCGCAGAGAAGCCAGCCAGACTGCGTGTAAAAAGCTCCAGTTAACTCTTTTATTCCCCGAGGACTCTTCATTCACACCACACTCAGTCCAAAAGTCCGCACACGGAATTTATTCGGAGTAAATCCAAAGACTGAATGCAGGAAACCGCACAAACCGGGCGCGGGATGAATCAGATGGACCTCCTCTCCGGTTCGTCGCATATCTCCAAATATTCTGACAAAGTCCAGATCTTCTCCACCTGCTTCAGCTCCTCAGGGCTGCGGTGGGAGCGTCACGCAGAACTGCGGCTGCGCTCCTCCGTGCTCCTTTGAGTCCGTCATCCTCGACAGTGCACAACCGAACCGAATCGCCCACTCTACGTTCAGTGCTGGTCTGTCATACGCAGACCGGTACCGGACAGCGTCAAAGTTCACAGACGGTATCAGACTGATTTTCACACCAAAGGACGAAGAGGAGGAGGCTTCATCACCGTGAGTGACCCGTGAGCAGCAGAGCGGGCTGAGCGAACCTAAACGGAGTCATGAGGATGCAAGCCCGACCTGAACCGGGACCGAGAGATGAGCTGCAGGGCGTTAAGCTGGAGGCGCAGTGCAGCAGCTGATCCGTCTCCATGGAAACGACTGTCCGTGCTAATTCATAAAGTCCAGAACGTGTCTTCGATCTAGAACCCGCTCTCATTCTGAGCTGTCCCATCACCTGTAAACGCACCTGAAAGTTCAATAATCATCAAATAAAACTATCCACGTCACGTGCTTAAAATCCGCATTAATTTGTTTTATTTTGCAGGGTCAGGGTCACTTCCTGCATTCAGGGTTTTCTTCTTTTTTTTCTGAAATGTTTCTTTTTCCACGTGAACATGAAGCTCACAGCTTATGGGATGAATGCCTCACCTGTTAAGCTCTGAGATTGTTTCCTGTGTTCAATCATCATTTTAGAGCAGGTAATCACAGGTTAGCCCTGTTGGCCCTTTGTTAGATGCCTGGAGTTTCTGAATGACATGTAGTTGGGACAGAGCAGGCAGGTAAGCCACTTAAGTTACACTATCATACCGAGACAAAAAACACATAATGCAAAAAGATGGGGACAGGTGAGACCAGACAGACAGGAGGAGAAGGAGGAGGAGGAGAAGAAGAACAGGGGCTGACCTTCAGCTGCAGTCTCAGTGTCAGAGTTGGCTGACAGTCCGGCTCATGAAAGCTCAGAGTTGATCAGACCCTCAGACTCTGAACCAGAACCTTCTGCTGCACACCAGAGAGTGCTGCTTCCTGATTGGATGGTTTCACAGGTAGTACCCAGTCAACAGTTTGTTTTATTTTATTTTTATATGTTTGAATTTGTGGAACTTCCAACCACACTTGAATCCACTTGAATGTTGTTTTGTTTTTATCATCCAATTTGATTGTAATCAAACACTCAGTTCTGTGTTTACCAATTTTTTTCTTTAATGATTCTGATTTTGAATTAATTTAGGTTACATTTGTGTGTTTGAAATCATTGAATTTAAATGTGTGAGATGGGTTAGTAGTTGAGTCTTTGAAATTTTATCAGGCTGCTGTTGACTGACCGGGTTTAAACGATTGATACACAAATCAGTTAGTAGTTGTCTGGGCTGTTGTGAGTCTGGTTATGTGCATCGATCCTGTTTCCATCTGTGTTGTTGGTGAAGGCTGTTTTTCGGGTGCAGGACAGAAGATATTGCTGACAGCAGCTCTCGCAGTGTTTGAATTTTTGTCTTCAGCTTGGAGGAAACAAACACCGCTGACCCGCAGTCTTGACATCATTCAGCAGCAGCTGAGGCCAAAACGCCATCATCTTGGATGACCCGCTGCTGTTCACACGCTGCTGGCATTAACGAGAAACACAGAGAGCAAACCGTTTCCTGTTCCCCTGTCTGACATGGCAGTCTCTGAGCAGAACCTGGATGACTACAGTATCTACAGTCACCTGGCAGACGAGGAGCTGCTGCAGATCGCTGTTGAGAGAAGCTTGTCTGATAAACAGGCTTCATCATCATCATCATCCAAACAAACCCTAACCCAAAGGGGTGCAGACAGTTCCTGCACCTGAACCTGCCCCCCACATCCAAAATTGTATAAACCCTCCCACAGCCCTGTCACAGTTTCAATTCAATTCAATTCAATTCAATTCAATTCAATTCAATTCAATTCAATTCGATTCAGTTTTATTTATATAGCGCCAAATCACAACATAAGTCGCCTCAAGGCGCTTCATAGATACAGAGAAAAACCCAACAATCATATGACCCCCTATGAGCAAGCACAGTGGGAAGGAAAAACTCCCTTTTAACAGGAAGAAACCTCCGGCAGAACCAGGCTCAGGGAGGGGCGACCATCTCCTGCGACCGGTTGGGGTGAGAGAAGGAAGACAGGATAAAAGACATGCTGTGGACATGCTCTACAAGGTCTACAAGAGGTGAGTCAGTTTGCAATGAAATAGAGCTCAGAGGATGGAAACATCCACAAACATCAGAAAGCAGCAAGAGATCAATAGACGTTTCAGAGTGAGTGTCAGACAGTCTGGAGATGGTTGCAGGGTGTGTGTGTTGGGTGGGTGGGTGGGGGGTGGGGTTGTTTCTGACTTGCTCTGTGCTTGTGACTCTGTCGTTCTACTCATGTTCTGTGTTTGTTCTGACTATCTGTTGGTTCTGTTATGGTGGTTTTAACTCTGTGTTATTCCAGTGCAGCGGCTCTGTGTTGGATCTGACTCTGGCTCCAAGTCTGTGGTTCTGAAGGTTTGTGTGTTTCCTCAGAGAGGTCAGTTCATTACAGTCCATCATCATGAATGGGGATGCAGAGGCTCTGATGGAATTGGTCCAGAGGCGGTTAAGCAGCCTTATGGAGCCAAATGATAAAGGCTGGATCGCTCTTCGTGAAGCTGCTTATTATGGACAGCTGCAGTGCATTAGGATCCTGGTCAGAGGTCAGGACACCTACTGCTTTCTGCTTCTCATTAAGCCTCTAACAACGCCTCTTACCTGATTCAGCCGTTAAATGTGATGTTAATCACCAATAAAGCTTTACTTTGTGTTTTGGTTGATTTGTCATTTTTGTCTGTGAAGGTTCTCAGTCATCCAGGTCATCGTAGTCAAAGGAGCTTGCAAAGAAAAGTGTCTGGACTTCTTTACGTTGCTTGAAGACGTTTCACCTCTCATCCGAGAAGCTTCTTCAGTTCTAAGGTCAAATGGTGGAGAGTCCCAGATATAAACCTAGTGGGAGTAACCCCCCACAGAGGGACAAAAGGACCCCCTGATGATCCTCTAATCGCCTGAGCCAAGGTGTGAAACTGGGTGTGGGTCCCAATCAGCCAGAGTTTCGGGTGTGTTCACTGTGAAACCTGGCCCCACCTTATCATGCGAATTCCTGAGATCAGATGGCCCAGGATGTGAGTGGGCGTTAAGGCGTCTGGGAAGGGATCTCAAAACTGGATTATAGATGGCAGAGAGTTGGTGTCGTAAACCCCCGCCTCTGTTCAAAGATGGTCGCTCACAGTGGACATAGATGGCTTCTTTCACTCCTCTTTCAAACCATCTGTCCTCTCTGTCCAAAATGTGAACATTGGCATCCTCGAAAGAGTGTCCTTTATCCTTAAGATGCAGATGGACTGCTGAGTCTTTTCCTGTGGAGGTGGCTCTTCTGTGTTGTGCCATGCGCTTGTGAAGTGGCTGTTGGGTCTCTCCAATGTAGAGGTCTGAGCATTCCTCGCTGCACTGTACAGCATACACCACATTGTTAAGTTTGTGTTTTGGCGTTTTGTCTTTCGGGTGAACCAGTTTCTGTCTGAGCGTGTTGCTGGGTCTGAAATGCACCGGGATGTCATGCTTGGAGAAAACTCTCCTGAGTTTCTCTGATACACCGGCTACATAGGGGATGACAATGTTGTTGCGTCTGTCCTTCTTATCCTCCCTCGCTGGTGTCTGGTCTTCTTTTCTGTGCCTCTTTGCTGACTTTAAGAACGCCCATTTAGGATAGCCGCACGTTTTGAGTGCTTCCTTTACATGTGTGTGTTCCTTCTTTTTTCCTTCAGGCTTAGAGGGAACATGTTCTGCCTGGTGGTGTAGGGTCCTAATTACTCCAAGTTTGTGTTCCAAAGGGTGATGGGAGTCAAAGAGGAGGTACTGGTCCGTGTGTGTGGGTTTCCGGTAAACTTCGATGTTGAGTTTGCCGTTCTCTTCAATGTGCACAGCGCAGTCCAGGAAAGGCAAACAGTTATCCTTTGTGTCTTCCCTGGTGAACTTGATGTTTTTATCCACAGCGTTAATGTGCGCAGTGAAGGATTCCACTTCTTGTGTCTTGATTTTGACCCAGGTGTCATCCACATATCTGTACCAGTGGCTGGGTACTCTTCCTTTGAAAGAGCCAAGAGCCTTCCTTTCCACTTCCTCCATGTAAAGGTTGGCTACAATAGGTGACACGGGGGAGCCCCTTCGTTGTACTTGAAATATGTAGTGGTGAGGCAGAGGTCTAACAGTGTGCAGATCTGATCGGGTGTGAAGTTGGTCCTGTCCTCCAAGGAGCTGTCTTCTTGTAGTCGTTTTCTGACAGTCTCCACGGCCTCCATGGTGGGTATGCAAGTGAAGAGAGAGACTACATCAAAGGACACCATGGTTTCATCTGGATCCAGGGTAAGTTTCTGGACCTTGTCGGTGAAGTCGGTGGAGTTCTTGATGTGGTGTGGGGTGTTCCCCACGAGAGGAGCAAGGATGGTAGCAAGGTGTTTAGCAATGTTATAAGTGGCTGAGTTTATGCTACTGACTATGGGTCTGAGTGGGACAGCTTCCTTGTGGATTTTAGGAAGTCCATAGATGCAGGGTATGGCATCCCCTGGGTAAAGGCGGTGATATGTAAGGCGGTCAATAATTTTGTCCTTTTCAAAGTCTTGAAGGCAAGCTATAACTTTCTTTTTGTAGCTGCTTGTGGGGTCTCGCTTTAGGGCTTCGTAGGTATTGTTGTCACTGAGGAGAGTAGTGATCTTTGTATGGTAATCTGTAGTGTTTAGGACCACGGTGCATCTTCCCTTATCAGCTGGTAAAACAGTGATGTTGTGGTCTTTGCTCAGGGAAGCGACGACCTTCTTTTCCTGTATTGTGAGGTTGGATGGAGGGACTGGAGAGCGTGGCTGAGACTTTCATCCGGATTTGCTCTGCTTCTGTCTGTGATAATTTGTTAATCCGTATGGCAGATTCTGTGGCTGTGATGAGGTCCAATATGGGCAACTGTTGTGGAGAAATGGCAAAATTGAGTCCTTTGGCTAATACTCTCTTTTCAGGTTCAGTGAGAATCCTGTCTGAAAAGTTCTTAACCCATTTCTCCTGACTGACTTCAGGTGTGTTTTCTTCTCTGGGTTGTGTAGGTTCAGACTGAGGAGTGTGTGTTTTTGAAAGCAAGGTGTGAAATTTCCTGCGTTGTCTTTCTTTTCCTTTACAGTGTTGGGCCTGCTGAGCCTTGTCCACAAACTTGTAAACCTCTTCTAAGATTGGAGAGGGTAGAAGGATTTCCAGTTCCTGCAGGGTCTGGCTGATCTTGATCTGGAGGGCATTTTTGTTTCACATTTAAAAAAACAAAAAACCTTCTGCTCGAACCTTGAGCTACGGTTGGGCAAACCCTCCAGTTTTATGTCTGTAACATGACATCTGACTTCAAATGTTTCTTCTTCAGATTTTCAGCTTCATTCACCTGCTTATGTTTTTATGTCCACACTGTTCATTCATGATGGAAAAATGTGCTGATATGCAACACAATGTTAGGCTTCTTTATTAATTTACTGTAAGGGTGACATGATCATAACCTTCTGGGAAATCCAGATTTTTGTTTCCTGTACATGGACCCTTTGTACAGGTCCATGCACATGTAGTTAAAATAGTTAACTTGTTACAAGACGAGATAAACATTCCTTTATAGCTCTCCTGAAACACCAAGTGCTGGCTATGTCCTCTAGAGAGGGTAAGGGACAACTGATGATCTTTTGTGCTGTCTTAATGACTCTCTGCAGGTTCTTCTTGTTCGCTACCAAGCAATTAACATACGAAACTGTGATTCAGTAGGTGAGGACACTCTCTGTGGTGCTGTGGTAAAAAGCTACCATTAGGTTCTTATCCAGATGGTTTTTCCTCAGCGTCCTAAGGAAGTGGAGTCTTTGTTGCAGTTTGTCAGCCAGGATTCCAGGAATGATCGTATTGACTGATGATGGTACTCAAGGTGGCAGAGCTCTTTTTAAAAAAAATAACTCAGCCCTTATGTAAATACTAGGCCTCTTAGGTGAGTATGTTTATCCAATCAGTTTTCAGGAATCCCTACCAGCTTAACATTCTTACTTAAATATGGTCACTTTTTACTTAAAGAAAAAAAACAAACCCTGCAAACCAATAAGTGAGGTCAGAGATGACATGCCTGGTCAATGGTTTTTCACCACATTCACCCAGTGATCAGTCAATGTGAGATCTGACCTCTAAACCACAAGACAGACTCTTCAGGAGAGGTCATGTGGAGGTCAGTGATGCTTCAGCTTCACGTGTGATAATAGGACAGGATGCTTACATTAAAACATTTGACTAAACTTGCTAAGAAATTAAAGACATCTGTAGACCTTGTTACTGAGAGCAGGTCATAACCGAAGGAAGTCTTGTAGAACAGACTGCTAAAAGAAGTAATACCATTAGTTAATGATTCAGTCTTGAATATGATCAACCTCTCTCTTATAATTTCCTATGTACCACAGGCCTTCAAGCCGGTAGTAAATAAACCATTACTTTAAAAGGCATCATTTGACCCTTTAAGTAAGGCCAATCTCTAACCTTCCTTTCATTCCAAAAATTCTTGAACGAGCAGTTGTCAAACAGCTAACAGGTCATCTGCAAAGGAATGGCTTATTCGAAGAGTTTCAGAGCCCATCACAGTACAGAAACAGCTTTAGTGAAGGTTCCAAATGACCTTCTTATGGCCTCTGACAATGGACTCATCTCTGTGCTTGTCCTGCTAGACCTCAATGCAGTGTTCGATACTGTCGACCATAATATCCTATTAGAGCGATTAGAGCATGATGTAGGTATTACAGGTGCTGCAATGCAGTGATTTGTATCATATCTATCTAATAGACTCTAATTTGTTCATGTAAATGGAGAGTCCTCTTCCACAGAGTTCCACAGGGTGCTAGGACCAATTCTGTTTACATTATGCTTCCCTTAGGCAGTATCATCAGAAGGCATAGCATACATTTTCGCTGCTATGCAGATCACACCCAACTCTACCTATCTGTGAAGCCAAAGAACACACACCAAATGGTTAAACTTCAGAAATAGAATAGAATAGCCCTATATTGTCATTGTACATGTACAACAAAAATGTGGGTTACTCATACCATGCCTCAGATTTGTGAGATGATTGGACAGAGCCTGAGAGTGGGGGGATAGGGCTTGTTTACAGTTGGAATGGCCCAGAGGAAGAAGCTGTTAGTGTTAGTTAGTGTCTGGAGGTGTGGGACCTCCATGGTTGGCAGAGGGCAGCCAGTGATTTTTTTGGGTGGTGTTAATTACCCTCTGTGCAGCCTTCCTGTTTTCAGTTGTGGCCCCTGTGTACCAATCACACAAGCAGTAGGAAAGCATGCTCTCCACTGAGGAGCTGTAGAAGACCAGCAGCAGCTTTTGGTCCAGGTTAGTCTTCCCCAGGACACGGATCAAGTGTACCTGCTGAAGACTAAAGACTCTGGTCTGCTTCCCCCAACTTCCTTACTACACCCCCACAAATTGTCTTACAGTATGGGTGTCAGACTTGTTAAAATCCAGTGGCACCAAGGCATTATACAATAAAATAATGTGATTAGTACATAAGTAAAATAAATTCCTATACAGGGGCAATGGTGTTGTGAGTCTAGGTGAGATCAGCAGAGCTGCAGGTGCCCAAAAACCTGAAAGTGGAGACGTATTTCACCCATGCTCCGTTTATAAGGAGAGGGGAGTGGACCTGTGTGTGCCCTCTGAAGTCCATGATGAGTTCTTTTGTTTTAAGGACATTTAGCTTCAGGTTATTTTCTGATCCCCAGTGGGACAAATTCTCTACTGCCGTCCTTGTACACTGTCTCATCTCAATCACAGATCAGCCCTACTACGGTGGTGTCATTGTCGTACTTGACGATCAATCAGTTAAATGAGTTCAACTGATTGAGATCTGTCTTAAAGACTTAAAGAACTGGATGATGACTGTCCTGTTTCTCCATCCATCCATCTTCTTCCACTTTATCCGGGGCCGGGTCTACTCTGAACCCCTCCCGGATGGCCGAACTTCTCACCCTATTTCTAAGGGAGAGGCCAGCCACCCTTCGGAGGAAGCTCATTTCCATCGCTTGTATCCGCGATCTCGTTCTTTTGGTCACTACCCACTGCTTGTGGCCATAGGTGAGTGTATGGACGTAGATCGACCAGTAAACTTAGAGCTTAGCTTATACACTCAGCTCCCTCTTCACCACGACGGACTGGTGCAGCGTCCGCATCACTGCGGCCGCAGCACCAATCCGTCTGTTGATCTCCGGCTCCCTTCTCCCATCACTCGCGAACAAGACCCCGAGATACTTGAACTCCTCCACTTGGGGAAGGTACTCATCCCCGACCCAGAGTGGGCACTCCACTCTTTTCCGGCTGAGAACCATGGCCTCAGATTTGGAGGTGCTGATCCTCATTCCCGCTGCTTCATACTCGGCTGCGAACCATTCCAGTGTGAGCTGGAGGCCATCACCTGATCAGGCCAACAGAACCACATCATCTGCGAAAAGCAGAGATGAGATTCTGAGGCCACCAAAGTGAAAGCCCTCCGCCACTTGGCTGCACCTAGAAATCCTGTCCATAAAAATTATGAACAGAACCGGAGACAAAGGGCAGCCCTGGCGGAGCCCATCACCCACCGGAAACGAGTCCGACTTATTGCCGGCAATGCAAACCAAGCGGTTCGCACTGGATAGGGATCGAATGGCCCGTAGCAATGGGCCAGACACCCCATACTCCCCCAGCACCTCCCACAGGACACCCCGAGGGACACGGTCGAATGCCTTTTCCAAGTCCACAAAACACATGTAGACTGGTTGTGCAAACTCCTATGCACCCTCAAGTATCGTTGAGAGGATGAAGAGCTGGTCCAGTATTCCGCGACCAGGACGAAAACAGCATTGCTCCTCCTGTATCTGAGGTTCGACTAGCGGACAAACTCTCCTTTCCAGCACCCTGGCATAGACTTTCCCAGGGAGGCTGAGGAGTGTGATCCCCCTGTAGTTGGAACACACCCTCCGGTCCCCTTTCTTAAAGATGGGGACCACCACCCCGGTCTGCCAGTCCAGGGGTACTGCCCCTGATCTCCACGCAACATTGTAGAGGTGTGTCAACCAGGACAGCCCTACAATGTCCAGAACCTTCAGGAACTCGGGGCGGAACTCATCCACACCAGGGGCTCTGCCACCAAGGAGTTGTTTAACTGGCTCAGTAACCTCGCCCCTGGTGTTTATACACCTCTCTGTATTTAATCATGAATTATTATTATTAATCTCTGGCTCTTTTCCACAGCATGTATTCTACTCTGACTTCCTCACCTCACCTTCCTCCTCGGAAGTCAGTTGGATTAAGGAGGTCTATACACAGTGTAGGTAGAGCACAGCTTTCCCCTCCTGAGACGCCTGACTGTTTGCCAGAATCTCTTCGAGGCAGTCCAAAATTCTTCCCAGCACACCCTCACTACGCGTTTAGGTGCACTGGGTCTGTCCAGCTTCTTCCACTGCCACCTGATCCAACTCACCACCAGATGGTGATCAGTTGACAGCTCTCTCTCTTTACCCGAGTGTCCAGAACATATGGTCGCAGGTCTGGTGATACGATTACAAAATCAATCATCGACCTGCGGCCTAGAGCGTCCTGGTGCCACGTGCACTTATGGACACTCTTATGTTCGAACAAGGTGTTCGTTATGGCCAAACTGTGATTTGCACAGAAGTCCAATAACAAAACACAGCTCAGATTCACATCAGGGAGGCCGTTCCTCCCAATCATGCCCCTCCAGGTCTCACTGTCGTTACCCACGTGAGCATTGAAATCTCCCAGTGGGATAACAGAGTCTCCAGGTGGAGCACCTTCCAGCACCCCACCCAGGGACTCTAAGAAGGCTGGGTACTCTGAACTGCTACTCGGCGCATAAGCGTAGATGACAGTCAGGACCCGTTCCCCGACCCTAAAGCGCAGGGAACAAACCCTCTCATCCACCGGGGAGAACACCAACATACCAGCAGCAAGCCGAGGGCATATTAGAATACCCACCCCAGCCCGCCGCCTCTCACCAGGGGCAACTCCAGACTAAGACAGAGTCCAGCCCCTCTCCAGGACACTGGTTCCAGAGCCCAAGCCATACGTAGAGGTGAGCCCGACTATATCTAGCCGGTACCTCTTAACCTCACGCACTAACTCAGGCTCCTTCCCCACCAGGTAACCCTATCCCGGGCAGGGTAAACTATTCCCTCAATGTTTTTTCTCATAAGGGTGTCCTGTTTCTAAATTCAGATAAAAGTGAGGTTATTGCACTCAGTCCTAAAAATCTTAGAAATATGGTATCTAACCAAAGTCTTAGTCTGGATGGCATTATCTTGGCCTCCAGTAACACTGTGAGGAGCCTTGGAGTCATTTATGACCAGGATATGTCCTTCAATGCACATATTAAACAAATATGTAGGACTGCTTTATTCGATATGTGCAATATCTCTAAAATTGGAAATATCCTGTCTCAGAGAAACGCTGAAAAACTAGTTCATGCATTTATTACTTCTAGGCTGGACTACTGCAATTCATTATTATCATGATGTCTTAAAAACTCCCTGAAAAGCCTTCAGTTAATCCAACATCCTGTCAGGGATTGATGAGAGAGCAGATTTCTCCTATATTGGCTTCCCTTCATTAGCTCCCTGTTAAATCCAGAATTTAAAATCCTCCTCCTCACACACAAGGTCTTGAATAATCATGCCCAATCTAATCTTAACGACCTTGTAGTACCATTTCACCCCAATAGAGCACTTCACTTTCGCACTGCAGGCTTACTTGTTCTTCCTATAGTATTTAAAAGTAGAATGGGAGGCAGAGCCTTCAGTTTTCAGGCCCCCCTTCAGTGGAACCAGCTTCCAGTTTGGATTCAGAAGACAGACACTATCTCTATTGTTAAGATTAGGCTTCAAACTTTCCTTTTTGCTCAATGATATAGTTAGGGCTGGATCAGGTGACCCTAAATCCTCCCTTAGTTACTCTTCAATAGGTATCGGTTGCTGGACGCTTCCCATGATGCATTGAGTTTTTCTTCTTCACTTACCCTTTTCCCCCCTTACTGTGTTTATACACCTCTCTGTATTTAATCATGAATTATTATTAATCTCCTGCTCTTTTCCACAGCATGTATTCTACTCTGTCTTCCTCACCTCACCCCAGTCATTCAGCAGATGGCTCCACCCCCCTGAGCCTTGTTCTACCTTCTTCCTGTTAAAAGGAAGTTTTTTCCTTTCCACTGTTGCCAAGTGCTTGCTCATCAGGGGTCTTCTGATTGTTGGGGTTTTCTCTGTATGTATTATTGTAGGGCCTTTACCTTACAATATGAAATGCCTTAGATGACTGTTGTGACTTAGTTCAATATAAATAAAATTCAATTCAATTGAATATGAGGCACACGACTCTCTGTACAAATGAATAGGATCTTATTTTTTATGGTTTCCACTTTCTGTGATGTGATTTCGTTTGCGTTTGCTGCATGTTCTCTGCATGTTTAGAATGATAGGACATGTCTGACTTTAGGTCAGAAGGGACTTCAGCAGATGGATGAGCAAACACACTCAGTATGCTTGTTTACTCAAAGGAGGGTTTAAAAAAACAAAAAAAACAATGCAGAGGGGTTCTATGAAGCACAGTCTGACATTTTACCTTTCTCTGCACTAAGCTGCACCTGACTCAGTGAACAGGGGTACCTTAAAGCATGGTACCGCTCTGATGCTGGCCAGTCAGCGAGGCAATGTTTCCAGTGTCGAGTTTCTTCTGAAGCATGGAGCTGACCTAAACATCACCAACAAGGCCCAGGAGACACCGCTGTTTGCAGATGAATTGTGACATCACAGTGACATAATACAGAAAGTGCTTTAGTGAAGGTGTCATAAGTACTACCTTCAGAGGTTTGAATAATATATATTTAAGGAGCTTGGAAAGAAAAACGACTTGATTTCTTTATGTTTCTTTAAGACATTTGATAGGTTTGTAGCTTGAACCCATCCGCTGGAACGTTGAAGGCAATATAATTACACTGCAAAGCAAGACACAAGTAGGCAAGCTTCTTCATGTTTCTCGTGCACGGGAGAGAACCGGATAGGCACCGTTCCTTCGCTTGACCCCAGTTGCTCTCGTCCGTTCTCCCGTACCACTCTTCTTTTATTGAGGTTACATGAATATGCATAAGTTCATTAACATATGACGTCTACATACACACAAAGAGTACCTTGCCTGTGTGTGTGTGTGTGTGTGTGTGTGTGTGTGTGTGTGTGTGTGTGTGTGTGTGTGTGTGGACTGCTGATCAAAGGGTCAAACATCCTTGGTCAGGAAGAGGGTAGCCTCCCCCTCACCCTGGATGGTTCATCCTAGATAACACGGTGAGGAAGTCCTGCAGTTCATCTAAACAAAGAGCACTTAGACTAGAACAGATGCAACTACGTTAATCCTACCATAAAACAATAAGACACGGTATGACCTCTCATGCTCCCAAAGTGCTGTCTAATACACACAAAGTTTGCAGACTATCAAGGATCAAAACCTCTACCAATCTACAACTAATCACAAAACTCTAAGCATATATAAGTAAATATTTCTAAGCATAAATGACAATCAACAATACAAATCTAACATTTCCCCCCTTTTTGACCTTTATGCTTGAAAAGTTCCCAGGTATGAATACCTCATGTCTGACAGTTTCAATGCAAACATTTTTATACTCAGCATATGTCAAATCACCCTAAATTACTGTAATGATACACAGTTTAACAAATGTATTAGCAGTTATCCCATTCCTCATTGATCTTATCTCATGGCAAACTGCATCCCACAAACAAACAAAGAAATTGTTAATTTAATAGTGAAAATAAGAAGATAACATTTTCAAAAACATCTCAGCTTGGTGGTGCTTCCTCCGGGTGTGCACATCACATGTCTCTCTGCAGAGTGGTTTAAGCTCTGCAAAGCGTCATGAATGTCTCTTCCAGTTGTTTCCATCACTGTCCATAGGACCAGAGTCCAAATGTATGTAGAATAGACATTCAAACATACCAGTTGGTTTTGTTGTTCGTCAACATGGGTCTCAGCTATTTCCAAGCTGCAGACCTCTCAGCACTCTAGTTTTATGGCCTCCACCAACCCCCATCACCTCATTCAAGCCTTCGTCCTGTGAGGGGGATATTTGACTATATATATATAGATATATGACTCCTTAATTGTCCACGCTCATGGGTACACCACTTGCATAGGTTTAATATTTGTAAATAAAACGGCTAACCACACAAATCACTGCAACAATAATAAAAAACATTGTTTAATGTTAATCCTTGGACCCCTCCTCTTGACGCATGGACACACCCATGCGTCAACTCACCAAACCTGGATTCCTGTCTTAAAGAAAAAGATTAGCTAGATCATATCCCAGGCAACATCAGGGCATCTCCTCCCCTGGAGCAGCACCACCCTGGACCTATAATCCTGCAATAAAAATGTTAGTGTGTTTTGCATATTAAGTTTGCTTAACACCTGGTTCTCCCAGGAGCCTGCATACACACCATCATGGCCTGGAAAGCAAAATCTGGAAGTAAAATCAAACTTCATACCTGTAAACAATTGTATCATAAGAACAAGAAGCATTCAACATCAGCAAGACAAGTGTCATGTGCAGGTTTTCTCAAATCAGTAAACTACAATTATTTTCATAAGTCGCCTCAGACATGGATCATCCCATGTACTCAGGCAACATTAATGTAATCGGTGACTGCTCTTAAGCAAAGTCACTCCACTTATATATTACTATGGGCTCAAAAGTGGCCAGCTAATGAGCCCATATCAAACTATCCCAGAAACACTGTATCTCTTATTTGTTTTTCTCATGTCACTTGTCCGCTTCTGCCGAATCCTCTACACGCAGTCATAGAAAAACAAACATTAGCAACACAGTGACCATTGGTGGTCAGACGCAGGTCGACAGGTTCCAGAGGTGCCATAAAAAGACCATAAAGTTAGCCATCTATAGCTGTGGAAAGAAGTAACACCAGTTCTCAACACAGGAAATTTCACACATGTTATTCACATTATCAAAGTAGCCATCACATTTTCCCATCAACACAATGCAACAGCATCACCACTCATAACCTGTAAACACAGTTTTCCTCACACATAAACCCAGAAATCCTGTAGTAGGAAAAAACATCAACCAGTTGTCCTGGTATAAATCGCATCATCAATCCACATGAAGAACTGGCATGCTGTAAGAAAAGAAAATGCAAATATTAGCGCTTGCGCAGGCGTATGCATACTTTGTCACAGTTATCTCTGTGAGCAACACAAGCCTATGAATAACACACCTGATAAATGCACAGACGCAGAAAATGGCATTTAAAAGGTTAAATCATCATGCAACCTCGAGTGTTGCTGTCATCTTTCTGCTCCTGTAAAAGGAAACACATGGGTTCATCTGCACCTTTGTCAGGTGGGGGTTAACTTCACACAATCATGTTCAGTCAGTCAGTCAGTTATTTTAAAATTCTCACTCATTCACTCAGTGGTTCCTTCTTTTGCTAATTGTGGAAATTATCATCGCATTCGTTTCCACGCTCAGCAAAACGACGTTATTTCAAAAAGAAAAATAATTTAGACTGGATTTCCTCGTTGAATCCTTTTTGGGGGGGACTCTCATTTCCTAATTGTCCCAAATAAGTGGCTTTCTCCTGAGCCCATTTTAAATGTGGAGAAACTCACTTGCAACAATTTTCTTGACGACGTGTAACGCTTTTAATTCCCAACTTGCAGATCTGCTCAAAGAAAAGAAATTCACAAGCAAAAATCAGTGCTTGTTCAAAAATGAAAAATAAAAAATAACAGAGATTATCAAACCAAACTTTCAGTGCACTGTGAAAGTATCAAAATAAAAAGGCCTTGTTAAGTCATGACACAAACTCCTCATCAACTTCACAACAGGAGAAGAATTATCAGCTAGATTCACTCCAAACCAACCATCAACTGCACAACACACAACATAACCCTAATGTCATATTAGCTATGAGTTTAATCACCAGGTCTGTGCTCTTCACTCATTTAAGCCACAGATCTATTTTATTCAATTTTTCCTTTTCCCCTTCATCATAAAACATGTGACATGCTGTCATGCACTTCACAAAAGACGTTTGTTCTGACGTATTCAGAGTTGTGTATCTAAATACAGGATTCACTCGCACATCAAAACAGGAAACTCAGTGTTTTAGAGTCTCCACTCTAACAAACTCCAACACATCCCATTCACTCGTGCTAGAATTCAGTCACCTTTCATTAATCTAAAAACCAATCAAATAATTTGCATATCGGCTATTAACCCACTAAGTTGACAGGACAACAGAAATGCATGTTCAAAATAGTATCACAAAAGACAATTTCCCTCATACAGTAAATTACTTGTGCTGCTCAATCAAGCAGGAAGCTTCTCCCAATTTACTATATCAACAAATAAATTTATTGTCTGATCTCTGGTTGGTCAAACCAGGATCTTTTTTCCCCACAAAAGTTAAACTGTTGTCCTGCAACCTAGAGAGTCAATTTTTTGCATTGGATAAATTCAGCATTTGATAACAAGTGTCTGCTAAATTGACACTATTTTAACACTGATGAAAGATAACAAGCTAATTTTCATTGCATGGGTGTTTGTGTTATTAGGCAGGTCTAATGCATGTCTGTGGAGCTGCATATCCAGCAGAGCATGTTCTTACAGCTGCCTTTCCTACACACTTCTCTGCTATTATTTAATCATTTCTTAACTAATGTGCTGTGAGTCCACTGGTCTTTGCATCACACGGGGTGACTTGGACAAGATGATAAACAGACTCACGCTTAAGATGTTGTCTAATCTTCATAAGCTCTCTTGTGTTTGTGTTAGTAGGGTTAATGCATGTTCTGCTTGTGTGTTGTGATTCTGTATATATTTCTATTTTCGCAGTGTTTCAGACTCCTTCACAATTTTCCAACTTAAGCAGTCAGTTTTGTTTTCCCCAGGTTTGCTAACCCAAATTTTGATTTCCCACATTTAATAACAAAATTTGTGTTCTCACCACTCTCACTATTGTCCTCTGCCACATCAATAGTCCAATAGCAGGCAGTTTCTCCTTCAGCTTTGTCCTGTCCCTCCTCTGATGCGGTTGACTTTGTGCTAGTGGCTGAAGTGCTGCCGCTGCCTTCTTGGGCGACTTCTTAGCAGCTGCTGCTGGTTTCTTGGCTTTGGCCGCGGCGGGCTTCTTGGCTTTGCTCTCAGTAGCCTTGTTCATCTTGAAGGATCCGGAGGCCCCGGTGCCCTTGGTCTGCACCAGAGTGCCCTTTGCCACCAGGCTCTTGATGGCGGTCTTGACACGGGCCTTGTTCTTGTCCACATCGTAGCCTCCGGCAGCCAGAGCCTTCTTGAGAGCGGCCATGGACAGGCCGTTGCGCTCCTTGGAAGCGGCCACGGCTTTCACAATCAGCTCGCCCACGCTGAGGCCGACCTTCTTGGGCTTGGAAGTCATCGTCTTCTTCTTCTTGGCCTGAACCTCTGCACAGGGCGCAGGGCGTGTTTATGATGGAGCCTTTCCCACCACAGCACTGGCACGTTGAACGCATCATGAAGGGTCCATTTCTTTCATGTCGCTAGCCAGCATGCTAGCCGCATGTGGCTTGCCCGAGTCACTCAGTCCTTTCTGAGCATTTCAACATGCTGCCACCGCCATCTTGCTCGCCCCTCCGTGGAATTCATCCAATCAGACAGGAAGATGGGTTTGCTTTCTTCTGCTGCTGCTGTTTATCCACATTGCTGCTGCTTTGCTGGGACTTTTTGTGCTCAGGACTTGCTGCTGTCTCTTTATCATGTTATTGCTTTGGAGCTGCATTCCTTATCTTCAGGGAGGAGTGAGCTCGCTTGTGAGGTTGAGAAACACATGGCACTGTAAATAAGTTAGCCAGAAACTTGGCCTGCATGTTTCCAATGATGTTAAAGTATAACTTTCTTCCGACTGCTGCATGTGGAAAATTGATTCAGGTCTGCTTTTCACCTGAAAGTGACAAACTAAGACATGTTCATTATTATCATCACTGCTTAATCAACACACATCTCTCTCTCTGTTTTTGTGAACAATCCTTTCTTAAAAGCAAAAAATAAAATCGTGGTTGTTTTTGGCTGATCAACACAAAACCTTTTCCCTATGATTTATTTTTCATCTACAATATAAATTCTTCCTCTTTTTCATCTGCATAAATAAATCACATGGCTGATGATACCATGGTGATCCATAAATATAATCACCAGTTTATTCAATTATTTTTAACCCAACAAAACAAATAAGATAAGATAAGATAACCTTTATTAGTCCCACACGTGGGAAATTTGTTTTGTCACAGCAGGAAGTGGACAGTGCAAAAGTTATGAGGCAAAAATTAGAATACAATAAGAATAAATACAGTACACAACTGTACAGAATAGAATAAAATACTATATACAGTAGAATACAATAAAATAAATATACAATAAGATAAAAATAGAATACAAATACTATATACAACTGAGTAAAAATACAACGATGACAGAAAGGATTATTGCACTTAGTATTATTGCATATGTATGGATGTGTGTGCTTGATCAGTTAAAGTCTTTATTATGGAGTCTGACAGCAGTGGGGAGGAAAGACCTGCGAAATCTCTCTGTCCCACACCGTGGGTGCCGCAGTCTCCCACTGAAGGAGCTGCTCAGTGCTGTCACAGTCTGCTGCATGGGGTGGGAGATGTTGTCCAACAGGGATGACAGCTTAGCCGCCGTTCTCCTGTCACTCACCACCTCCACTGGGTCCAGAGGGCATCCTAGAACAGAGCTGGCCCTTCGGATCACCCTGTTCAGTCTCTTCCTGTCCCCAGCAGAGATGCTGCCGCCCCAGCAGACCACACCATAAAAGATAGCAGAAGCCACAACAGAGTCATAGAAGGTCTTCAGGAGTGGGCCCTCCACTCCAAACGACCTGAGTCTCCGCAGCAGGTACAGCCTGCTCTGCCCTTTCCTGTAGAGGGCGTCTGAGTTATGAGTCCAGTCCAGTCTATTGTTCAGATGAACACCAAGGTACCTGTAGCTGTCCACAGCCTCAATGTCCATACCTTGGATGTTCAGTGGTTGCAGTGGAGAATGCTTGTGCCTGCGGAAGTCTACCACCAGTTCCTTGGTTTTACTGGCGTTGATCTGGAGGTAGTTCAGCTGGCACCAGTCCACAAAGTCTTGGGTCAGACCTCTGTACTCCTTGTCGTCCCCATCAGTGATGAGGCCGACTATTGCAGTGTCATCAGAGAACTTCTGCAGGAAGCACTGGGTGGAATTGTGGGAGAAGTCTGCAGTGTAGATGGTGAAGAGGAACGGAGCCAGAACCGTTCCCTGTGGGGCCCCCGTACTGCAGACGACCCTGTCCGACACACAGCCCTGAGTCCTCACATACTGTGGTCGGTCGGTGAGGTAGTCCAGGATCCAGGTAGTGAGGTGATGGTCCACTCCAGAGTTCACCAGCTTGTCCTTTAGAACCGAGGGAAGAATGGTGTTGAAGGCACCATAAAGGCAAACAAACAAGGCAAATAAAGGCAAATAAACAAAAACATGATGCTGATGCTACACACACACGAGTCAAGGTGCAGGAAAACTGCTCACGGGAACGCTGCACACTCCAGTTATCACAGTTATCAGAGCTCTGTTCCCCTCTCTTTGAGTAGTTCTCAGACAGCTCTTGATCTGATAATGTGTAGCTTGCTCATCAGCTCAGAAGAAAAAGAAAAAAAAAAAACGCAACGCAACATCACACAGTAGTTGCATGCTCTGCCCACAGCGGCAAAGTCTTACACTTTCATATTCAATACAGCTTCTCCATCATGTACTATTAGATGTTTCATACAGGGTTCAGCATATTAGTTGTCTTCACAGGTGTGCTGTATATCTCAACAATGGCTCATAATAAGTCTTTCACACAGGTCAAGTGCCTATATGCACTTCATTAGTTTGAATATTTATCTATATCACTTCACCTCATATGTCATTTTACAAAATTTGAGCAACCACAAGCTTAATGTAGATTACTTTTAACAACTATCCACCTCAATTAAATCTATGGTCTGGCACACAGGCTGTTGTCGATCAGGGCAAGCTAAAGAGTTAACATTTTGTGTCAGCAAGGGGTGGGGGAAAAGCCATCCACCAGAGCATATCTCAAGTGCTACTGATGTGGGCTGGCCCTGTCCACACACTCCTGGCTGCTTAGGAAACCATGATAACAACAGCAGTCGGTGTCACAGACCACGTGTTCTACTCCGTACACACTCACACAACAACAACAACAACAAATATCCTCACTCACAACCAACAAAAATTAGGCCTATTGTCTCAACGCAGTCTCACACAGTGACCGCATGCTCTGCCGCACACAGTGGCAAAGACTTACAACGCAGTCTCACACAGTGACCGCGTGCTCCGCCGCACACAGTGGCAAAGACTAACAACGCAGTCTCACACAGTGACCGCGTGCTCTGCCGCACACAGTGGCAAAGACTTAAACTTACTTGGCGTTGCTTAGCGTGTAATATCAGCATCGAATCCCGCCGATCGCCATTCATCGAGGAGAAAAGACAGACAGCGAATCCACAGGAACTTCCTGGCTGACGTCAGTCTTTCAGCGTGTCCCTCCTCCCCTCGGTGAATGCGATTCCAGGGCTCCGGCTCTCGAAGGACCAATTTATGATAGGTTTGTAGCTTGAACCCATCCGCTGGAACGTTGAAGGCAATATAATTACACTGCAAAGCAAGACACAAGTAGGCAAGCTTCTTCATGTTTCTCGTGCACGGGAGAGAACCGGACAGGCACCGTTCCTTCGCTTGACCCCAGTTGCTCTCGTCCGTTCTCCCGTACCACTGTTCTTTTATTGAGGTTACATGAATATGCATAAGTTCATTAACATATGACGTCTACATACACACAAAGAGTACCTTGCCTGTGTGTGTGTGTGTGTGTGTGTGTGTGTGTGTGTGTGTGTGTGTGTGTGTGTGTGTGTGTGTGTGTGTGTGTGTGTGTGTGTGTGTGTGTGGACTGCTGATCAAAGGGTCAAACATCCTTGGTCAGGAAGAGGGTAGCCTCCCCCTCACCCTGGATGGTTCATCCTAGATAACACGGTGAGGAAGTCCTGCAGTTCATCTAAACAAAGAGCACTTAGACTAGAACAGATGCAACTACGTTAATCCTACCATAAAACAATAAGACACGGTATGACCTCTCATGCTCCCAAAGTGCTGTCTAATACACACAAAGTTTGCAGACTATCAAGGATCAAAACCTCTACCAATCTACAACTAATCACAAAACTCTAAGCATATATAAGTAAATATTTCTAAGCATAAATGACAATCAACAATACAAATCTAACACATTTCACCTCTCATCCTAGAAGCTTCTTCAGCTCTAACACCAAATGGTGGAGAATCCCAGGTATTTAAACCCTTGTGGGAGTTGTCCCTCAATAGGGTTAGAACCAACACAGACAAATCATGTCTAAGTGACTCCAGTTTGTTCATGTAAATGGGGAGTCCTCTTTCAACACGTTCTCATCCCAAAGTGTAACATATTACGCCATGTGACAAATTGTCGGTATGTTACACTTCTGGCTACCCAAAACGTCTCTATGTTATGTGTACGGAAATGTCAGGAAACACGAGTACCGTTTGGAATTAATCTACACATGTACATTTCGTTTTACTTTCTCATCATTAATCACTTTGGAAAACACTATCTAATACGATTAAGACTGTGTTTATGTCATGATAGCTGTGTGGCAGGCAGGATGAGGACCCAAAATGCAAACTCACGGACTCAGGGGATAAACTCAAAATCACAGCTTTAATGCTGGAAGGCAGATCACAAGAAATACAAAACCTAAACCGGGAACAATAACTAACACTTGCAGAGAGACACAGGGAAATCCACGCAGCTAAGAGGGAGACTACGACACAGAACTGAGGGAGACGCAGACGCGGAACAGAAAACAAAAAGGAAAGCACAGCTCAGTTCAGGGGGCCGGCCGTGCACAAGGCAACGGCGACGACGTGGAAACAGTTCAGGGGGCCGGCCGTGCGCAAGGCAACGGCGGCGACGAAGGAGACGACGGAGCAGTTCAGGAGGCCGGCCGCGCGGAAGGCAGCGGCGGCGGCGGCGAAGGGGACTGAGCAGTTCAGGAGGCCAGCCGCGCGGAAGGCAGCGGCGGCGGCGAAGGAGATGACGGAGCAGTTCAGGAGGCCGGCCGCGCGGAAGGCAGCGGCGGCTCTCCAGTGTTAGGCGTGCTGGCCATGGCCCGGTGGGCACAGGACCAGACGAGGCAGGACCAGACGAGGCACAAGCTGAAGCTGGACCAGGAGGAGCAGAAGCCAAAGTCGAAGCTGGGCCAGACGAGGATGAAGACTCTGAGGCTGGGCCAGACGAGGACGAAGACTCTGAGGCTGGGCCAGGCGAAGATGAGGCTGAAGCCGGAGTCGAAGCTGGACCAGGCGACGGTGAAGCAGGAGCTGAGACTGAGGCCGGACCAGGCGAAGCACAGGCTGGAGCTGGACCAGGTGTGGCAGAGGCGGAGGCTGGACCAGACGGCGACGTGGACGGAGACACGGAGGCCGCAGCTAGCGTGGATGAAGACACGTCCACTGCAAACGAGGACGAGGCTGCTGGGGGAGCAGCTGGTGGCTGAACGGGCCCCTCGGAGAGGTTCCCCTGAACCCCCAGCGGAGACGAGGAGCGGCTGGAGAGGTTCCCCTGAACCCCCAGCGGAGACGAGGAGGTGCTGGCCGGGCTGAGCAGAGCCGCCAGCGGAGACGAGGTGCTGGAGAGGTTCCCTTGAACCCCCAGCGGAGATGAGGAGCTGCTGGAGGGGTCCTCCTGAACCACCAGCGGAGACGAGGTGCTGGAGAGGTTCTCCTGAACCCCCAGCGGGAACAGAAGCAGAGCCAGCAGGTGCAGAGATTTCTGCCTGAGGGGACGCTAACTGTAGCTGCACAGGGCACGCAGTCGGCTTGGGATGCAACCGCTGGGGCTGTGCAGGACAAACAGTCCGTCCAAGCTTTGTTAGCACGACGCTGTCCTCAACTGGCTGAGTGAGCTCACAAGAGCCTCCAGCAGAGGATGGCGGTGACTGAACGAGTTGCTGAACTACTAACTGAGCTAGTAACAGAGTTAATGACTGAGCTGATAATGGAGCTGATAACTGTACTAGAGACTGAACTGGTGACAAAATAAGAAACTGTGCTAATAACTGAGCTACTGACTGCGTTATGGACAGAAATGCCAGTTGTAGTGGTAGTTGCGCTTGTGGTTGAGCAGGTGTCTGACTCTTAGCTGCTCTCCTTCTGGGAACAGGAACAGGTGCTAGGCCTGGCCGAACACTAGTCATCCCCACTCCCACCCGAGTAACTGAGACGGGTGCAGTAGTCGGCAGGGTCACGGCTGACCTCACCCGGGGAACCGGAACAGGCACAGGCGACGGCTGGGTGTCCATCAACCCCACCCGAGGAGCAGGTACGGGTGCCGGGATGAACGGAGCCTCTGCCAGGCTGGGGATAGAAGCAGGGACCGGCTGGACCTCAGCCACCCTCTCCCGAGGAACTGATACGGGAGCAAGGGAAAGCTAGGCCCGCGCTGCCCTGGTTACAGGAACTGGAGTTTGAGAGCAGAGTTCAGGAGCAGCAACAGACACTGGGAAAACCAAGTTATTGACGCCAAACTCAGTTTTAGGAGATCTAGGTTTAAAGCAAGCAGGTCCTAGGAAATCCACTGCTATAACACTCTCCAGGTTAGCGCTAGCAGTCCTGGAGGAGGTTAGCTCAGGGACAGTCACCGAAGCAGTTTCAAAACAGACAACATCAACAACTGTCTCTTGAGGAACGGTGTGCTGTCTAACACAGGTCAGAGAAGGAAGAACGCCAGAGACAGTTCTTTTCAGAATCGAGGCTGGAAGGACAAACACAGGTTGAGAAACAAAGTCAATTTTCATATAGTCCATAGGTGAACCAACTCGGCAGGCTGACTCAGATCGAACTGGATGGGGAGCCACACAGTCCAGGGACGAAGTAACACCCACAACAGTTTTCACAGCAACAGGTTCAGAGGAGTAGCGAACAGGATCAAGCATGCGTTGCCGTGGGTCACAAAACTTGACCTGATCAAGCAACTCTTTAACGCTTAACCCTAGTCTTTCAGTTAGCTTAGCAAAGGAAGCGACCATCTTGTTATCGCTCACTCGAGAAACTGAATGATTAAACACTGGTTGTGGACCTGACTGGGCACCACTGGACATGTCAAAAGACAGAACGGGTTGGCACATGAAACAGTTACTAGAAGGAGCATCAGTTACAGAACACTCAGTCTCAGATGGTTTGGCTGATGATGGTGGTGGTGTGTGGCTGAGTTCAGACTGGAAAACCCCAGAGTGTACAGGCTGGTTAAAACAGTTCTGTGGGGCTACAATGCTGGTAGCAGTGTGTGGGTGAGTCTGGTGTAGGATAGCTGTCTAAACAGGGAACTGAATACAAAAATACAAGAGAACTAAGAATACTGGGCCAACACGGCCCAGGACCATGACAGTTTAAGGTTAGAGATAAGGCTATGGTAAGGAATAAGATTTACGGTTGGGGCTGGAATACACGGCTGGAACGTGTATTACCACCGGGAGCATCATTCTATTCCCTGAAGTCACTAAATTAGCCCGATTCCATCCACAATCCGGCGCATATCATAGGTACATGCAAGGGTACCTTTTGCTTTCCTATGGGACACCTCGGGACGTGACAAATCATGGGTATGTTATGCATCGGGAATGAGAACGGTCTGCCTCTTCACACAAGAAGGTTAATAATGGAGTTCTACAAGGTTCTGTGCTAGGTCCAATCCAACATTATATATTATTACAACATATACCCTAAACCCATATACATTCATTGCTATGTACTGTAGATGACACCCAACTTTATCTATCCATGAAGCCAGATAACACACATAAATTGGTTAATACCATATACCGTTATTACCGGTAGTTCCCAACTTTAAGAAGGGGGACCAAAGGGTATGATCCAACTATAGGGCAATCACGCTCCTCAGCCTCCCTCGGAAAATATATGGCAGGGTGCTGTAATAGAGACTTGGTCTGTTAGTTGAACCCAGATACAGGAAAAGCAATGCAGTTTTTGTCCTGGTCATGGAACGCTGGACCAGGTCTATTCTCTGAAGAAAATTTCAGGATACATGGGTGTTTGCCCAACTAGTCTACATCTGTGTTATGGAAGCATTTCACTGCTTTCTTTATAGTGGAAGTGATCCAATCAAAAATGATCTCTAAACCTTTTATATATTTTAGTTAACTGAAACAACTTTAGATTTAATCTACGATAATCTTAGGGTATTTAGTTTACTAAAACTAAAAGAATTTAGGTTCCCAAATTATGACTGAAACTAAACTAGATTCGAGGTTCGACTAGCGGACAAATGCTCCTTTCCAGCACCCTGGCATAGACTTTCCCAGGGAGGCTGAGGAGTATGATCCCCCTGTAGTTGGAACACACCCTCCGGTCCCCTTTCTTAAAGATGGGGACCACCCCGGTCTGCCAGTCCAGGGGTACTGCCCCTGATCTCCACGCAACATTGCAGAGGCGTGTCAACCAGGACAGCCCTACAACGTCCAGAGCCTTCAGGAACTCGGGGCGGACCTCATCAACACCAGGGGCTCTGCCACCAAGGAGTTGTTTAACTGCCTCAGTGACCTCGCCCCCGGAAATTGGTGGGTCATTCCCCTCATCCCCAGACTCTGCTTCCTCCTCGGAAGACGTGTCAGTGGGATTAAGGAGGTCCTCAAAGTATTCCTTCCACCGCCTGACAATTTTCTCAGTCGACGTCAGCAGCGCTCCGCTAGCACTATACACAGTGCAGGTAGAGCACCGCTTTCCCCTCCTGAGACGCCTGACGGTTTGCCAGAATCTCTTCGAGGCAGTCCAAAATTCTTTTTCCATGGCCTCTCCAAACGAGGCTTTTCTTGTACAGTACTCAATCCAGGCAGTGCACAGGTTGGTCAGTCTGATCTTACAGTCTTGGGTGACTGCACTATCTACCAGTAGCTGGTGTTTTGCCCCTCTAGTGTTCCTGGCAATTCTTTTCTGTGCCCTGGACATGTATTGAGCCTTGCGCCTGTTCATTCTGGCCACTATGATGCCTGCCAGGAGCTTCCCTATGGTACTGAGGCAGGTTATTGTCTAGCGGTTGCATGGTACTGGTCTCTTCAGTAGCTCTGAACCATTTCAGGGCCTGGTGATGTCCTCCTCTTCATGTTTGATATCCTTTCTTTCTTAGTCTGCCACTATAATGGTTACTGGATCCTGTTAAGGGAAGCTGCTGTGGTCTGCTCTTAGATCCACTACCCACTGAGCATTGTTGTTATGGTTTGCTGTATTTCTTCGGCATCCATTTCTTTATCAGTTCCAGTCTGGTTTTAGAGCTCGGCATAGCACAGAAACCGCCCTTCTGAGAGTTTTTAATGATTTGCTTTTAACTGTTGACTCTGGTTGTGCTGCTGTCTTAGTAACCCTGGACCTGACAGCAGCCTTCGACACTGTTGATCACAACATACTGCTATCCCGCCTTCAACATTGTGTCGGTTTAAAGGGCACTGTCTTAAAGTTTTTCCAGTCCTATTTGAATAATAGGAGTTTTTCTGTTCACCTTGGTGAACTGTCATCTCCCAGAGCTCCTTTAACCTGTGGCGTACCTCAGGGGTCCATACTAGGCCCCCTGTTGTTTATTCTGTACTTGCTCCCTCTGGGCGATGTGCTCCGTAAACATAATGTGTCCTTCCACATCTTTGCCGATGATATTCAGATCTACCTCCCTCTGAGGTTGAACTGCAATGTTTCTTTGCAGCCGCTACTCTCCTGCTTGTCTGACATTAAGACTTGGATGACTCTTAACTTCTTACACCTTAATGAAAGCAAAACTGAAGTCATTGTGTTTGGGCTTCCTAAAGATCCCAACTTCTCTCTTGACTTTTTGGGACCCCTAACCTCCGATTGCACTTCTTCCATTAAGAGTCTTGGTGTTATTTTTGACAATGCTTTTAAACTTGATAAACAAATCAGCTCTGTAGTTAAGGGATCTTTTTATCATTTGCGGATTTTAGCCAAAGTCAAGTCTTACCTTTGCAGGAACGATCTAGAAAGAGTGGTCCATGCTTTTATTACTTCACGGCTAGACTACTGCAATTCCCTCTATGCTGGCCTAGATCGTTCCTGTCTACATCGCCTTCAACTGGTGCAGAACGCTGCCGCTCGCCTGTTGACCGGTTCAAAAAAAAGAGACCACATCACTCCGGTTCTCTGCTCTCTCCACTGGCTCCCAGTTGCCTTTAGGATTGATTTTAAAATCTTATTGCTGGCTTTTAAGGTTTTAAATGGCACTGCACCTTCTTACCTGTCAGAACTCCTTAGAACTTATCGCCTCAGGAGATCTTTGAGGTCAGCCGACCTGATGCTTTTAGATGTTCCCAGGTATAAATTAAAGACAAAGGGAGAGAGGGCGTTTGCTGTGGCTGCACCCAGACTGTGGAACAGTTTACCTCCTCACGTCAGACTCTCCAAAAGCCTAGAAACTTTTAAAACCGCTCTTAAAACTCACCTCTTTTCATTGGCTTTTAGAAAGGTTTAATTTATTTGTTTTATATATTTTTATTTTATTTTTATCAGCGAGGTGTTATTACGAAATTGTGTTCTATTGTATTTTTATCTGTATTTACTGTACAGCACTTTGGTCAGCCTTGGTTGTTTTTAAATGTGCTCTATAAATAAACTTGACTTGACTTGACTTGACTATCACACCTTTTTGCATTTCTTATAGTTAACTTCAATTCAATTCAATTCAATTCAATTCACTTCAGTTCAATTCAATTCAGTTTTATTTATACAGTGCTAAATTGCAACAAAGGCCAACTCTATGTGCTTTATATTTAAAGGTAGACCCTACAATAATACATAAAGAGAAAAACCCAACAATCATATGACCCCCTATGATCAAGCACTTGGAGAGGAAAAACTTCCTTTTAACAGGAGAACCCTGTCCAGGGAGGAGCGGCCATCTGCCACGACTGATTGGGGTGAGACAAGAGAGACAAAGAAAAAGACATGCTGTGGAAGAGAGCCAGAGATTAATAACAAGTATGATTCAGTGCAGCGAGGTCTATTGACACAAAGTGAGTGAAGAAGAAACACCCAGTGCATCATGGGAATCCCCCAGCAGCCTACACCCATTGCATCATAACTAAGGGAGGATTCAGGGTCATCTGATCCAGCAACTATATGCTTTTGGAAAAAGGAAAATTTGAAGCCTAATCTTAAACGTAGAGATAGTATCTGTCTCCTTAATCCAAACTGGAAGCTGGTTCCACAGAAGAGGGGCCTGAAAAATGAAGGCTCTGCCTCCTATTCTGCTTTTAAATACTCTAGGAACAAGCCTGCAGTGCGAGAGTGAAGTGCTCTAATGGGGTGATATGGTACTATAAGATAAGATGGGGCCTGATTATTCAAGACCTTGAATGTGAGGGCAGGATTCTGGATTTAACAGGGAGCCAATGAAGAGAAGCCAATATAGGAGAAATCTGCTCTCTCTCTCACCAGTCCCTGTCAGTACTCTTGCTCCGGCATTTTGGATTAACTGAAGGCTTTTCAGCGAGTTTTTAGGACATCCTGATAATAATGAATTACAGTCCAGCCTGGAAGTAATAAATGCATGAACTAGTTTTTCAGCGTCTCTCTGAGACAGGATAATACTAATTTTAGAGATAAAGCAGTCCTACATATTTGTTTAATGCGTGTATTGAAGGACACATCCTGGTCAAAAATGGCTCCAAGGTTCCTCACAGTGTTACTGGAGGCCAAGGTAATGCCATCCAGAGTAAGAATCTGGTTAGATGCCATATTTCTAAGATTTTTAGGGCTGGGTGCAATACCCTCAGTTTTATTTGAATTTAGAAGCAGAAAATTAGAGGCCATCCAGGTCTTTCTGTCTTTAAGACATTCCTTAATATCTATAATTATAAATAGCCATAATTAAGAAACTTCATTTATTCAACTTCAGAGTCTCACACTTGAACATCTAAACAAGAAAGGTCATAGTTCCATGTTCTTTACAACTTTGATGTCTTATGATAAAGGTCTGCCATGGTTGGAGGCATGGAGATTGGTCATTTAAAAAAACTTACAAGAAGCTGAATGGAATATGGTTTGTTTAAAGTTTCAAACACAGTCAGTGAATATGAGAATGACGCTATTACAACACAAGTAGTTAATGTGAACTTATGTCACCCCTGACTAGTTGGTCTCCTGATATCCCAGACACATCTCTCATCCCTGATGAAGACTTTTTAGTTGATACGTGTATGTAATTTTTGCTTGTTGTATTACTCCAACAATTTCATAATTTACAATATTTTTTTTATCAAAGATTTTGATCATTCTAATTAACAGAGTGACTCCAAAATCTTTCTCCTTTCATTGACATACTGGAAATGTTTAGAAGAAATAGGCACTCCGTTTTGTTGTCTATTGGCCTCCTCAAAACTGAAGAAATGCTGGAAGACTGTTGTTAGACTATATCTGATATTGTTGGTATGTAGCTATCCTGTGAAGCAAAAATGTGTGCTCTTGTATATACCAATACAATACAACTCGAGTAAACTCTAATTGACTGTGGATTCCTGTAGGCCAGGGGGATGATAGTCTTATCATGGAGAAAAATGCAGGTGCCTTCAGTTCATGTATGAATGAAATAAATGGCCACTGATATTACAATGGAGAAACTGACTTACTATAGTCAAAGGAAAATAGCAGAATTTGAAGACATATGGAATGGAAACCCTTACTTGAGTATCTGAAGTCCCCAAATGCATATTATAATATGGTCTTCTGCACTGTTAAAATAAGAAGGGACGTTTAGCTAGCAAAGAGCTATTAAAAAGGTGAGCGTGGTCACTTCCATTTAGGAGATGCCTTTTGAGTTTAAAGTTGCTAGATAATAATGTAGATTATCTACATGATAATCTACATTATCATGTAGATGCTAAATTCAGGTAATTATTTTATCTGAACTGAGCACTAAGTCAGACAAAAAGTCTGAGAAATCAGAGTAAGGGTCAGGAGGATGATAGACAAATACAAACTAAGCTTTTGTGTTTTATTGTTAGGGTGTACGAGTCTTTTGGTTGAATAATAAGCTTTCTGCACCCTCCTTTATCTTTATTTTCCTTAATGGTTATGGCTCCTTGGTTACTAAAGGAGTTTCTAATTTGGACACTGCCATTCTTGTTCATAGCCTTGTTACTTCTCGGATTGACTACTGCAATTCACTTCTTTTTGGTCTTACTCAAAAATCCATCCATAAGCTTCAACGTGTCCAGAACTCTGCTGCCCGTATTATCACCAGGACCCCTTCTATTCACCACATCACCCCTGTCCTGTAGCAGCTTCATTGGCTTCCAGTCAAATATCGCAGCAATTTTAAAATACTTTTGTATACATTTAAGGCTAGTCATCATCTCTCCCCTCCATATCGCTCTGATTTGGTTCATCAGGGTGTCTTAGATCCTCTTCTTCCATTTCTCTCTCTGTCCCCTTCCCCCATCTTGCCACCATGGGGAGCAGGGCTTTCAACTTCTCTGCTCCTTGACTTTGGAATTCTACACTCAAAACTCAAAATTCTCAAAACTCAAAATGAATAAGAACAGAGAAGACCTTAAATTGTCTTAGAAATGAACTTTTAAAGCAAGATTGGAATATTGTATATGAACAAACAGAAGTTAATAAAGCTTACGAAGGATTTTTAAGAACATTTAACACATTACTTGATAAAAACTGCCCAGTAATTGAAATCAATAGGAAACACAACTATGCAGGAAGACCATGGATGACAAAAGGACTACAAAATGCCAGCAAAAAAAAGAATACCTTATATCGAGAATTCATAAAAAAGAGAACAATAGAAACTGAAATGAAGTATAAAACTTACAAAAATAAATTAACTAATATAATGAGATCCTGTAAAAGAGAGTATTACATTAAAAGGTTAGAACACAATAAAGATAACACAAGAGATATATGGAATGTATTAAACAGAATAATCAAAAATGAAACAAGGAATAATGATTACCCTGGGTACTTTATAGAAGGGACAAGAAGTATTAATAACATGGAGGAGATAGTAAATGGCTTTAATGAATTCTTCGTAAACATAGGGCCAAAACTGGCAGAAGAAATAAAGGTTGGTGGAACAGAAAGGGACACTGGTGAAAATATTGAAAGGAATAGTAGCTCAATGTTTTTAAGAGCAGTGGAAGAGAAAGAGATTTATGACATAGTTAGAGGACTTAAGAACAAAACCAGTACAGACTGGAATGATATTGATATGGTAACGGTAAAGACAGTTATTGATGGTATCGTAAAACCATTAAAATATATATTCAACTTGTCGTTTCAAAAAGGAGTTTTTCCACAAAAAATGAAAGTTGCTAAAGTTATTCCCATTTACAAAACCGGTGAAAGACATCATTTTACAAACTATAGACCAGTGTCAATACTCTCCCAGTTCTCTAAGATACTGGAAAAACTCTTCATAAAAAGATTTGACAGTTTTGTGGAAAAATATGAATTAATGACAGATAGTCAGTATGGGTTCAGAAACAACAGATCAACAGCTTTGGCACTGATAGATCTAATGGAAAAGATAACGGAATGTATGGATAATAAGAGGTATGCGCTCGGAGTTTTCTTAGATCTAAAGAAGGCGTTTGATACTGTTAATCATGAAATTCTATTAAAAAAACTGGAAAAGTACGGGTTTAGGGGAGTGGTTTTGGAATGGTTAAAAAGCTATGTAGGGAATAGGCAACAATATGTACAAATAAATGAATATAAATCTAATTTGATGGATATAGCTTGTGGAGTACCTCAAGGTTCAGTACTGGGTCCAAAAATGTTTATTATGTACTTAAATGATATCTGCAGAGTATCGGAGATTTTAAAGTTTGTAATATTTGCAGATGACACAAATATACTGTGTGCAGGTGGGGAATTGCCACAGGTTTTGGAGATGATCACACAGGAATTAACGATATTAAAGAAGTGGTTTGATATAAATAAATTATCATTGAATCTCGATAAAACCAAATTTATGTTGTTTGGAAACCAAAAGAAAAACATCGAAGTAGAAATATGTGTTGACAATGTATATTTAGAAAGAGTAAATGAAATAAAATTTCTTGGGGTGATCATTGACCACAAGCTCTGTTGGAAGCCACACATTACTTATGTTCGGGGGAAATTGGCACGGGGCATTGCCGTCCTGGGAAAAGCAAAGCATATGTTGGATCAGAAAGCACTGCACATTTTATACTGTGCTTTACTACTGCCATATATGAGCTACTGTGTAGAGGTCTGGGGAAACACATACAAAAGTAACACACAAACAATAACTATAATACAGAAAAGGGCCATTAGATTAATAAATAATGTAGGGTACAGGGACCATACAAATGCACTCTTTGTCAAAATGCAAGCTATTAAATTCCAAGACTTGGTGAAGCTTAAAACAGCGCAAATAATGTATAAAGTCAGAAATAAATTGCTTCCCAAAGAAATCTGTAAATTGTTCATAGAAAGAGAAGGTGGGTATAACTTAAGAGGGAAATGGAATTTAAAAATACAAAGTGCTAGAACAACTTTAAGAACTATGTCAATCTCAATTGCAGGAGTTAAATTATGGAACAGTCTAACAGAAGAAATAAAAGACAGTCAAAACATAAAACAGTTTAAAGTAAAATATAAAAACCTAATTTTAAATAAGTATAAGAATGAAGAAAACGGGGTTAACCCAGGACGGTAATGTTGCTGGTAATGGTGTTGCGGTTCTTTTTTTGTTTTTTTGTTTTGTTTTGGTTTGTTGTTTTTCCATAACTTGTGTATCTGCAAATATACACATTCTGTATTTTTCATATGAAAGAAACTATACTGTGGTGGGGCTTGCTAATTGCTTGTTTTTGATTTATGTATGTTATGTTTTGTTTTACTTCATATGTTTCATATGTTTCATATGTTGTTTGTTTAATTTAAGACAAAGAAAAAATTAAATGAATGAGAGGTAAAACTTGAGGGGGTAGGGACAAATAAGTAAATACTTCAGCCTACTCCTTTTCAAACAAATAATGGAATGATATTTTGTAATGATTGTGAAGGCACATGTTTGAAATGTTTGAAATAAAAATGAACTGAACTGAACTGAACTCAAAATTCAAAATAGCTTATCCCACATAATCTTTTCTATTCTGCTACTTTAATCTCTTTTCTGTTTTATGATTCTGTAAATTGCCTGTTTTTATGCTTGTTTTCTATTTTTCTGCTGTGTACAGTGTCTTTGAGTGTTCTGAAAGTCAAATAAAATTTATATTTAATTTCCTAAGTATTTAGAAAATAAAGAACAGTTTCCAGAGTTCATTTAAAACATCCCTCTGCACTCTCAGTGCAAAGTTTGTTAATCCTTGTTAATCCTCAGTTTGGTTGAAATCTTGATACCATCCTTCTTTCTGTGTTCTGGCTTCAGTACCTCCTCATCCTCTGATGCAGCTTTGCAGACTGAAGATCCGATGCTTGGTTGGAGTCCAACGACTCAAACTGCTTCACACTCTGCCACTTCCTGTCAGACTTATTCGCTTCCTGCAATACGACGTCAAGTGTTCACTCACCCTAGGAGTGTGAAATTAATGTATTAGTGTCATGAAGATGTTGCTTTTTGCCTCACTAAATCATCATGGTAACTGGTACTTAACAGATCATCTGGTTTGGAGCAGGTTACGTTCAGAGTTTGAGTTCATGTGGTAATGCAGAAAATATATAAATGTTCTTCAACCTAATTTGAATCTGCTCCTGAGTCTCTTTCGCACTGCTGGAAACACAGAACGCACAGCAAGAATAGGTGTTCAACCAATCACATTCATTTACTCTGATCTCCTGCCGGGCAGGACATTTTTCCATGGATCCAGATTAAAGTCTCAAAGCTCTAATGTGCAGCCATCAGCTTAGAAATAAATAGCAGTAATGATCACACTCAGACAGAAAATCATTAACTGCAGTTCAAATCTTTATTTTACAGCTCTATGCCACAAATAAGAGCTTAACCAGTTTCTGATTTATTTATTTATTTTTTAGATCTTTATGCTCATTATGGATTTTATCGTCATTATTATCTGATAACATCTCTGTTGGGAGAAGTTGGAATTCAAATAGTCGTTTTGTGCAGGAGAAGAGTCAAATGACCTGCAAAATGTCCCTTGTAATGTGAATGTGTTGAGAACCTCTGACTGGGGTTTTAAGTTTGATTGAAACAGCTAACACAGCCTGGATATGTTGAACTTTACTGCTAGTCATACCCATCTAAAGTCACCTGGTACATCTGAGACTGTTTAGGACACAGAAATGTGACACTTTCTATTTTTTAAAGACACAAGCATCCTTTGTTAAGCTCCTCTGTATGTGCTGACTCTTAGTGTGTTGAGTTTACTGTGTGCTGCTCTGGAAGATATTCACCTTTGACCATATTCAAAGTTTGAAATCAGAAAGAGTTCAAATAAACTTTTCTTTTTCAACAGTTGTCACAGAATGGTTTCTATTAGAGGGAAACCCCCAACTATCTGATGATATGCTATAAACAGTACTTGGTGACAGTGGAAAGGAAAAACTCCCTTTTAACATAAAAAACCTCAGACTGCCTCAAACTGGTTGGAGGTGAAGAGAAGAGAAAGGGTCATGGAAGGACATCAGAGGACAGCAGAGGTCAGACTGAGCCAGGATTGGTAAACAGCATTCGCGCTGTTTTTTTTTTTTTTTTTTTTGGGGCCTGTCCCGTTTGGCTCTTTTGCCATCAGAATTGTTGTCTAAAGGCAAAGAAAGATGCCCAACGGATTTACTTTACCAAACTGACCATCCCAGCCTTGCCGTAATGGTCCATTTGATTCACCTTTTATTGTTTATTTTATTTTCACTTACTGAATACGGGACAGACTTGACTGGGGGAAAGAAGGGGAGAAAGAAAGAGGGAAAGAGAAACAGCTGAGAAGAGGGACGGGGGAGAAGGGCAAAAGACAAAAACCAACAGAACGGGCAGAGAAAAAAAAAATGCATATATCAATCACCTGGATCACCTGCTGAGAAAGAAAAAAGAAAGCAAGCAGAAGAGAACAAAAGTAATAGAATAAACAACATCACAATGATATATGGGAATATGACAGTAAATACTAAATGTTAAACATTATTGTGCAGCACATAAGATCAACAGAACACAGTGTGCTTTGAGGTAGGAGCCAAAAAGGGTGTAGTTTGTGGGTGTGATCACCCGTGTGTACACCTGTGAGCATGGACGCGCTTGTTTTTTGTTTTTTTAAAAGGTTCCTTCATGTAATAATCTGCTAGAGGGTGTGGGGGGGCCACAGCCCCGTCCTCCAGGGCGTGAAGCAGGTGTGGAGGAGATCAAAACTCCAGACATCCAGAAGCCCCCAGAACACAAGAGACCAAGGAAGACCAACAGAGGGGCAGCTGCGCCACTGTCCCGGAAAGAGCTGAGGAGAGTCCCAGATGAGGGCTCACTCAGCAGCCGCGGAGCAGAAGCCAGGGGGAGTTGCAGTGACGCGCCCGTGAGCTCCGCCGGCAGCCAGCTGCGCCTGAGTGACCGAGCCCCAGGCCGACATTCGCGCTGTTAATGTCTGAACGCTTACACGTTGTCTTTGGCCTGATCTTACTTTCCTCAGTAGTAGTAATACGATGGCACCTGTCCAATATGGCGGCCAACCAAACCGGTTTGACAACCGGTTTGACCGGTTTCGTGCGTGTGCGCATGCGCGTTCAGTAATACGATGGCACTAGTCCAAGATGGCGGCCAACCAAACCGATTTGACCAGTTTCGTGTGTGTGTGCGCATGCATGTTCAGGTGTGGAAATACCACAGGGGATCAGAGGGGTTATATGAGTTTGTGTTTTTAACGGGGTTTTAATTTAATCAAACCATAGGGTTTTTAATTAAACTATTTTTATCACTTAGGTGTATCGCAACATTCAGTTATGCATGTGTTCTTAAAAGCAATTCTTTGTTTCTTGTTTCATTCTTGGCGGAGTGGAAGCTGTTTTGGTTTCTTTCCAGGGTTGATGCGATCATTTTATTTAAAAGTCGGGATTTCGGAATGTTGAACTAAGAGTGAGACAAAGCCAGCTAGTTTTTTAACACAGTAAATGTCACAAATAGCATTCAGTCCTTTAGAAAATAAATGCTATAAGCAGCCAGTATCGCTCTTTTCAAACTAATCGTCTTTTAAATACACTCATTTTGTGATTCCGGTGTCAACACCTTGCACCGATGCAAGCATTTTATTTATTTAAAAACGGATCAAACGGGCCATTTCTTCTGTAAGGGGTTTCATGGTTTCAGAGTAGTTTTTAACACAACAGATAGTCGCAAATAACATTCAGCAAACGCTACAGTGATACTTCTAAAACGGTGCACACAATGTCGTCTTTTCCCCCAAAGCAACCAGTATCGCTCTTTTCAAACTAATCGTCTTTTAAATACACTCATTTTGTGATTCCGGTGTCAACACCTTGCACCGATGCAAGCATTTTATTTATTTAAAAACGGATCAAACGGGCCATTTCTTCTGTAAGGGGTTTCATGGTTTCAGAGTAGTTTTTAACACAACAGATAGTCGCAAATAACATTCAGCCCTTTAGAAAATAAACGCTACAGTGATACTTCTAAAACCAGTCGCCCAGACCCGCTCCAACTTTTCAACAGCTGGCTAATTGTTTGAATTTGTTCAGGATTGTAAAAGCCCACCGCGGGTATCACTAGTTGAGAGTACCATGCGAACAAGGGCCCCGCCTATTGTTTAAAGTATCGGCTCCTTTGTAATTCCTTGAGAAGACAAAAGCCCTGTAGGGTCTCATTTAAATTGATTGGAGACATACCTTTTCTTTTTGGAAACACTCACCCTATATAAAAAACACGTTCAGAGCCCGAAACCCTGAGCCATTTACGCCTCAAGAGTCGCTGCAGAGCACACCATTTTCTTTGCGATCATCAACACTAACATCGTTCTTTATAACATGGCCATCGTAAACGGTAAGTAAAACAAAACCTATTATTGTGTGCTGTTCAAGTATCCATTGTCTGTGATTGTGTCTTTGTGAAAATTAAATAAAAAGACTTGTTAACATCAACATCTTAGTCATTTGTGGTTTGTAAATCATGGAAAGCACATTGCATAAAATATATCATGATCCAGCCCATCCTGCGCGGTTGGCCAGTTTAAATAAGCTACGTATAGCAGCAGGGGAGGCATCAGATGTAACACCTCCACTATCTCAGGTCAAACATTATTTAGAACAAGACGACACTTACACACTCCACAAACCTGCGAGGATCCATTTCCCCAGAAATAGAGTATTGGTGACAGGGGTCGACAAACAGTTTCAAGCCGATCTGGTTGACATGTGTGAATATGTGGCAGATAATGATAATGTGAGATATCTGCTAACATGTATAGATGTATTCTCAAAATACGCATGGGTTAGATGTCTAACAAACAAGACAGGGTGTCACGGGAGTGGAACGGACTCAGGCGCAGACTGAGGTAGCACAGTTCAACAACACTTTATTAATCACACTGGTGCACTATATACACGTGAAGGGGGGGGAAACACCAGGGTCCCGGGGATCACTTGGCTGGGGAGACACACTTCTTCGCACTCGCTCTGCTCCTCGTCCAAACAGTCTCCACACAAGCAGCTCAGCTCACTCTCCTACTCACGGGGTCCAGGGGTCACAAAAGGGCTGATCCAGGTAAACCTGTTTACACAGACGAGGGTAAGTCGAAGGCAAACACGGGAACAGTAGAATCGCAAGGAAGCCAGGCAATACTAACGAGAGTTACTCAATATTCCAGCGACGAACAGCTCAGAGCCCCAGCCTTAAGAGCCAGAGAACTGCAATCCGCTCGAGATCAGCTGCAGGTGCGTGGGCCAAGGGCAGGAGCCCAATCAGAGCTCCGCCCAGGCAGACAGGTAGGAGAGACAGAGTGAGAGAAAAACAACAAACACTTGTGGCCACACTGGGCTGGCCGGGGAGGCACAGGGACCATGACACAGGGACTGTTGTATCAGCTGCTTTTGAGGATATACTTAGTGAGGGTAGGATCCCTGTGAAACTACAAATAGATGAAAGCAAAGAGTTTTATAATGCAACCTTTAAACAGCTAATGAAGCGATATAATATCAAGCATTTCTCAACAGCTAGCGAGGTTAAATGCAGTATTGTCGAGAGATTCAATCGTAGCTTCAAGGGTAGAATGTGGAAGTACTTAACATCAGCCAACTCCCGGAGATATGTAGATGTCATACCAGATCTCACACAAGCATATAACAATGCTTATCACAGATCTATCCAAATGGCTCCGGCAGAGGTGAATAAGCATAATGAGAAGTCGGTCTTTAACGCGCTGTACAAAACGAGACCTCAGAGGGAACTGCGCTTTAAATTTAATATCGGTGACACTGTACGAATATCAAAACTGAGAGGAAAGTTTCGAAAAGGATACGAGCAGACCTACACCGATGAGATTTTCACAGTCAAGGAACGTATAGGGAGACAGCCCCCAGTGTACAGACTAGTGGATCTAGCAGGAGAGGTATTGAAAGGGTCATTTTATGAGCCTGAGATACAACGTGTGGTTGTTGATGAAAACAAAACATTTAAAATTGAAAACATATTGGCTAGAAAAAAAGTGGGTCGGAAAAAGCAGGTGCTAGTGAAATGGCTAGGATGGCCCAACAGCTTTAATTCGTGGATTCCAGAAAAAGACATCGTTGAGGCGTAATTAACTCAGATGACGCAGCTCTACATACATTCATTCAACACTGAGCATAGACTGAGAAAGCATGAATAAAAAGAACAACAATGCAGGCTTCTATGTAAGCCTCTTCTCGAATGCTTCAGCACATGTTTACCCGGGTAATAAGATATCTAATTTTAGAACAAAGCTAGCAAAACCTATTGTTTTGGATCAGCCGTATGAGGTCGCTGTTATAGAGATACAGTACCCACGCATATGGCGGACTTTTCCACAATCAGATTCGGAAGTGGAAATTCAGGACCCAGTCAAAGATGGAACCTTAGCCGTAACCACGATCGAACTGTCTGTGGGCCATTATGCATCTGTGGAACAGATAATAAAAGAATTTAATTTTAAATGTCAGCAGCACCAAGCCACTGGAGACATTAAAATGCAGTACAACGCAGTTAGTAACCATGCCTGTGTTATGGGGCCTAGGGGGACTATTCTCACATTTAAAGGGAGACTGGCGGAAATCCTAGGATTCAAAACAGGAGACCCGTTTGTACTTCATTATAAAAACACATATGCCCCACACCCCGCAGACATATACGGGGGAAAATATAACATCTTTATTTATGCAGATATCGTTGATTACCAGCTTGTGGGTGACGCCCACGCGAGGTTATTAAGAGCTATAAATATTACAGACGATGACCGCCGCTTGCCTATTCTACAATTTGACAGCCCACACTACACACCTGTGTCAAAGACATTAATCGACGACATAGAAATTGATTTGAAAGACGATCGAAATCAACACATACCCTTTTTATATGGCAAAGTGTTTGTCAAGTTACACTTCCGACCGATAACCCAGCATTTTTGAAAAAAAAAAAAAGGATGGCCGTCTACAACACTGATGACTCAAAATATGTAAAATACTACTTATCACAGGCTGGTGGAGAGCTCGGAGGGTATGTTGGGACCAGTACACAATATGGGACAGGTCTGGGTGGGTTGTTCCGTAGCTTGTTTAGATTTGCAGTACCGCTGTTTAAAAAAGGAGTCAGCATAGTCAAACCACACCTAAAAACAGCCGCATCGGGCATAGTGTCTGATGTCATAACCAACATAACCAGACCCTCAACCACTAAGCAGGACGGTAACGGCTTGTATGTGTATACGCCCAAACCATCTAAGACCCCACCCCCAGGGCAGCCGTTGTCTAAAAAGCGTAAAACCACAAAACCTAGCAGGAGAGCCACCAAACGGACACCGTCACGCAGAGTGAAAAGACCCAGAACCAGTCGTTCAAAAACTGCAGCGTTTGACATATTCTAAATGGCACTGTTACACAGTCATTCGGGAGAATGTGTAAAAACAGAGCTCGATCTTTTTACTGTCCCATACACACAGACTAGCATTGAGAAAAGTACATTTATTGAAATCCCACCTGTATCTGCAATCACTGATGGAGGGCCGATCGAGTTTTACATCTCATCGTCGGGTGAAGATTACCTGGATCTAAATGACTCATATATCTACACACGGGTGAGAATCACAAACGCTGATGGCTCAAACCTGGCTAGGGATGCTAATGTAGGATTTATTAATTATCCTGGATGCAGCATATTTAGTCAAGTCGATATTAATTTGGGAGACCGGCTCATTAGTCAATCATCCAATACATATCCATACAGAGGTGTGATAGAATGTCTTATCAATTATAATAAGGACACTTTAGACACACAGTTCAGCACCGGGTTATTCTGTAAGGATACATCATCACACATGAATGACACATCTATAGAAGGAGAGAACCAGGGTCTGGTGACCAGAGGTGGCTACACAGCAAATAGCAGTATTGTTGAATTGATTGCACCAGTACATGCAGACCTGTTTTTTCAAGAAAAACTGTTACTTAATGGAATCGACCTGTCGCTGAAATTTGTGCGCTCTAAAGACGAATTTGCTCTCATGACAGCGGATGCCAATGCATACAGAGTTAAAATTGTCTCAGCCAGTCTCTTTGTCAAGAAAGTTAGTGTATCACCAAGCGTCAGACTTGCACACAGCAAGGCATTGCACCATGGCATTGTCAGGCTTATCCTGCTAAACCATTCCAACCAAATTTCCAGAGAAAACACTATATCAGAGAATTTTACCAGCTGATACAAACCACAGGAAGACATTTAAAGGACAGATCCTTGGCCATAACACGTGACGACTTTGGTAACGGCTACACTTTATTCTGTTTCAATCTGGAAGCTGACGAAGGACATTCAGGGAATGTGTCGTTAATTAAAACTGGGAACGTGAGATTGGAAACCCGTTTCAGAAATCCACTACCCCGTACAGTGAACCTCTTGTGTTATTCTGTATTTGATTCAGTCATTGAAATATCTAACATGAGACAGGTGCTCTTGGACTACTATTGAGACAAAAACGGTCATGAACACTATAGAACTATCAGCCGTGGTCGGCGGCATTATCAATAAAAACACACATTTCCTAGTAGGGATGGGTATTGATAAGATTTTAACGATTCCGATTCCATTTTCGATTCTGTTTAACGATTCGATTCTTTATCGATTCTCTTATCGATTCTTTTTTTTTTTTAAAAAAGGAGAACACTAAGGTCGATTAGCTCAGAGCTTTGTTTTATATCTTCTCTTTGAACAAGATAGAAATTTAGGAGTAACATGGCCTTACAAACCCAACAGTGAGATCTTGAGAGATCCAGCCTACGGCTCTTCAATGGGGTGTCACAGGGTCCCCAGGAAAAAAAATTGTAAATGTAAAATAATAAAATAAATATTCTTGTGAGACATATCACATATTGACGGGGTCGGGTTATGTTAAAAAGTATAAATTGTTATACTTTGTTCATTGGTTCAAAGGTACCCCACACTTCTTTTTTTGTTTGCTTGTTTGTTCTGGTGTATTTTTCATTTGAACTGTTACTCTGCCAGAGTACTCATATTTACAAGATGGCATTGAACGCCCCATTGGTGTATCAGGAAAACTATTTTGTACGTATGTTCCTTGAAGGGGATTGAAGTCGTTCTTTTTTTCCACCGCAGCGAAGGGCTAGGAGTAGGAGAGGAGCTGCTGTATGTTTTTGTTATCGAATCGATCTGATTGTGAAATAAAGCATATGCAGTGAGAAAGCAACTCCAGGAGTCATCCCTGCCTTAAAGCTGCAACATTCTTCTGTAGCAATAACAAAGTATAACATAAATTGTTCTGTGGCAATTACACAAGAATATCCAGTAATGTCCCTGCCCACAATTAAACACATTCACTTACCAAAAATCGGGGGCATCTGCTGTGGCAAATGGGTGCAAGCCTTTGACCACAAACTTAGACACTGCTCGGTGACATTAGTCTATCCTGGCCTGAAAGGAGACGCTACCGGTAGACTGCAGCGAGAACTACCAGCGAGCGCCAGCCAGACTCTGTCTGTCTCTCTCATCATGGTCACCTACATGTACAGTAATGGCAGGTTTTGGAATAAGGCAGATTGCGCTAACATAATATGCACTGTTAGTTGATTATTTACCTGCCGCATTAACGGGAGAGGACGTGCAAACGTTAGCGCTGCTGCTGGGTTGAGAGTCACGAGTCCGGAGCGGAATTAAAAACGCGTGTCATCGCGTGTTTTGTGAGCAAATGCTTTTGCATATTCGTAGTGTTTCCTCCCTTAAATGAAATATCTACTTTGCAAGTTGCCCTGTTGTCATCGGTTCTCATAAAGTATAATCAAACTTTTGAGCGTTTGAGCCGCTTAGGCGCCGTGTTTCCTGCCAGGTAAATGACGCTCCGCAACGTGGTGACGTCATTCGGGGCGACTGGAATCGATAAGGGAATCGTTTGCAAAAATGGCAAACGATTCCAAGGAATTGAAACAGTGGGAACCGGTTCTCAGCAAGAACCGGTTTTCGATACCCATCCCTATTTCCTAGGCGTGTTAGCCTATGATCAGCTAACCACAGAACGGCTTCAAAGACTCCCCGCTATGGGTATTGTAAACACCCACCCTTCTACGATGCCAGGGGAACATTGGCTTGCTGTTTATATTTCGAGAGACAGACTCGGTTATTTTTTTGATAGTTTTGGACACTCGTTAGACAGTTTTCCCCCAGCAATAAAGATGTTTCTTCTAAAAAACTGTTCCACTGTTTTATGTTCAGGAAAACAAGTGCAGAACGACTTCTCCATCACATGTGGTCAACATTGTGTGTTTTTTTTTATATCATATGCAAAATGGTGTATCTTATGCCCGCCTGCTTAACATGTATGGGTCTGATTTAATTTGTAATGATGCTATGGTGTGTCGATTTGTCAACAACATACAACCTGTTGCTGTATGCAGTGATTATGTGTGTGTGCAATGTGGATACTGATATGTACTAATGAGAATAATAATAAAAACAACATGAGAGCATGATTTAATCGAGTCAATGGTATTTATTATCAAATCTCGTATATATATATATATATAGATTCATAACATACTTTGTTTAAACATAAAAGAAATCAAACATTAACCAGTAATAAAAGACATAAAATATTTAACAGTAATAAAAGAAAATAAAACAAAACAATTTAGCAGCAATAAGTGAAAAAAAAAAAACATAACAGTAGAAAAACACCAAACAGCAAATATTTTTAGCAGAAAAACAATTTCTGCAATAAGAAAAAAAAACCTGAATTCAAAAATCCAACCACTCTACAGGACCCCCCTTTAATTTGTTTTTTTTATTCTTTATTTTTTTTAGTGTACTATGTCGCAGCGGTCCACCGGGGGTGTTCTTTTTTGGTGTGTGTTTTAAAAAACCACGGTCTTCAGACAGTGTGTGATCGGTTTTATACAAGGCGACGGTCTTACGTATGCCTGTGTTAGATATGGCTGATAACGGTATGTTTAAATCTGAGAAAGCTTTTAAAAACTCTGTCCAGCCGATAGGTCTCAAACCCTCAGAAGGTGTGTGTGTGGTTGTGACGGCTTTAATTAGATCATAAATGTGTGAACCAGGGATGGTGTGTTTATCAACAACAATTTCGCCTTTGTCATTGTAAGAGATCAAGTGTGGCGAACGGTTCACCGCTGATAGAATAAGTTCTGCATTCCTCCTACTCCTTTTAGGTATGTGTGTTAAAACATTCTCCGCAACAAGATCCCTCACCCCGGCATCACCATGAACAGGCGATGTGTCCGGTGACTGGGGTTGCACATCCCTGTTAAATTGTTCAGGTAATGATAAAGACAGTACATTCTTTTCACGGGCACCTTGTCTCACAAGGGTAAGGTATCTTTGGAGAATATCGCTGTATTTTTTAGCCTTCTCATACGCATCTATGTCAGAATCTTGTAACACTTGTAACATCTCCTTATCCAACTCGTGCTGAGACTGTTGTCTGATGCTGCCTGTTTGCTGCTGCTGCTGCTGCTGTTGCTTTATTAAGTCCAACTGATGTTGGGGTACCAAAAACATCTTTTGCACATGTTCCATTTTCACCTGTTTGCTATCAGACTGGTTATGAAAGGGATTGCAGCCCCTAATAACGGCAGTAAAAACCCTCCAGATTGGTTGATTGTCTTTCTCTTTTTCAAAGTTTTTATTTTTTTGTCTGCAATCAGTCTGATTATTGTTTTTTTCTTTTTTAGCTGTTTGTACTGCTGATTGGTCAGTGGAATGTTACCATGCAATACATTAAAGGCTATCTCACACAATGCATTGATAAAATCTAAATTTGAATTACTAATAATAACTCTGCGTAGAGTAGGAGGAGCCCTGTATATCATCTCCAACAGAGACAGATTCCTCCGCATGCGTGATGACATCCTTTCACCTCTTTGCTGATTTTTGTTTTGGAATGTAAACAACCAGACGGTCTGATAGTAAATTTGTTCTGAGTCTTAAATAGTCCGGGGTCTTAGCTTTATAGACTATTAAAAGATACCCGTATGTTGTGGATGTGGCATCATTAAACGCTTCTATAAAATATTTAGTATTACCCGGAAACATTTGCCTACCTAAAAGCATAACCTGATATTTATCTCTCGGATTTTTAAACAATATTAGGTAATTAGTGTTCAAGGAAATGGTTCTACTGGATTTTCCTTGAATAAACAAATTCTGAACTAGATATATACAACTCAAATTCCTATGATGCACATACTTTGTAAACACATTTTGTACTTCTAAATTGTTAGCTGCGTCGTTCATTACATCGTCTATAATTAACAAATTGTTCTTTTCTGTAGGCAGAAGGGTGTCATCAGCAAGAGATTCGGGTATACCGTTAACAAAGTTTATGTTTCTTATCTTAAGAAGCTGGTCATATAGTGGCTGCCATCCTTATCCCATAGTGATTCGGGTAATTTGTCAGGGCCTTGGAAGGGTGGCCATATCAGGATACATGTTTTAAAAATGCGCTAAATGTAGGATACATGTTTGAAAAATTATACATGCTTTTAAAAATGTGGTAAATGCAGGTTACATGTTTTAAGAAAGAAAAAATCTGGATGCATGTTTGAAAAAATAAGCAGGGTAGCTGTTTGAAAGATATGGTACAATACGTTTTTTGTTTTTTTGGAAAGAATCAGTCTTTCAGAGAAAACATTAGCAGCCTCCTTTGTAACACTCTGTGACCAACCGTAGCTGCCCGATTTTCACCACGTCCAACCCCACCAGATTGTGGTATGCCTCGGCGATGGCGTCAAAGACTTTCCTTACCGATTTCAGTTCGTGCAAGAGAGTTTCCGCCACCATGCGGACTTTGACGTCGTCCATTTTGATGTTGCGGGCAATCAGCAGATGTTGAATGGAAGGAATGAAGCGAGGGGTGAGGAGTCTTTTTCTGATGCTGTAATAATTTTCAGCGTAAAAGTCATCCACCAACACTTGCAGACACTCATGCTGTCTCTGGCTGGGGTGATCAAACTTGCAGCCGTTGCATTTGTCAGTGAGGTACTTGTTGATTACTAGGTTGACTAGGTGATACACAGCTGTTTTCACGGTATCGATAAATAAAGAAGATGCCCGACCGTCAAGCTCGACGGCTTGCTGCTGCTGCTTCTCCAAGGGGCTATAGTAACCGGGCGTGTCAGGTACTAATGAGCCCTCGTCCGAGGAACTGTGCTCCTCCTCAGTGTGACGCAGGGGTGCAGAGTCCATCCTTCTCGCTGTTTTGAGATTAAAAAAAAAAGGTTTTTGGAGGAATGAGACGGCGGTCTTGTTTTAAAATAACAGAAGGTGGGGCGTGATCCTGAAGTGGGATGATCTTAAAGGGCGGGTAGGATATGTAGCGTTTGAAATGCAAAACGTCTCCTTATCAGCTGGAAATATTAAAGCCAGAACTTGCAACATGATACTTTTTACTTCATGTACAGGGTTTCCAAAATAAATTTTATTTCAAGTAAACAAACTAATACATTTGATTCAGGTAAAACAGATCATCACATTTATTCTTGTAAAGGGTTTTCTAAAAAGTTTTATTTCATGTAAAGCGTTTCCAAGGCTGTTAGCCGCGTTGCCCTGTATTGAACTTATTTACAGTTTGTCAGTAAAGGGTGACATGCACTTCTGGCCCCTGTGTTGAATGAGCCCATGTTGGGTTTGTGAATTTGACACCTTAAGGTTTTGAAGTTGGGGATACATGCTCCTGGTGAGCACAAGATGTCTGATATCAGCTTGACATCTCAGTTATAAATGGAATTCAAAATGTTTTTGGAAGTATGACTAACGTATAATCTGACTTCTAAGGTACGCACGCAAAGGCCTAGAAGACAAGGGGACAGTTTACTTTGTGCTATAAAAACACAAACCTTAATCTTTGATCCTCCAATTTTATCTTTCTGTTCTGGTTTTAGAGTCTCTGTTTATTGAGTCGTACTTTGGGAATCACCCTGTTGTGAGACAAGGGTACGCTGGGAGAGAATATGGCATTATACAAGCAGAGTGTTTTGGCTGTTTCTGTAGATCTAAGAAATACACCTGTTATTGGTTATTAAAAAGAGTTAGCTGTGGTGCAGGTTTAATTTATAATTGTTGCATGAACTGTTAAAGAATTAAAGACAGCTTTACACCGATAGTGCAGGCATTTTTTTTTTTTTTTACTTAAGTAAAAGTATAGCTGGTGTCAGAAATACTCAAGTAAAAGTTTGATAATGTATGGGCTCGGAAATGTGCTCAAAGTAAGAAAGTCAAAGTAGTAACCTAGCTGAATATTGCCCTGTAATAAAATAATATTAGTAGGTGAGAGTACAAACTTAGTCTGGTGGTGAACAGGCACAAGAGGGTCAGAGGCACATTTGGCAGCCAGAGCCAGGGTTAGAGTTCAGAGACCCTGAGCCTGGTGGTTGGGCTAGCAACATGGTCTGGTGAAAGAGTCTAACATCCATGCATTACATGGTGTTGCGGCTGATAAAAAACAAAACAAACAAACAAACAAAAAGCCTATAAACTGACCCCTTGTTTAGAGGTGATTGTCAGTTTGCTGGGTTTTTTAGAGACGCTGAGAGTGAGAGAGATCATGTTCTACATTACTTTAAAAGTGATTTTCAGAGCTGTTGATGTATGAAACACTGTCCATAGAAACATGGATTAACTCTGTTTATGGCATTGAGTGTTAAATTGTGACAGTTTCAATAAAGTCTGCAAAATTCTTGCATTTATACTGGGGAGCTAGGAAAAGTTAGACCTTGGTTGTACTATTAAAAATCAGTTTCATAAAAAACCAATTAAACCGATATGAAGAAGAATGTGTTTGTAAAACTAGCGGTAAAGTATGGGAACTATAAGACAGACTGTTTCTGCTATCAAAACAGTTTGTGTTGTTAATCCTGAATGATTCTTGGTCACAACATTTTACTCCACACACATTTGGAAAATCGCATAGTTTGACAATAAATATCCCAGTAAAGACACTTCATTTCTTAAGAAATATGCAGAGGGAGTGATCTTTATCAAAAGTAGAAGTTATATCTTTAGCTAAACCGTTGTACACAAGAGCTTTAAAAATCTATAGTGTGTGAGGTTGTGTAAGTAAGGGTTGGCTTGCCCTTCTCGCCCACGTGTGACAAACCATCTGTTGGATCATGGATTTGATGCCTCAGCATTGTGAAAGTGGGGAAACATACTCCTGGTTGAGCATACGATTTCTGCTTACAACTTAGAATCTCAGTTCTAAATGAAATTAAAAATGTTTTTGTAAGTATGGCTAATGTATACTTTGACTTCTAAGGCATTCACACACACACGCACGCACGCACGCACGCACGCACACAAACAACATAAATACAGAGAAGAAGAGGGTGTAGTTTATTACGCATCATAAAAGATATCACTAATCTTTCAACTGTATCTTTCTGTTCTGAGTTTAGAGTCCTTGTTTGTCGTACTTTGGGAGTCATACTGTTGTGATACTGGGAGAAAGGGGTAAGGTGTGAGAGGCAAAACCATCACACACAAAACTTCAAAAATCTAAAGAGTGTGTGGGACTGCTAGCTGTGTCGTTCAGCAATAAACTTATCTACAGTGTGTTAGTAAAGAGTGACTTGTACTTCTGTCCCATTAAACAATGGTTTAAGAAATTTCACTGCAAACTATAAAAGGAATCTGGGTTTAAATAGAACATAGCAGATGTTGTCTAATGTACTACACACTTTGTTTATGAATTTGGTAAACTGTTGCCTTTGTACCTGTGCTTCTTGGTGGTATTGATTGAGTCTAGCTTCAATCAAACATAATTTATCAGCTATTGAAGCTATATGACTCTGTTCAGCAGGCTGAGCGTCTGGAAGCTTCATGTAAGCATCATACGCCGGTGATATTTGAGAGTCTGTTATGCCGCCTTCTTCGAAATCTATGCGTGAATCAATGCTATTTCTGTCACATTCTGGGGTGGTGGGTATATGAACTAGATCAAAATCTGATATACTGTACTCAAAAACATCAGAGAAATCGCGAGGTAGCCACTCACTCGGGGGTGTTGCAGGTTCGCTGATGAAGATCTGTTCTGACTCTCCACTGTTGCACAAAGCTCCAGGTTTTTGTTGTTCTGGGAGGTCGATACTGCTTAAACATTCCAAAAACGTCTGGAATCGTACGGTGTCCTGATCATTATGAGGAGGGGTGCTGTTCTGCAGTCTGTGAAGATAGATAGACATGTGTTAAAACATTTTATACATGTACCCATTTCAAACTGAATAAGCGTGTCTCCCTCTCTATCTCTTTTTATCTAATTTATATATGCCTATGCTTACCTTGTAGTGTGCGTTATTCGGGATGGTCCTGCTTCTCCACACACCCGGTTCTCTGGCGTGGCTCTGTAGGTGTAAAACGGTCAGTTTAGAACATTTGTAATTGTTTAAACCTCTTTTAAATTTTTTTTTCTTTTGAAAAAATAATACACAACTATACATCCCGTTGTATACACACCTGATGTAAGGTTGGGCTCTGTGGTCGCGGTGTCTGAATGTTTTCCTGCTCAGTTTGTTAACCCTGGAACAAACAAAAACGTTATTACATAATTTAAAACAATCGCTAGTTTAAAACATACATACGTTTTAAAATCCAGTAATGCTGTACACACCTTGTGCCTGTTAGAGGACTAGTTCCAGCTGTAAAAGCGCCCGTTTCTAAAGAAAAGGGCCCTGGGCCGTTCTCCCGAACTCCTAAAAATTAAGCTTTTGTTTTAGGGAAAAAAAATAGTTTGAATATCCTATAATATGTTAACATAACACTTTTTAAAAATCCAATAATAGGTTTTGTTTTACTTACCGTTTACGATGGCCATGTTATAAAGAACGATGTTAGTGTTGATGATCGCAAAGAAAATGGTGTGCTCTGCAGCGAATCTTGAGGCGTAAATGGCTCAGGGTTTCGGGCTCTGAGCGTGTTTTTTTTATATAGGGTGGGTGTTTCCAAAAAGAAAAGGTATGTCGCCAATCAATTTAAATGAGACCCTTCAGGGCTTTTGTCTTCTCAAGGAATTACAAAGGAGCCGATACTTCAGACAATAGGCGGGGTCGCCACCCGACTGGTACACCTGCCCCATTTACCTTGTCGAGGAATTACAAAAAGAGCCAATACCGGCCACTTTAAACAATAGGCTGGGCCCTTGTTCGCATGGTACTCTCAACTAGTGATACCCGCGGTGGGCTTTTACAATCCTGAACAAATTCAAACAATTAGCCAGCTGTTGAAAAGTTGGAGCGGGTCTGGGCGACTGGTTTTAGAAGTATCACTGTAGCGTTTATTTTCTAAAGGGCTGAATGTTATTTGTGACTATCTGTTGTGTTAAAAACTACTCTGAAACCATGAAACCCCTTACAGAAGAAATGGCCCGTTTGATCCGTTTTTAAATAAATAAAATGCTTGCATCGGTGCAAGGTGTTGACACCGGAATCACAAAATGAGTGTATTTAAAAGACGATTAGTTTGAAAAGAGCGATACTGGTTGCTTTGGGGGAAAAGACGACATTGTGTGCAGCGTTTTAGAAGTATCACTGTAGCGTTTGCTGAATGTTATTTGCGACTATCTGTTGTGTTAAAAACTACTCTGAAACCATGAAACCCCTTACAGAAGAAATGGCCCGTTTGATCAGTTTTTAAATAAATAAAATGCTTGCATCGGTGCAAGGTGTTGACACCGGAATCACAAAATGAGTGTATTTAAAAGACGATTAGTTTGAAAAGAGCGATACTGGCTGCTTATAGCATTTATTTTCTAAAGGACTGAATGCTATTTGTGACATTTACTGTGTTAAAAAACTAGCTGGCTTTGTCTCACTCTTAGTTCAACATTCCGAAATCCCGACTTTTAAATAAAATGATCGCATCAACCCTGGAAAGAAACCCCAGTAGATGTGTAAAAACTAGTTAAATTAAAACTAGGGGTTTGATTAAACGAAACGCTTGTGAACATGCTGACATCACCCATTCAGAAGAAATTCCCATTTGCGCCATTTATAAAATAAAATGCATGCCTCACTGCAAGCTGAGACATTGTCAGATTTAGAAAATTAGTGTGATTAAAACACTATTACCAACACTTTTGACTAGAGCACACCCTCTTTGTTAAGGCGCACTGTGAACCAAAACAGCTTCCACTCCGCCAAGAATGAAACAAGAAACAAAGAATTGCTTTTAAGAACACATGCATAACTGAATGTTGCGATACACCTAAGTGATAAAAATAGTTTAATTAAAAACCCTATGGTTTGATTAAATTAAAACCCCGTTAAAAACACAAAATCATATAACCCCTCTGATCCCCTGTGGTATTTCCACACCTGAACACGCATGCGCACACACACACACGAAACTGGTCAAATCGGTTTGGTTGGCCGCCATCTTGGACTAGTGCCATCGTATTACTGAACGCGCATGCGCACACGCACGAAACCGGTCAAACCGGTTGTAAAACCGGTTTGGTTGGCCGCCATCTTGGACAGGTGCCATCGTATTACTGAACGCGCATGCGCACACGCACGAAACCGGTCAAACCGGTTGTCAAACCGGTTTGGTTGGCCGCCATCTTGGACAGGTGCCATCGTATTACTACTCTCAGTAGCTCAGTCTAAAAATAACACAATCGCACATGCGTGCCGTGATAACAATCCATGGATTTGTGTGGAGACTTTTGAATAAACAAAGTTATGACTGAGCTGAAGTTAAAACTCTGGTGTAACTTGAGACAGATCTGGGATTCATTCTGGAAAGTTTTTGGATTTCAGTCATGGCAGCTCTAAAATTTCACTGATATAAACACAAATTTTTTTAAAACGTAAACATTTGCATTAAATATGGTCTAGTAGTGGCTGTAGCACAAGAGATAGAAAAGGCCATGTATTAATTAGAGGGTTGGTGGCTTGATCCCTGGCTGCTCCAGTCTGCAGGTCAGAGTATGGACATGATACTAACCCCAGAGGTTGCAATCTGATGTGTTCAACAGAGCATAAATATTACATAGAAAGCACTGAGGCACAGAAAAACGTACATACTTGTGTTAAGTATACACTTGCATATAGAGAATTATTCTTTAACAATCCTTGACAGGTGAAGGTTATGTTTTTCTTGCCTTGTGCAGACCTATTACTATGACACTCCATCGTGAGGATAATGGCAGCTGTTTGTTCTGGTAAGTAATGTTTCTGATTGGTTTCTAACAGTTTTTATTCTTTCACTTGCAGTCCTGGTGGAGATTTATACTTAGTTCTTTTTGGGTCAGGCTTATAGAGTTATTAAATCTTTTTTTAAATGACATTTTTGGCCATTAGGAAAAAAACAGAAATAAAGTTTCACTAAGAATCTTTAGACGCTCCTAAAAACCTCTAGTCCCTGCTGCAATCTGCACTCTAAGGGATCATCTAGGAATAGTGATTTTTTTTTCCTGAGGTCTGATTGGTCAGTAAGTGGAATTTTCCTGCCATTGAGTCTCTAATTAGGAAAATAAGATGCCCTGGAGCAAGTTAGGTCTGCTACATTGTGATGTACCTTAGTAAATGAAGCAACTTCAAAATCCTGAAAAAAAAAAAAAGAGTTAAAACTGAAGTTAATCTGTAGCTCTGAGCAGGTCTGGGATTATTTTGGGGGTGATCCAGTTTGTGAAACAGCTCTTCAGCATTTGTTTGTGTGATACAGCTTCATGTGACTCCACCTGCAACATTAGAGCAGTGAAGAGGTGGACCGGTCAACAAGCTCTGATAGCAGCTTCCTAAAATAAAAATTAAGTAACACCCCCACCCCCACGCTGGGGTCAGACTAGATTACAGACAGACAGCTGGAGAACAGACGGAGGAAAGGACGAAGCTGAAACTCAAGGGAAACACTGGATTTCTGACAGTGGTAAACAACTTCAGTGACTGAAGCTGTTAGACTGAAATCTGACATTCAGTTTTTCTGGCTCATTGTTTATCTCAGTTTCCTTCTTTTTGTTTATCTGGCCATCAAGATGGTTGTTATTAATTTTCTCCATTAAGCTGGGCTGTCTGCTTTAGGCTCTGAGTGCACACATTAAAAGGTGCTTTTTGTGGGTAATTCCACTCTTCTCCTGATGAAAATGATCGCTGTGAGTGTGCCACCAACTTCAATCAGAGCTGTTCTCAGATGATGATAAGATCTGTAAAAAACACAAAACTTTAACAGTAAAATAATCTGAGAGATTAATGCTTCACAAACTGGTTAAACTGGTGAACTTGAACTTTGAACTATATTACACTTTCTGCCTCCAAGTGTTACCAGCATGTCTTTAGCAGCTGTTTGTCCAGTATTTGTTGGTAGTGAACATGGGGGCGCTTGAGTTTCCATGCTTTTAAGCTTGCAGGTAAACCTTGTTGTAGTTATTTTTATTTTTTTTTAAATCATCAAACACTGAGTTTGTACAAAGTATGTTCAGAAAGACTTTGCAGCTTCTTTACGTGATAAAACGATTAAGTTAGAAACAATAAATATCTGATTGGTGTCACTTCCCATTTGTTACAGTGACATCATGGCAAGACCCAGGATCTCTCGCTCCACATCATCTGCTTCCAGTCTGACTTCTGACGATTATTCTCTCTATAGTAATCTGAGTGAAGAAGAGCTGCTGCAGCTTGCAATTGAGCGCAGCCTAACTGACACACATGGCAACACCACCGAATCCAACACCATCAGTGCCAACAACACCATCAGTGCCAGTACCCCCAGCTGTGTCCAGCCTTCTCATTGTCCTGACAAACTGAACCCAGCCATAAACACAAACCAGCCCAGCTACAGAGCTCAAAATTCATTTCAAGCACAGACCACAGCACACTACAGCTCACCAAACCCACCACCTCAAAAGCCTCCTGATCCGTGAGTAGCCTCCATTTTTATTCTTAGTCTCTTCTGACCAAGTATGTGGATAGTTGAATATATTTAGAGCTTCGGATCATTGATGAGTTTGCATGTAGAGTGATTGATTGATTGTTATTGAATGTGTTCTGATTGGATGCAGACCCTGTGTCCTTGTTCTCATTAGCTGCAGGTTCTGTGTCTGTGTCCTGATTGGCTGCAAATCCTGTCTTCGTGTTCTCATTGACTGTAGTTTCCTTGTCTGTAGTTTGATTGGCTGTTGTCTTTGTGACTGTGCTCTGATTGCTTTCTCTTTTTGGAACTGTGTCCTAATTGGCTGCTGTCTCGTCAGGAAGACATTTGATGGGACAATCAGTCTGTTTGTCACGGGTTCTGGGAAGAGGATGGTGGCATATCGCAGACATGATGGCAGTCTGGTCCACATCTGTCCCGAACCTGAAGAGTGAGTTTAGTTCTGCTCCTAACATGTACATCCATTTGACTCACCTCTGAACAAGGTGTTCCAGTTGGCTGATTGGTCTTGTCACTGCAGGGAGGAGGAACCTTTGTTCAAAGCAATCCGTGAAGGTGATGCAAGCAGAGTGAAAGCACTTGCAATGTGCCCAGGAACAAACTTGATGTTGCCGAGTAAACCGGGCTGGCTGGCAGTTCACCAGGCAGCGTGGTTCGGCAAGGAAACCTCTCTGCGCATGCTGCTGTCAGGTAGGTTCACCTATTCAAAATTACAGAGAACAACTGAGCACACCTGCAATACCATCTTTGGTTTGAGCAGCTCAGCCTGGGATGATCAACAAGAGGACAGAACATGGCGAGACAGCACTGCTGGTTGCCGTCAGTAGAGAGCATCTGGGATGCGTTGAGGTGCTCCTGGGAAGAGGAGCTGATCCTGACATCCCAAACTATGACAAAGAGACACCACTGTACAAAGGTAAAAGAGACAGGACACACATGGAGAAGAGAAACCCCCCCAAAGAAAAACAGAAATGATGATGCAAATGGATGAAAGGGTCCTAACCTTTTTTAAATGTAGGATTTTTATCCCATCTTCATAAGTTTTAATTAGGAGATTAGACTCTCTTTGACATCCAGTAGGAACAGCTTCACCAAGCCACTAAAAACAACCAATTTGACCAGCTCTGCATGAAATTTTAATCTACGTGGACTATATTTTGGAGATTGCCAATTTATAAACATAGACCGAGCAGTCATACCAGCATGAGTCCCAGCTTGAATCAACTGCATCTGATTCTTGTTTGGGTGAAATGTCCCTTTTATGTCTCCAAAAGTTGATTCTGTTCATCTGGACGTAGCGTTTTCAGTGGAAGACCGAAAACACTATGTTCAGATCAACAGAATCAACTTTTGGAGATTTACTTACCTGGATAATTGAGAATGTATCAAGATGTCCCTTTTATGTGTTTTCCAATCTGTAGCCTGTGAGAGGAGCAACCCAGCAATTGTGGCAGTGTTGCTGAACCACGGAGTAGTGGTGAACACTCGCTGCATTCAAGGGTGGACAGCACTACAGGAAGCTGTTAGCCGAAACAACCTGGACATCTGTGAGATGCTCCTGAAGGCCGGTGCCAAACACAGCATCAGCAACATGTATGGCATCACACCACTCTTCACCGCTGCTCAGAGTGGGCAGCTCGCCACGCTGCGTTTTCTGCTCAAACATGGTAAATAACGTGGTTAATGAACTTGTTGCACACTGAACACCTCTGTTGCCACTGAATTAACTCCACCTTTGACCCCACCCCATCTCCCATTTTGCAGGTGCTGACATCAACAGCCAGGCAGCTGATGGCGCGACAGCTCTGTATGAAGCCACTAAAAATGGACATGAACAAGTCGTTGAGCTTCTCATTTCCCAGAATGCTGATGCCAACAAACCAGGAAAGAGGGGACTGCTACCTCTTCATGTTGCCGCCCAGAGAGGAAGTGACACGTAGGTACACTATGAAATGTTTACCGAGTTGTGCAGACTCACTGGAGTTAATTTGGTATTTAATAGTGGCATTGTGTTAAGTGTGGCTACCTTGACTCATCCAGGTATTAGGTATCTGGAGCAATTTTAGGGAGCAACAGCATTAACCTTAAGTGTTCCCAGTGTTTCTAGACCAAAGTAGCGATGGGGTTTCGGCCACAAGTGGCCCAGATGTTCCTGGGCACAAGTGGCATTCTTTCTGGCCATGGTGTTTCTGGTCATAGGTGACCCAGGTTTTTCTGGTGCTAAGTAGCCAAAATGTTTCTGGCCATAAGTGGCGAAGTGTTTCTGATTGTAAGGGCACTAGGTTTTACTGCTTGTACAGGGCCGAGGTGTTTCCGGTTGTAAGTGGATAAAATGTTTCTGGCTGTGAGTTGCCATTGTTGTTCTGACTGTAAATGCCCCAGCTGTTTCTGATCGTAAGTGACCAAGTGTTTCTGTCCGTAAGCGTGACTAAGGTGTATCAGTTTAGGCTAATTGCTAGGTGTTTCCTGTTCCCAGCATAGTCTCCATGTTGATCCCAGCCACCAGTAAGGCCAGAGTCCGGCGGACTGGCATTAGCCCTCTGCACATGGCAGCAGAGCGTAACCGTGATGATGTCCTGGAGACTCTAATCGGGGCAGGGTTCGATGTCAACACCCAACTATCAGAGGAGTGGTCTAGGTTGTACGAGGACCGCCGTAGTACGGCACTCTACTTTGCTGTTATCAACGACAACATCGATGCTGTGCAAATGCTCCTGACTGCTGGCGCTAACCCAAACTTGGATGTGTTCAAGCCTGTGATGGTAGCAGCAAGGCAGGGCTGCATCCAGACCATCACACTGCTTGTAGAACACGGCGCTGAGATCAATGCTACCATCCCCACCCACCCCACTACTTTCCCTGCCGTGTACATGTTCTCAATGAAGTACCTGCCTATGTTCAAGTACCTGCTAGACCATGGAGGCAATGCCCTTTCCTGCTTCAATTGTGTGTATGGCAGTCGTCCTCACCCACCAATCAAAACCAGTCGAACAGAGAGGGATGAACTCCATGATATCGACCAAGCTGTCCCAAGAAGAGCCATTCAGGTGACCTCTATTTTTCCTTTTAATTTTATGTTTATCTGGTAAAATGAAACAAATCCAGGTAAAAATCAAAACAACAAAACCATTACCATAGCTACTCAGGTGGCCTTGTTTGAAACGGGGTATTTAAAAACTTTGTTAATGTGTGTGAAAAGGGGACATTTAAAGACATATCCAGGATAACTTTTTATTATCTAACAGTGATCATTAACATTGTTCATAAGCCAGGTTATCTGAATCTAGCTCTGAGTGCATGCAGTTGGGCTGTATGCTTGGGTAATACCTGAAAGTACCTGGCAAAACCTTACTGCCTAATCACAGTACGGCCTTCAGGTGACCTCACGATAAAGTTAAGGTGTAACTAATTGTTTGATACACTCACGGACTGACAGTTCTGTGAGATGATATCCGTCCCCAGTATCTGTCGATGGGCGGGGCCAATTATTGATGTCTTGTTGGATTACGTCGGCCATGTGACTCTTTGCTCCAGACTGATGGAACACCTGGACAGTTACTCTGAATGGACCTGCATAAAGGAGAAAGCGGGTAAATCAAAAAGTGATAATTGATTCCTCTGCAATTTTACTGATTTCAGTGTTAATAGTTATTCTAGTGTATTTCCAGGCTAACCAGTCTGTTTGTTTCAGCTCCACCGCGCCCACTGCTGCAGCTCTGCAGGCTGCAGATTCTTCACCTGGTTGGTCGCCGTTGGTTGAAGAAGTTGCCACTCCCTGGGGGTCTGATCCGTTTCCTGCAGCATCAGGAGTTGATGTAGATTGACTGATGTTTATAATCTGGATGGTTTGACTGAGAGTTATTGATTAGCTCTGATTTTTATTTTTATTTTTTTTAAGTTGGTACCCTGATGGTGCTGGAGACAGCAGTGGTAATCCACTCTTAATGCTGCACGAACCTTTTTTTTTTTTTAGTTTGGATTTTGAATAAATAAATGCCACAAGTCAAACCCCAGGGGGCACAAAGACTTGGCCTAAACAGCCAAGATGACTCTGAACTGTCTCTGACCGATTTTGAGTGATTCAAAGTCCAGACTCAAAGGTTGTTTTTTTTTGGGGGGGGGGGGGGGGGGGGTTGTGTGTGTGTATGTGTGTGTGTGTGTGTGTTTGTGTTGTTTGATGTGTTGACATACTGCAAATCAATTTCCCATTGGGGACAATAAAGTTACCACTGAGCACTGAGACTGATCATCTGGGGAGACTCCTGAAGGTCTTCACTAATGACTCCCACCTAAATGGAGACTGAGAGGGTCTTTCTGATCAAGCAATGCAAGGCCTGCATATTTACCCAGGAATCATTTGAGGATCTGAAGGTTTCTTGTTCTGAATAATCTGAAAGAATAGAAATAATTATTTTTTTAATGACAAAAGAAACAAGGAGAAAGACTGTGATCCTCATTTTCAACTCATGACATTGTGGAAGGACAAAAAAAAAATCAACTTGACGGGGAAATGATTAAAAAAAAATACAAAAACAAACATATTCTGATTTGCTCAGGGTTAATATCCCGAAGAAGCAGACAAGATGTCCAAAGCTTTCCTGACTTCACTTTATCTAAACTGCTTTTTGCAAGGTTTGAAATTATTTGTTTAATTTTCTTTAAATGATTCTAGAAGCTTTATTTCCCAAAGTAACTGTTTTTTTTATCATTAATTGTTCATAAATTGATAAAACAAATCTGACTTCACCAAGCATTTTAAAAGGAAGATACATCCATCCATTATTGAGTTGTAGGTTCTTAATCATACTTTTGTCCCTGAATATTTAAATTATTCCACGTTAAACTGGAATCTGGTTTCTTCATTCATTTTCACCTTGTTTGAGTGAATATTCTGAAATATCTTGATAAGCTCATAATTTAGCAGTGCTCTAGTGTAATGTTCAGATGAACAGAATTGCATCATTAGTGTACAGTGAGAGCATTTTCAGTCTGTTACTAGACAGATTTGTGAACTGTTACAAAGATTTGCTGTTAGTCTGAGAAGCAGTGGTGATGGTGAACAGATGTTTTGTCAGCTGTTTTTGATAAATTGTTACTGAGCTGACAGCACAGCAACCTCTCATCTCAGTGTTTAAGTCTCTGTACCTCACTAACAAAGACTGTTGATTAGTTAATTGATTTGACTGTTTACTGATGTTTTGATGTAAATTGATTCTGTTTTATTGTGAAAGGGCCTTAAATCTAGCCTGGAAGAAACAAAATATTACTTTACCAGGAAAACAACCAGCATCATCCTGAATCGACTTCAGTCCCACTCCAGGTGAGCAACTTTAAGGTCCACATTGAAGCAGTCCTAACCCGGTCCCAGCTCCTCATCAGATGCTGCTTCACCTCAAAGTCAACTCTTCCATTACCAGCCAATTTTCACTGCCTGGTGATGGAAGAGGTTACACACATAATGAAAGTAATGGCTGCTATAGGTAAATCAGTGTGAGAGGAAACACCCTATATGAAAGTGTTTGTGTTTTAAATGTTTGGGTCTGTCAGACTGGAAATGAGCTGCTATATTAATAAAGTTTAGGCTGTTTGAAGGCAAAGAAAAACTGTCTTAAAATCCAACTGTGTGAGAGAACAGACTGATCAATATCACAGCTTTATGATTAGGACACTGAAGAACTTGATGGCTTATATTTGATGATTTCATTAAATTAATGAAATTTCATTAAATTATCAGCTGAATTTTATCATCTGAGACTCTCAACTATAAGATTATTCAATGAAGGATCCAAACTGCCACAGAAACAAGTAAAAGTGAACAAAGACAAACGAACATGAAAATGATTAAAATCAGTTTGTATGCAGTTATATTTGATTTCATACTGACTTGTAGTATTAACGCGCTGATGTGTAATGACGCTGTTTAAACAGCAGGCGGCACTGTGTAACACATGACGTAATCCTTTGGCATCAGGTGACTTACCCGGAAGAGAGAGACGAGACTTCACGGGAACAACAGCGATCAAAACACGATCCTGCAGCTGGATTTTAATTTGAAATATCAGCGCGAAGGAAGGTAAGAAAACATGAGCTAACAGGCAGAGAGGAAGATGGAGGCCGGCAGGAAGCAGCTCAGTGTGTCATCTACAGGGAAGCCGTGCGAGCATCTATGGCAGCAGGAAAGAGGGCCAAAGACACACAGCTATTAGCAGGCGTTAAATCAGATAAAAAATGAATGGAGTCTGGTACAAAGCTCACAGCGCTAAGTTGAAATAAATCAGAACAAAGACGCAGAGCTACATGCTAGCACAGTTTGGATTAGAGAAAAATGAATAGTCTGGTGCAGAAACCACAGCTCTCTGTTAAAGTAAATTAGTGCACGGAGCTACATGTTGGCATACTTTGAATTGGATCGGGGGTGGGGGAACTCCAGTCCTCGAGGGCCGGTGTCCTTCAGGTTTTATGTGTCATTGATCCAAGAGAGCTGATTTAAATGGCTAAACTACCTCCTCTTTATTTCTTGAAGTTCTCCAGAGTCGTGGTAATGAACTAATCATTTATTTCAGGTGTGTTGACCCAGGGTAATATCTAAAACCTAAATGACACTGGCTCTTGAGGCTGGAGTTCTCCACACCTGGATTAGATGAAAAGTGAATTGACTAAGGTGGGAACCGTGGCTCAGGGGGTTGGGAAGCATATCTGTAACCGGAAGGTTGCCGGTTCGATTCCCGGGCTCTCTGTCCTGGTCGTTGTGTCCTTGGGCAAGACACTTTACCCTACCGCCTACTGGTGTTGGCCAGAGGGGCCGATGGCGCGATATGGCAGCCTGGCTTCTGTCAGTCTGCCCCAGGGCAGCTGTGGCTACAACCGTAGCTTGCCTCCACCAGTGTGTGAATGCGAGAGTGAATGAATAGTGGCATTGTGTGCCTTTGGGTGCCTTGAAAAGTGCTATATAAATCCAATCCATTATTATTATTATTATTATTAACTGAACATTAAAACCTGCAGTCTCCAGTGACAAACTGTTTCTTAGATTTAAATCAGATGGAATTGAAATTGACAGGGGCAGAGATTGTTTATCTCAGCACTGATGGAGTAGTTATTTCATTGATCCTAACATTGATTGTTGATTTGCTCTTTTGGATGATGTAATGACCTCTGACCTGTTACTGGATATAAGAGCACTGATGAATGTTGATCTTGTTTTGATTTTTAATCTGTTTCTTCCGCAGTATGGAGGATGATGAACTTCCGTCAGAGGATGGGATGGGTGGGTGTGGCTTTCTACTTGCTGCTCAGCGTCATGGCGGCGTACTACATCTTTGAGGTCCACAGCTTTAGTTTGGAACGTGTGCAGAGAGCAGGTACCAGCCCATCGGCTCCACCTCCTGCTATCACTGTCCATGGATCACTACTTCCTGTGTGGATGTGGGCATTGATCTTCCTGCTGCCATACTTGCAGCTCTTTCTCTTCTTGTTCTCGTGCACAAGGGCGGACCCCCGCGCTGTTGGATACTGTGTGCTTCCTGTCTGTATCGCCCTTCTGTACAGCCGCCGCCATGCCGCCAAATTGGCCAATCACAGGGCAGCAGGATCGCTCATTGACACGTAGGGGACGACCAATCAGAGAGCCTCCCACGTGATGAGGGGTGGGATGACAGCAGGACTAGTTTGTGATGTCATTTCCTGTGTGCCTTTTAAACACTCCTACAAGTTTTGCCCTGATTGCGGCCTGACAGGAAGTTCTGCCGCTCTCAGTACAGACTCACAGCACCCTGTGAAAAAAGCCCCTCCCACCAGTGGCAACCAGTCTTTTTCCCCTCTTTTTTTTTTTTTTTTTTTTTTACTGTTGTGACATCAGTAATGTGTTGTGATTTGTTGCTTGGCTGTGAGTCACTTTATTTGCATTAGTTATTTGTTTACTGACAATGCAGTGATGTTGCCATGGTTACCTGATACATTATTTAGGTTAAGGTTAACTGAAAACCTCACAGCCAATCGGTGAGCAGGATTCCTCCGAAATGTGGTACTTTTCTCTATTTAATGAGTCACATGAAACACTGTTTACCTTGACATCTTTATTGTGTCGTCAATTTAAAAAAAGAAAAATCAATGTGAAAGTGTTCTCAGGTGTTTCAGGTTCGTGATCTTTTTGAGGGAGGATGCACTTCACAGTTCTCTTCTTCCTCAGCTTTCTCGTCCTCTTCACTGCTGTCTTCTTCGTCCTCATCTGTGACAGGTGAAACAGACAGGTGATGATTCTACATTGAACCTGGAGCATCAGACACCTGCAGTAACCAGCATCCTGCCAATTCACCAATCAAAGCGCTCAATCCACCAACAATAGGTCTTCAGTGACAATATCACAGTTAGTGATTCTGATTGTTTGATCAGGTGAGACAGGTGCTACAGGTGTTTAGCACTGACATTCATCAGTGCTCATATTTATTTATTTATTTTAAATGAAACCTTTATGAAGTGAAAACAAACATTGACAAAAGGACACAGGCAGAGGTCAGTGCTCAGGTGTGCACTGGTACGATTATGTTTTAAACATTGTTTTTTTGTATTTTTTTTTCTTCTGAGAATAAAACAAACCAGCTGTACGTAGAACCGTGTTTGTGTCATTAATCATCAGCACAAACTCCGGATCAGATTGTGGATGTTCAGGATGAGGTTGTTGTCTAAGCACCACTGTCTGAAGTGGCGAGATGCTTCAATTTTTGGAAGTGTCTCGCAGGGCAATTTTTTCCGTGTTAAGGTTGTGCAATTTGCAGTAAACAATGTGCTCAGAATTGTGTGACTTGTTTAAATACTCTTCTGTTGAAAGTGAAAGGCTTACAAATACATATGCACAAGTCCAAAGATCCTACTGTTCACAACTTTCAATCACAATCTGACTATGAGCATCTTTAATACATACAGCAGATTTTTAACAGAAAGAAGACTTTGCGCTCCGCAGACATCAGTAAATCTGACCCTAAATGTTCCTCCTCCTTTAAAACTCCAGCCTCTGTAATGAAGGATATTTTAACAGTCTGTTCAACAACAGGGTTAGAACACGTTATGAACTAAGATGTGTTTTGTAGTCCTTCTCCAGCACATTGTAGTTTCAACATGGCAAACATCTTACGTCATATCGTTAATGAGAGATGAGTGTAAAGCCATTCCAATTGTATGAAGTTACCAATTCTCAGGGGTCTCTCTTCTCTTTTCTTATCTTAAGTCCTTAGCAATTCTCCTATTTAACCTTCCCTTTATATTGGTAGGCAAAGAGATTTGGAATAGGAGGTATGAGGTACTCAAAATCTCTTGAAGTTCTCCAGAGGGCTGGTAATGAAATAATCATGTGATTCAGGTGTGTTAACCCAGAGTGATGTCGAAAACCTGCAGGGAGTGTTAGGAAGGTTATTTTTAAAATGTATTCCACTACACATTACAGAATACATGGCCGAAAATTAGGGCTGGGTATCGTCACAGATTTCTAGAATTGATTCGATTCCGATTCACAAGGTCTTGAATTGAATCGATCCACGATTTGATTTGAATTGGGGAAATTTTGCATCAGACAATCAGAAATATTATAATTCTTATCACGTATCAGTACATTTCCATATTTTTATATCTATAAAAAGAAAGCTGACACTTGTGAGACTTTATCAAAGGTGTAAGCATCACAGCAGATGCCTTTGTGTCAAAGTAACTGAGGATAAAACACAGAAAAACATGAAGGTGATTTTCCTTGCCTGGGATTTTATAGCAGATGACCTTAACTATTCTGCAGTAGATCAAAAATGAAAGAATACCATTAATTAACCTATGAACATTACCTGATACTGCTGAAGTGAAGCAGAGCAAAGTTACAGAGGTTTTATTAGAGACACAGCTAAGCGTATTGCAATTTTGCATAATTTTTACAAAGTTCAGTAGCCTATTGAACACAGAAATTGGTATTTCTTGTCGGAAGTATGTAAAAGGAAAGAAAACAGCAACCGACAGTGCATGTTTACATCTTTGTGCAGAATCTGTTTACCTGCCCTCATTTACTGTTTTAGCTGTTTGGTGGTTGTTGAAATTTTGTGAGGTTTAAACTGAGATTCTGGCGTTTCGGGCAAAATTAATGTATATTTAAAAATCGATTCAGGATTTTAATGAATCGATATCACGTTATCCAAGCTACAATCGATTTTAATCGAGAAAGCAATGATCAAAACCCACCCCTACCCAAAATGTATTTTGTAACATAATCTGTTAAATTACTCAATGACAGTAATGTATTCTGAATACTTTGGAATACTTAATATATTGTCATGGGTTTTACAGCTAGATGAATGTAGTATTGCTGTGTTACATTACTATTACTGAAGGCTACTTGCTATAGCAATACCAACTAGATTTTTAAATCTTAATATAAAATGAGTAACAGTATGGTGGACATCAGGTAAGGCTGCACTTTTTTGCAGTGATCTTGTATAGAAAACTATTTCTGTATCATTAATATGTTTTCTTTTTGTCTGTTAATAATCATGTGGAATTGCAAATGAATATTTGTAGCTAGCAGGTTGTTAAAGCTATCCATCAAGTCTAAAAAAAGCATGTTAATATGTGGAGATCCTGAAGGCTGCTCCAAAAATGATCAGATTATATTTTAAATATTTATTCAAGTCTCTTCCAAACTCCAGCTGTTTATTTTAAGTTTGAATATTTACTAAAATAAAAATAAAAGCGTTCTAACATCTCACTTGTTTGTTTTTATTCAGGCATACATGTGTACTATGTTTATTCAGGGAGATTAAGCTTGTGTTTTAGTCATGTAGTGTGGTTAACTGTATGAAGCTTATTAGACATTGTGAAACAGATGATATTTAAAAGCAAATTTTGCAAAGTGCTTAAGATAATTTAAAAAAAAAAAAATTCTTAAAGAAATCTACTACATTGTGTGCAATTTTTTTTTATGTCATGTGTAATTTCCATTGCAAATATTACTCAAACTTAAATTAAGAGGGAATGGCAGTAAAAACTCCAGAGCAGTGATGCCATCATGTACATTGCCATACAATGCCATAGAACAATCACGCTGTGTTCTTGGGAAGTTTGGGCTTCCTTGTGAGTCCGGACTCGCGTACCTCAGTACAGTGGTCCCTTGCTATAACTCTGTTCACTTTTCGCGGCCTCGCTGTTTTGAGGCTTTTTTTTGTATGCAATTTTGCATGTTTTTTGGGGGGGGGGGGGGGGGGGGGGTTAACAGCGCATTGTGTTTGTCGAGGAAACATTTTGCAAAGTCACCTGCGTAGCACCCAAAAGGCAGGGGAAGAAACCACTGCACAAAAAGTTGGACTTCTAAAGGAAGGTAGAAGTTGCCGTATTTTTTGGACCATGAGGCGCACCCTCTCCACTGAATTATAAGGCTTATTAAGCGAAACAAAACCGTCAGATAAGTATCTTGATGCATGCTCAATCATCCAGGTAGATGTCAGATAAGTACTTTACTCAACTCATTCTTCTTGCTTCCACTGCCTCCACTTCCATACATTGATTCATTAATGGTGAATTCTCTCGCAGGTGCTCTATTCCCATGTTCTGGACCTGAAAACAGGGCTTGGTCTTTGGTTTCATTCTGTAATACTGGACTTATTTTTCTACGAAGCTTTGAACTTTGAGAGTGTTTAAACAAGAGAGAAAAGTGTGAAAATGTTCACAAAGTGTGTAGTGAGGGGTTTAAAAGCCTTGAGACATGTTGACTGTAGCCATAGCAACTGTGCAAATACTTCCGTGCTACCTCTCCCAAAATGGCAAAAAGAAAGGCAGAAAACAGGAGCTTTCTGAACAGGTGGGAGACAGAATATCTGTTTACTAGGGTAAAATAAATGGTAAATGGCCTGTATTTATATAGCGCTTTACTAGTCCCTAAGGACCCTAAAGCGCTTTACATATCCAGTCATCCACCCATTCATACACACATTCACACACTGGTGATGGCAAGCTACATTGTAGCCACAGCCACCCTGGGGCGCACTGACAGAGGCGAGGCTGCCTGACACTGGCGCCACCGGGCCCTCTGACCACCACCAGTAGGCAACGGGTGAAGTGTCTTGCCCAAGGACACAACGACCGAGACTGTCCAAGCCGGGGCTCGAACCGGCAACCTTCCGATTACAAGGCGACCTCCCAACTCTTGAGCCACGATCGCCCCGTAGGGGTGCAACGATATTCGTATCGATATTGAACCGTTCGATACAGTGCTTTCGGTTCGGTACGCACATGTATCGAACAATACAACATTTGTAATTTATTTTATCAACTTTCCTTCTGACAATGCTGTCTGTGTTGAGCGCTCAGTGAATCTGCGTTCGACTACTCCGCCTAGGCTGCACTGTCGAGCGCAGATCCACTGAGCGCTCAACACAGACAGCATAGTCAGAAGGAAGAGCGCAGGGCAAGCTAGCGAGACAGAAGTTAAGCTCTCCTTGCAACATGGACCTCCCCCACCCTCATTCAGATCTGGCGTTTGGAATTATTTTGGTTTTCATGTGACGTATGACCCTGAAGGTAAGCGAGTCATGGACTAAAGTAAAACAGTATGTTGGATGTGCCATGCAATGCTCAATTACATGGGTGGGAACTAGTGTGTTAGCGCAGTTAGCTCGTTAATGTGTTGGCTGTCTAGCCCCATGCACGGGGCGATCGGCGGTAGCTCGTTAACGGAGATTTGCCGTGTTGTGGCGTTAAGGTCATTTCAACGAGATTAACCTGAAAGCACTAGTGGGAACACAACGAATATGACTGCACATTTACATCCTAGTGCAAAGACAAAAACAGCAAGCATGCTACTAACTTTAGCCGAGTCATTTAGACAGCTGTTAGCACATGATTCTCCTTATGCTGCTGAGAATATAGCCCAGAAGAAGCGGATAGTATAGCTTTTATTTTGGAAAGAGACATTTCTCTGTAATAAACTCTCTTTTCCAAAGATGAGTGATTCCTCAATCAGATACAGGGCTCGCAATATCTCTAGCCCGACGTCCCGGTGCTAGAGATTTTTTTCAGTCGGGCTACCAAAATCTATCTCTGCCCTGCCCGTCGGCCTATTGTAGGAAGGAAAAATATATGTCAATGCTTTTGCATTCTTTCAGAAATGTAGCTGGGTAATTATGTCATTTGCATCGGTGAGCCACTGTCAATATGTGACATTGAAATCGCGTTTGAATTTGCGCTTGTTTTTTTGCTTTCACTTTGCAATCGTGCGAACTGTGTATAGAGAGCGACAGCACTGATCTGTGAGTGATGATCATTTGTGCACCAATTCCTCTGACATCGTCTTATTAATCGTTAGCTTACTATGCAAACATGACAAGTGAAATCTCCCGCAGCAAGCTTAAACATGTGAGAGGTTGATCGCGCAGAGAATCTCTGAGCTTATGTGAGTGCGTGTGTAAAAGCAGCAGGATATATATCTTAGTTCTGCTGAGCCAAATAAGACAGGTCAGAAAAGCTTACCACAAAACGGAGAAGTTATGACAAATCAGACTATAAGGCAAAAAGAAAGTGCAGCTTTATGGTTTCATGGACAAAAGAATTTCTGTGGCTGCAATATGACGAGCTAAATAACCAGGGCTGCACATAAGTGGTCTGCAGGTGCGCATTCGCTGTCAAAATAAAAAACACGCAAAAAGGGTTAGGGTTAAATTTAAAAACTGTACTTTTGAGTTAAAATATATATTTATAATTTTAATAAATGACAAATTAAAAAGGCATGAAAAAAATTTTTGTATCGAAAAAATATCGAACCGTGACACCAAAGTATCGAACCGAACCGTGAATTTTGTGTATCGTTGCACCCCTACTGTTTACCTATGTGAAAGACTGACCTATTTGTCTTGTATGTGGAGCTAATGTGGCTATAACCAAGGAGTACATTAGACGACACTATGAAACGACACACCAAGACAAGAACCTGGACAATGTCCAGGTTCTTGAACCTGGACATGATTCAAAGGCGTCGGAAAACAGAAGAGATGAAAAGAAGTTTTGTTTGAAAACAGACTATGTTCAAAAAAGCCATATCACAAAGTGAGGCTGCTGTAAAGGCTAGTTTTATTGTGGTAGCAGAGATCGCAAAATCAGCCCGGCCCTTCAATGAGGGAGAGTTTGTGAAAAGGCGAATGATCAAAGTTTGTGACCTTGTGTGCCCAGAGAAAAAAGCAAACATTTTCAAATGTGAGCCTGAGCAAAAACACAGTAGCTGATTGCACACGTGAACTTGCCACCAATCTATATAACCAGCTGATGGAGAAGGGAAACCATTTCGTTGCATTCTCTCTCGCTGTGGATGAGAGCAGTGACGCCTCTGATACTGCCCAGCTTTCAGTCTTCATCCGTGGGGTGGACTCAAATCTCTGTGTTATGGAGGAACTTCTAGGATTAAAATCAATGCATTGCACAACCACAGGGAAGGAAATATTTGAAGAGGTTTCCAAATGTGTAACTGAAATTAAGTTGCCATGGGAAAACCTTGTGGGGCTAATGACAGATGGTGCACCAGCGATGTGGAGTCAACGGAGTGGACTGGTGGGCAGGGTACGGGAGAAGATGCGAGCGGAGAACTGTGCAGGTGAGCTAAATGTTTATCACTGCATCTAGTGCTGGGCGATATGACGATATATATCGTTTGGACGATAGAAAAGTGTCTATCGTGCCATTTGTCTTCTATCGTTTCTAACCTAATTTTATAAATTATGACATAAAATATATCATTAACCCTTTAAAACCGGTCGGAGCGGGCATGCTCCGTTTTGCCTAATTATTTTTAAATCCCTGTAGAACTGGAACCATGTAAGCTAGCGCAATAATTATTTTTTTTGCATAGGAAACTGGAGGAGTTGTACTTACATCTCATGCCATCAGCTTGTCCTAGGTCACGGTTTCTTTCCACATATAGCTTTGCAAAAATTGCATAAAAAGCACTTGCAGCAACAAAAACATAATATTCCAGAATCACGCTTTGCCGATCCGATCAGCTATTCATAACACTTCCTATGTTGGAAGTGTTGTTGTTGGTCAGCGTGAACTATTCCTTGTCCGCCATTACCTGCCCGAAACCAGAAGTGACGTCATTTTTGCAGAAAATTTCGTTTTTTACCTTCAGGGCCTTATAAGCCTATGCTGGTGTTTTTAAAAGTTATGTTTGACTTTATGCTTTTCTGTATCATTTCTGGGATGCTTAGAACTCAAATTACACTGTTGGAAATAGTTTATTTTGATGCACATGCTGTTTCTTTGCAGCAAGTTGGGAAAAGAAAAACTATAGCCAGCCGAAGATACAGCAGTCTTTCATACAAGGCTCTTATGAGAAAACGTCCCAGCGCCATAAACAAACCACAGCGAGCCATCTCGCGTTACATTTGTAAAGGCATGGCCCCTGTTTATGTAGTTGAGAAGGACAGCTTTCGTGACCTCGTCAAAGTCCTTGATCCGAGGTACGTTATGCCCAGTCGTAAGCACTTCAGGAAAGTTGAGTTGCCTCGCTTATATGACGCATGCCAGACCAAAGTAGAGAAGGATGTTTGCAGTGTTGTGCACTATGCCTTGACGACTGACCTATGGACGAGCGGAGATACGCAGCCCTACATGAGTGTAACCATCCATTTCATTAACAAAGACTCCACCCGCTGCGCTTGCTGTTCACAGACAGCGTACTTTCCAGATGACCACAGGTCAGGTGGTATATCGTTATATATATCGTTATCGTGATATAAAATAATTCATATCGTGATAAATATTTTTTCCATATCACCCAGCACTAACTGCATCAAACATCAAGAATCGCATTGTGGCACAGCCCTAAAGATGGATTATGTTATGACCCCAGTAACACGAGTAGTTAACTTTATGAGAGCCAAAGGTCTGAATCAGCACCAGTTCAAATCTTTTTTTGAGGAGTGTGGTTTGGAATACGCAGATGTGCCGTATCACACAGAGGTGAGATGGTTAAGTCGAGGAAAAGTACTGAACAGGTATTTCGAGCTACGTGAGGAAATATTTCAGTTTCTGGAAAGCAAAGGGCAAGACACCGCTGAGCTCAGGAAGCAAGAGTTTCTGTGTGAGCTGGCCTTTATGTGTGACATCACAAACCATCTCGATGCGCTGAACCTACAGCTTCAGGGACGGGGGCGTATCATCACGTGTACACTGCAGTGAGGGCTTTTAAAACTAAATTGTGCCTGTGGCAGAATCCGATGCTACAAGGAAACCTGGACCATTTTCCCTGCTGCCACACGATGAACATGCAGATCTGCTGTGCTCCCATGTGCACAGTTTGCTGAAAAACTCTGTGTACTCAGTGCTGAGTTTACCCAGCGATTTGCCGACTCTGATGCCCAGAAATGTCAATTTGAACTGCTCAGTAATCCTTTTGCATGCATCAAGATGGTTGCAAACGCACCAACAAACTTCCAAATGGAGCTGATTGAACTTCACACGCTGAAGTCAAAGTATGATCCCTGACACAGTGTCTGACCGATGAACACCTTCACTCGATCCTGATGATTTCCTCAGCTCAGAGCCTGAGCCCAGAAATTGAGGATGTGTCTAAGCCAGATACCTGGCTTAGACACATCAGAGTAGATCAGTGTGCAGCAAACCCAGCTATAATTAACATGTTTTGTGCACATTTTCTTACTACTCCCAGACATGGGCTTGAATGGTTTCACGTTCAATGATACTTTTATTATTTAATTGCTTTTAAAAAAATTTTTTTTTATATTTACTATTAGCCTGTGGAAAAAGTTTACTGTTAAAATTTAATTCAGAAGGCTGCAAATACAATTTTTATTTAAGAAATGAATTCCACTGATGTGGAGTCAAAGGAGTGGACTGGTGGGCAGGGTACGGGAGAAATTTAAGTGGAATTTCGGTTTTACATGTGTGCAATATTAAGTTATATATATGTTTATATAAGTTATATATAGTTTAGTATTAAGCTTTACTTGTTCTACATTGAGTTTTCAGCAAAACTTGTTTGAGTCCATAAGAAAAGATTCATTCTTATATCTGGAGGAAGATTTTTTTTTCAATAAATATTAATGTTAGCCCACGACTTTGTTCCAGTTTTGAATTTTGGCCCACTGTGTATTTGAGTTTGACACCCCTGCCTTAAGACATCTATAATAATTGTAAAAAATGAAGTTGGCTACTTCACGGATTTCACCTGTCTCAGGTTATTTTTAGAATGTAACTTTCGCGAAATACGAGGGACCACTGTATCGAGAAACGGCCTAACAGTCTGCAGTGAACTAACCACACCTAACACCAGCTAACAATGTTAGCTCGGTGGAGAGTATCCTTCATTAATAGTAATAAAAATCACACAGCAAATAGTACATACTGAAGTTTCGCACATTACATTCTTCTTATGAAGTGGTGTCGGAAATGCATTCCTGCCTGTGGACTGCTGGCTCTGGGTCCATTATGTAAATGACGCCACCAGCATTAACAGGACCCTTACATTACAGCCTCTAATTACGTGTTTTGTTTGGGTTTCCAGCAATTAGAATCAGAGAAACTGCATTAATCCCAGATAGAAATTGAGTAAAAAAAAATTTAAAAAAAACAAAAACACTACTCGAACGTGGCCCGCTCTCAGCCAAGCAATATATGACTACATTATGGGTAGAACTTTGTGCATATTGAAAGAATGTCTCATCCTAGGAGGTCTGTAACATTCTAGGGTGTTCACCCCCACATATAGGAGCATGAGAGAGGTCGTAGCTTGTCTTATTGTTTTACGGTAGGATTAACGTAGCTATGTCAGTTTTAGTTTAAGTGCCTTCTTTACATATGGATGAACTGTTGGATTTTCCAGACCAGCAGGTTAAGGGAAGTCGTTTATGGGGCCACACTCTGACCCCCCCCCCCCCCCCCCCCCACACACACACACACGTACACCTCCACATTCCAATGTAAGGAACAAATGCTTACTGAAGTATAAATAAAGACCGGGGCAGTTTCTCAGCGCGAGTCTCAGTTCTGGAGGCTGCCCTTGCTAGCAAGAAGTTCTGTGTGTTTCTCTTCTCTGAGTCTTTACTGAAGAAGTGTTTTAGAGTATATTTCTTGACAATGTGTAAAAACAAATGGATTTACGCAGGTATTTTAGTTCTGCTGAGCCAAAAAAGACAGGTCAGGATGAAGAAGGGACAGGCAAAGAAAGGCCTACCACAAAGCGGAAAAGTTACGACAAATCAGACTACGAGGCAAAAAGAAAGCGCAGTTTTTTGGTTTCATGGACAAAAGAATTTCTGTGGCTGGAATATGACAAGGTGAATAACATGATGTTCTGCCGGGTGTGTTGGGACCAGTAATTTTAGGAAAGACCCCATCAGAACCCATGAGAAATTTCTGCATCACAAGAAATGCATTGGTGCTCAGTCTGCAGCATCTTTCCCAGAACAAACACCCATTGCAAAAAACATGCTAAAAATAAACCAAGCACAACAAGAAGTCCTGAAAAAGTTGTTTAGAACTGCGTACTATGTGGTAAAGAGTGAACTACCATTGGCAAAATTTAGCAGTCTTTGCAAACTTCAAATAGCAAATGGCCTAGATCTTGGTTCCACAATGACCATGCTTGCAGAGAGTTTATTGGAGCAGTAGCACAAACTTCAAGAGACTAGAATAAAAAGGAAATTCAAGAAAGCAGGTTCTTATCCATTCTTGCAGATGGCAGTACAGACACTGGTATAATAGAACAGGAGTTGGTTCATGTCAGGTATGTGAGAGATAATAGTGACATAGCTACATACATGATCAAATTTCAGCCAGTCAAGAGTACAAATGCTGCAGGTATTTTAGAGGCTATTGAGAAGCAGTGAACACCATGGGTATCACAGAAGACACGTGGAAAAAGAAAGTAGTGTGTGCAAATGTTGATGGTGCTGCAGTGATGATGGGTGAGAAAACAGGAGTAGCTGGGAGACTGAAACAGAGGATACCCCACATCATAACAATCCACTGTGTGGCACACAAACTAGAGCTAGCTGTGCTGGGTAGCGTGAAAAGCTGTGACTGTCTGGTAAAATTTGAAGTTACACTGAAAACCATCTTAAAGGTGTACTACTATTCCCCAAAGAAGCGAAGAGAGCTGACAGAAATAAGTGAACTGCTAAATGAGAAGCTGCCACATTTCAATGGCCTGAAGAGCACACAGTGGGTTCCAAGCTGGCTGAGATGCCTGAAGGCTGTGGAAAAAAAATTACACTCCCACTGTTGTTCATATGGAGAACATGGCAGAAGGAAGTGATGTCAAAGCCGAGGATGCAGCCAAGGCTAAGGGGGTGGTGCAGAAAATGAAGACTGAGAAATTTGTTTCTGCATTCTGCATTCCTGCATTTCATGTTGGACTACAGTACCATCTTATCCAAGTGCTGTACTGATTTTCAGCATGAAAACCTAACACCCCCCCCCCCCCCCAAACAAAAAAAACAAAAACCTAAACATTACACCTAAACAAATCAGTTAGTTGAGAGCACCACATCACGCTTACTCAGCCTGAAAACAAAACCAGGAGAATATCAGAAACCCTTGGACACAAAGTTCACAGCGAACCAGGATGGTAGCATTTGCTACTGTGGAACTCAGCTAACAAAAAGTCAGCGACCTACTAGAAGAGGTGAGGGCACAGACAGAGACACCTTTGGTGCAGAGATTCAGAAGATTATTGACAACACAGTCAAGTACATGGACAACAGATTTAAAAATCTGCGTGGAAAAACCTCTCTCTAGTTTCAAGGTTTTTGACCCTCCCACTCTTCCCTACCCTAGAAAAGAGTTGGCGAATTATGGGGATGAAGAGGTGGATTATCTTGTCACACATTTTGCCTGTTTGCTAGATGCAGAATAGAAAGAGAAAATTCCACAAGAGCAGATGGATCTAAAAATGTGGCTTGCAGAACACCGGGGTAGCAAAGTATATTGCTTGTACAGAGATCTCCTCTCTGAGAATCCAGAACACCTCTCTCATATCTTGTTGCTGTTGAAATTAATGCTGACACTTAGTCCATCAACAGCCATCTGTGAGAGAGGACTTTCTTGCATGAACCGAGTGAAGAAAACACATCTCTACACCCTGAAACACTGAATGACTGCATGCAAGTCTCCATTAATGGGGAAACAGTTGAATCTTTTTGCCCTGACAAGTCGATTCATGTCTGGATGCTTTCTGGAAAAGGTTCAAGACACCTGGATCGTCAAGGAAAGGAAAAAAGAAGAAAAAAAAGACAAATGAATTCTGAAGTCTTAATCCAGCTCCAGCTCAAGATGCTATAGATTCCTGACAGTAACACGTTCGGTCCACTGGTAAAACGTAGTTCTATTAACCTGTGCTCGATTGCTCTGGAACAGGTGTTGTGTCAAAAAGTGATCGCCTGCCAAAAACTGATTTCTAATGTTTCCATGTGTTTTTATGTCTTTTTAATTATTTACCAACATACGTAAAGATGACTTCGGTGAACATGGTTTACAAAGGGGTTATATATAAAATTTAAAAATGACCTGTTTTTCAACTATCTTTATAACTCTGTTATTGTACTTACATTATAACCAATCCGGTCCTTTTTGTCCACTTAAAATATATTTACAGAATGATTGTAATATTTGTTGCAATTTCTGCTTTCTTCTTGGCCAGTTTACTCTCACAAAAGACATTTTTAATGTCAACGAGACATTCTTTTAACTGCATAAATAAAATATATACAAAAGTCACTGCCAAAAACTGATTGCAGCTTTAGCAGTTTAAATACGAGCAATCAGTTTTTGGCACAACACCGGAACCAGATGTAAGTCCCAAAAAAACTGAATTTTGGAACTGAAATTGAATTTTAGAAATGAAACTGAATGGTGAGAAGTGAAACTGAAATTATTTGAAAGCTACATTTTTAAAGGATAAAATACAGTTTCAAAGCAAATGAATTCATTTTCTAAATATAAAATTCAATTTCAATTTAGTGACAATCATTTTCAAACCAATATATTAAATTTCAAATTAGGCTAATTCAAATTTAGTTTTAAAAAGCATTTATTCAAGTTACAATTCAGATTCAATCTGAGCAATTCAAATTCGAATTTAACTTATTCAAATTCAGTTTCTGGTGGCACAAAGTTCTACCCACCACTACTACATGCTCACCCAACTAAGCTAAACTTACGCCCGACCACATTAATCACCAAAATTGGGGAAGGAGAGGGGATAGCCTAACATATGAAACAGGAAATGACCGCCGTGTATTCCATTTATTCCAACAAAGCAACTGTATTCTGATTACCACCTATTTAAACTGCAACGGAATACAGTTACTCATATTTTGTATGTTAAATATGTAACCCCGGTACATGTATTTCATTACTCCCGCTTCACGGGGAATTGAAGCCTGGAGTTCCCCACCCCTGCTCTAAGTACTCACGGCATCACTCCGAGTCAGGCTCAGTGCCTTTGATACCCTCTGCTAGATTTGTTTAGCAGGTAATAAAACAGAGGCCTAGAAGCTCGTTCAGCACATCTAGCTATCTTTCTGTTACGCCTGTTCACAGGTAGTTTTTTGTAGCTCACCTTGTGCGCATACTTTTTCACGCTCAACAAGCTCGCTGAGCAGCTGCGACACGTTCTGGTTCAGCTCGGAGATTCCGCGTATCAAAGAGCTAAGGTCTGTTTCTACCTGCACGCTGACCGTCTGCCTCTGCCCATCTCTGAGTCTCAGCTCTGTCCGCAGCGACGCCATCTTCCTCGATGACGTCATCGCGGACATCTACTACTTTCAGGTTCGCTTTATGATTTATTTATCAAATAATCCTCGTCATGTGGCACTCTGATCTACACACCGGAACTGAGTAATAGTTTACAATAACGGGCTTTAAAGTTTCAGGGGTCAAACTTTGCTGATGAGTCATGTTTGGAATGAAAGCTGCGCTTTAATCAGTTGTAGGAGGACATTCGTTAAACACGTGAACGCGACACAGCGCTTAGCTTATTTTTTATTTTATTTATCAGGTAATTATTATAAACTTTATTAATATTCAGACTCAGTATATAATATTTATATTGTACGAACGTGATCCTATATTTTACGAACGTGATAATTATGTATATTGTAATAACGTGATATTATGTTGTTCAAACGTGAAAAGTATATTGTACAAACATGATAGTATATTGTACAAACAGGAAAAGTATCTTGTTAGAACAATAAACCTTTCACGTTATAACGTGATACACTTGTATTTTTCTTTTGCCTGGGTGGCAGCATACGCTTCCGTACAGTGGAGCTTGACCTGTTTACTAATTTTATTTGTGTTTTTGTTCCGGTGACGTCTCGCCTCACCGTCCCGCCAAATACGATCTGAAGAAGTGAACCGGAAGTTGTCATTGGTTAATGGTAGCTAGCAGCTCGATGACACACATCAGAACATCGGACTTGATTATTTATTCTTGGTGCTTCATCGACTAGTTCACAGTCAAGCGGAGCAATCTGACCCTAGATCGGTGAGTGTTTTTGTTCTCAGAGCGAGCAGCCTTAGCATTAAGCACGCTGCCCGTTCGTATTTACCGAGGATGCGGGCTGGTGCTAACTGGCGCTAACCGTTAACATGCTTATTGATTGTCGCCGGTGTTCCAGATCTACTGGCGTTTAGATCAACTGGCGTTGGTCGAACAGATGTGTGGCAGTCTTGCGTTTCAGGAGCTGCTACCGACAAACCAGCAAAAAAACGCCAAATGTGTCACCTGTGACACTTGTGAGGTTATCTCAAACACACTCCGTCAGTCTTGATGCTGTTGAACAACAAAATGTTTAAAAATGTGGCGAGTTTATCTGGTGATATCCTCATTCGCGACACGATCGCGAAAACGGCAAACAATTAATACCACGCCGATGTTGTTCACAGGACAGCAAGAGTAAACGATCGGGAGACTCTTGTCGTCGTTATCGTTCCCCTCGCACGTTTTATTTCTCCGGTTTCAGCGTTTTTGCTTCACAACTAAAGCGAGCAGTTTACTTTGTGCACTAACATGGAGTCGAGTCAACCAGCGCCACCTCTGGCCAAGTGCCACAGCCTACAGCCAGATCAACCTGTGACACACATCTGCACCACGTTTGATTTCGTTTCTTGCACAACACATTTGTACCTTTCAATTGTGTCTGTTTGTGCGTCATGCAAATAAACCTTTGAAATGAATGAAATGATATCATATATTCCTTATTAGCCTACATTTGTACAAAATTCCAAATTATATACACAAAGTCATAGAAATCACCACTCCAATTGGTCATCATGATTTTGATATTCTCTTTTCCCATAACAATGAAATACACCTTGGACAAATATGACACATCAATATTTCATTAGTGTTGTCACATCACATCATGTAAGCATCGTCTGCCTGTGTCCTTTCCCTGGAAATTAATATTTCCAGCCAATATACGCAATTCATCAACATGGCTGGAGAGTTGGTAGTTATATATAAAGTCAGTGACTCAGGTGTGTCGCTTGGTTTGTCATCTGTTTGTGAGACTGGAGGAGACGTAGAAATCTTTTGTTTTAAATCTTAGTTGGGAAGATTCCTGTTTTAAAACAAGCACTTTTTGTGAGAAATGCAAGAAGTACATCTGCAGAAAGCACACAGTTACATTCTGTCCATCATGTGGACAAAATCGAAAATGTTGAGCATTGAAAAACTGAGAACGTTGGGCAAGTTCAAAATACGTGTTTGTAAGAACGAAAAACCAAATTGTTCCTAAAATAGTTATGTTGTATGTCTGTGTTCTACATGTTTATCTGATGGGAAATAAAGTTGCTATTGTTTTATTGCAGTTTTTGGATAATTCTGAGTGGATTTACACAGTACAGATTTAAATGACCCGCAATAAAATCAATGTCAATTGTTTGTTCTTCAACATAATACAAGGGTTAATTTCCAAAACTTGCTTATGATCTTCAATTTGTAGCAGATCCACTATCACGCAGCAGCTGGAGCAGTTTCAAATGGAGCTCAGTCCACTACTGCCATAGCCTACTACTAGATTAACTTGTGACACATCTGCACCTGCTGCTATGATCACATTGAGTAGAGGCTGAGTGGCTGCACTAACCCCTGGTACATCCAAATCTACCAACAAACATGTTGAAAGATGCAATGCCAGCAATGTGGATTGTCAACACTGAAAACAATCAGTAAGCAAAGACAACAGGGATCATTTTTTTCTGTTTATTTAGCACCCACAACATTTGTAGTCGCCTTCTGCACAGGGGAAGTCCACACACACTGTGTGGTACCACTTTCCACAGAAGGTGCATTCATTCTGCAAGACTGAATGAGATTGTCAGAGTCATTGTCTGACTGTTTATTACTAATCACCTGCTGTACATTCACAGTAACTGCCATCTCCTTACAAATGTTTATTAGATTGACCACACTTATGCAGACTGTATATCACAACCAACTCTTACATGTTCGTTTGCAGAGGGAAGACACAGGCAGACTATGCTAACGACATGTGATGTTACAACACTGGTGAAATGTTAGTGTGTCATATATTTGTTCACCACATTTTTCTTATGGGCCAAAGTATTGATATCAGGATGGTGATTCTTATGACTATGTGTATGTCATTTGGCATTTTGTACAAATGTAGGCTGATAATAAATACATGATATCATTTCATTAATTTCAAAGGTTTATTTGCATGACGCACAAACAGACACAATTGAAAGGTACAAATGTGCATGACACGAATTCAAACGTGCTGCAGATGTGTGTCACCAGTTGATCTGGCTGTAGGCTGTGGCACTTGGCCAGAGGTGGCGCTGGTTGACTCGACTCCATGTTAGTGCACAAAGTAAACTGCACGCTGTAGTTATGAAGCAAAAACGCTGAATTCGGAGAAATAAACCGTGCCAGGAGAACGATAATGACGACAAGAGTCTCCCGATCGTTTACTCTTGCTGTCCTGTGAACAACATCGGCGTGGTGTTACTTGTTTGCTGTTTTTGCGATCGCGTCGCGCGTGAGGATATCACCAGGTAAACTCGCCACATTTTTAAACATTTTGTTGTTCAACAGCATCAAGACTGACGGAGTGTGTTTGAGATAACCTCACAAGTGTCACAGGTGACACATTTGGCGTTTTTTTTTGCTGGTTTGTCGGTAGCAGCTCCTGAAACGCAAGACTGCCACACATCTGTTCGACCAACGCCAGTTGATCTAAACGCCAGTAGATCTGGAACACCGTACGCTTCGTAGTACGCGCACTTCGCTGACTACGTACAGAGGCAGCAATATAACATAGCTAACATTAACAGTGCAGTGAATCCTGCTTGTGCCGTGACATTCAGGACTGCAAACCAAGCAGCATTCACTGACTTTCAGCTAGTTGTGTTTGTGGATATATTACTGACTGTATATTGATCTGTGTCTAGCCAGTAATTCTTACTGCTCTGCCCCTCACCATGGTGACCTATTTGTGTACCTGAGCAGAGGAGGATGTGTGAGGAACAGACGGTGTCTCTGGTTGATGTTCTGGAGGAAGATGAGGAGCTAGAGGAAGAAGCTTCAGCTGTGCTGGCAGGAAGTGACTCTGACCACTGCTCCTATCCTCAGGTGAGTAAAACGTCTGGCAAAACATCCCCACAGACTGATAAACCTATCTCCACTAAGGTTGGGCATATGTAAAAATTTTCCAGCCGACAATCTTCAGTCCAATAGGTGATATATTTGCGGAGACTTTTTGCTGGGTGGTGCAATATAATCATTCACAGTAGGGCTGCCACAAATGATTATTTTGATAATCAACTAGTCACTGCATTACAGTATACAATATTATTGTCACTGCTACATTTCCGTAACGTATACCAGAAATTATTTCCACTACTAATTAATTACCGTTGGGCTCAAAGGTCCTATTAATAAACTGTTAACAAATGTGTATTTATGAAGACGATTTGTGAGACTGGTAAACTTATGATATGTACGATGGTCTTTCGTTCTACACGGTGCATTTCAAGGTCCTGTACCCATCCTTCGGTAAACTGTACCTGGGCTTGTTGCAGTGACCTGAAGTTACTAAAAACTTCATGAGTGTATGCACTCACTCCAAGAACTGTATAATTATAAATCTGAGCATGGTGAAAGTTGGGCAGCACGCTAACGTCTTTTGTCCACTCTGTGTGCTCATAAGGGTCTAACCCTTTCACTCCTTTGATTTTTTTCCTCGTATCTTTTTTTGACTTTTCATCAAGTCTGTCTTTGTACGGACCGGCATTGTTCTCCTTCGTTTTGTACATACCTTTTTGGGGGCCAAAGAAAAAGCAAGAATGTATTGGAACCGGAGAATGAACGTTTCGCGGTGCTGCAAATGCTTGCATTTGATGCGGTACTTGGATTGTTTTGCCACGAGTTCCCGGCATGCAATGCGCGAAAGTCACGTGGTCTGTCAGCCTCTATAAGTGCTACCTCCGAAGGATGTGGCCCCTGAATTTGGACACAAATACCGGAATTTGGACATACGATACCGAAGACTGCTGCTTCTTCTTCTTCTTTGGCGTTTAATGGCAGCTGGCATCCTTGTAGATGGACTGCTGCCATCTTCTGTCCGTTATTACACTCTTAAATCCTACTACTTATTCCTGCGTCTTTCAGGATATTGCCAAGCTTCAAACGACGCCTCGACTATTAAATAACCTGTAAACATGGTTATAGTTTCTCCTTGTTTCCCTCCCCATCACTGGTTTTTTTTTTTTGTTTGTTTGTTTTTTTATGTAAATAAAGTGTTTGGGGCTTTTTTCTGAACATAGGCTACTTGCCTTTCTTTCTTTCTGTTATGAGTTTCAGTAAATGAATTGTTGCATTTTGGCGCAGCTGGAAGAGGGTGCTGTTAAAAACAGCTATTATTTTTCAGTTAACTGCTTCTCTTAGCTTCAACCAATATTATTAGCAAACTTACTGTGGGAGGACTCGACTTAAGCGGTCAAAGAAGTGCAGGAGATGATGCTGTCCAGTGTAGCAAGTGATTTATTCACCATTTTGTGACCCAAACAATATTTACAAAGAAACAAATAAGAAACTCAACTCTATAATTAACTCAGTTCAAATAAACATAACTGAACTTAAATCAATGGAAATTAAGGTCAAACTGCACACAGCTACACTGACCTGAACCTTTCTTTTGAAACACCTGAGTTCTTCTGCTTAAATACTCCACATAACCAAACAATTTGTCCTCTGGACTATTCCATTCAGTAGGTAGATAAGATCAACATGATTATATTCAAACCTCTACTACTCCTCTTTACTGGCAACATGAACTCAGTGGTGTAATCAATACATATTACAACAATAAATCTATTTCTTCATAAACCCTCTAAAATCAACTTTATTAAATTATAAAAGTTCTTCCCCGTCTGCACTTGGTCTCTTCCTGTGGCCTCAGATGAACCCAGAAGGTATAAAGGAGGAATTAAAACTACATTTCCTCCTTTTGTTTCTGGAAGACAGGTAGGTAAGGTAAGTTCTAAACAATACAAATTAACAGTTGAAATAAAGAACATGTTAACTTAACAAACTTGTAGGAATTGATTTAAACCAAGATGTTATATTATATAATCTGTAAAAGTGCAAAACATAAACAAACCCGGGATAGTAGATGCTTGCCTATTGCAGACTATATATGAAATATGGTTAAATCAAAACAATAATGTTGACTAAGAATATAGACAAATGGTCTTCTCACCCACTTTGTCACACTTACTCTTGGGCAAATAAATAAATAAATCTCTCTTGTAAAAATGATCGATGATAGGGTCAGTCTATCATCTACTGCTGATTATGGGTTTGAGGGTAAAGGTTTGATGCATTCTCAATCATCCAGGTAAGTAAATCTCCAAAAGTTGATTCTGTTCATCTGGACGTAGCGTCCAGATGAACAGAATCAACTTTTGAAGAGGGTAAAGGTTAAATAGAATTCAAACATAGCCTGTGTACAGATCTGATTTGAAGTCAGCAGGTACAGATCTGATTTGAAGTCAGCAGGTACAGTGTAGGTGTTCTGTTTTAGGATCAGATATAAATTAATTAATGAACAATGAAACTGTTCGAAAATTGTTTGCTGCTAACAGAGAAAATTAAAATAAAAAATAGAGTTCCATCTATTATTTATTATCTATTTACTGATGCTCATTAGAAAAACACAAAGACGTTACATAATACGTCCGGAGGCAGCCGACAGGTATCAACAGGCCAAGCGGAATGCGGCTCGGGCAGTGGCTGAAGCAAAAACTCGGGTGTGGGAGGAGTTCGGAGAGGCCATGGAAAAAGACTTTCGGACTGCCTCGAAGAGATTCTGGCAAACCGTCAGACGTCTCAGGAGGGGAAAGCGTTGCTCTACCTGCACTGTGTATAGTGCTGGCGGAGCGCTGCTGACGTCGACTGAGAAAATTGTCAGGCGGTGGAAGGAATACTTCGAGGACCTCCTTAATCCCACTGACACGTCTTCCGAGGAGGAAGCAGAGTCTGGGGATGAGGGGAATGACCCGCCAATTTCCGGGGGCGAGGTCACTGAGGCAGTTAAACAACTCCTTGGTGGCAGAGCCCCTGGTGTTGATGAGGTCCGCCCCGAGTTCCTGAAGGCTCTGGATGTTGTAGGGCTGTCCTGGTTGACACGCCTCTGCAATGTTGCGTGGAGATCAGGGGCAGTACCTGTGGACTGGCAGACCGGGGTGGTGGTCCCCATCTTTAAGAAAGGGGACCGGAGGGTGTGTTCCAACTACAGGGGGATCATACTCCTCAGCCTCCCTGGGAAAGTCTATGCCAGGGTGCTGGAAAGGAGAGTTCGTCCGTTAGTCGAACCTCGGATACAGGAGGAACAATGCGGTTTTCGTCCTGGTCGCGGAACACTGGACCAGCTCTTTATCCTCTCCAGGATACTTGAGGGTGCATGGGAGTTTGCCCAACCAGTCTACATGTGTTTTGTGGACTTGGAGAAGGCATTCAACCGTGTCCCTCGGGGTGTCCTGTGGGAGGTGTTGCGGGAATATGGGGTGTCTGGCCCATTGCTACGGGCCATTCGATCCCTATACAACCGTTGCAAGAGCTTGGTTCGCATTGCCGGCAATAAGTCGGACTCGTTCCCGGTGGGTGATGGGCTTCGCCAGGGCTGCCCTTTGTCTCCGGTTCTGTTCATAATTTTTATGGACAGGATTTCTAGGCGCAGCCAAGTGGCGGAGGGCTTTCGCTTTGGTGGCCTCAGAATCTCATCTCTGATTTTTGCGGATGATGTGGTTCTGTTGGCCTCATCGGGTGAAGGCCTCCAGCTCGCACTGGAACGGTTCGCAGCCGAGTGTGAAGCAGCGGGAATGAGGATCAGCACCTCCAAATCTGAGGCCATGGTTCTCAGCCGGAAAAGGGTGGAGTGCCCACTCTGGGTCGGGGATGAGTTCCTGCCACAAGTGGAGGAGTTCAAGTATCTCGGGGTCTTGTTCGCGAGTGATGGGAGAAGGGAGCCGGAGATCGACAGACGGATTCGGGCTGCAGCTGCAGTAATGCGGACGCTGCACCGGTCCGTCGTGGTGAAGAGGGAGCTGAGTGTAAAAGCGAAGCTCTCAATTTACCGGTCGGTCTACGTCCCTACCCTCATCTATGGCCACGAGCTGTGGGTAGTGACCGAAAGAACGAGATCGCGGATACAAGCGGCAGAAATGAGCTTCCTCCGAAGGGTGGCTGGCCTCTCCCTTAGAGATAGGGTGAGAAGTTCGGCCATCCGGGAGGGGCTCAGAGTAGAGCAGCTGCTGCTCCACATCGAAAGGAGCCAGCTGAGGTGGTTCGGGCATCTGACAAGGATGCCCCCTGGGCGCCTCCTGGGTGAGGTGTTCCAGGCATGTCCCACCGGGAGGAGGCCCCGGGGCAGACCCAGGACACGCTGGAGAGATTATATCTCTCGGCTGGCCTGGGAACGCCTTGGTATTCCCCCGGATAAGCTGGAGGAGGTGGCTGGGGAGAGGGAGGTCTGGGCCTCTTTGCTTAGGCTGCTGCCCCCGCGACCCGGCCCCGGACAAAGCGGATGAAGATGGATGGATGGACGTTACATAATATATAAAAAGCTTAGGAATCTTCTAGCAATAGTGATGCTATTTTCCAGAGATCCAATCGGTCAGTAAGTGGTGATGTCATAGCTGTTAATCTCTAATCTGTAAATTAGCATCTGTAAATACGTAAATTTAAAAAAAAAGAAAAAAGTAAAAGTTGGTTCAACTTAAGAATAAGTGAACCATCTTTATAGTACAGAAGATTCAGGGTTATCTCTGAAGTTACCTGGACTGGAATAAATCCTTCCTTGTAGTGCAGACCTCAGGTGACCATGTGACCAGACATCTCTCTCTCTCTCAGGGCTATGTGAAGCGGCAGGCTCTGTATGCCTGTAACACCTGCACGCCAAAGGGCAGCGAGGCGGCCGGCATCTGTTTGGCGTGCTCCTACAAATGTCACGAAGGTCATGACCTCTTTGAACTGTACACTAAGAGGTGATCAATGCTTTTATTGATAAGTTAGTGACTGACCAGAAACTACTGGTCAGTTTCTGCAGTTATCAGTTCACACGGTGAGGTGGTCAATACAACTGTCTCTTATTCTGGTGCAGGAACTTCCGCTGTGACTGTGGAAACGGGAAGTTCTCGGAGCTGCAGTGTAAACTCCATCCGGTGAGTCCTCGTTGACCTGAGTCACTAGCAGGAGGTACCTCAGAGCACAGACATTTGTGTTTACCTGACAGATCACCATGATAACTGATGCTGATCACTTGGTTGGGTGTGTGTGTGTGTGTGTGTGTGTGTGTGTGTGTGTGTGTGTGTGTGTGTGTGTGTGTGTGTGTGTGTGTGTTTTCCAGGACAAAGATGAGGTAAACAGTCTGAATAAATACAGTCAGAATTTCTTTGGAGTTTACTGCACCTGCGGCCGACCGTACCCGGACCCAGAGGATCAGGTAACCTCTCTCACCTGAGAAATCAGACCACTACTGACCCTTATACACAGATCTATAACCCAGTATGAGCACGTTTCAGTGACCTAAGGCTTTTGCACACCAAACGCAAATCCATGTGAATATTTTGCTTGTTGAAAATATTGTTTGGACTCGTACTTTTTTTTTTTTTTACCCTCTTTTTTTTATGTAAATAAATGGTTCTGACCAATCAGACTATTTGGAAACCACTGCTATTATAGCTGGATCAAACTAGAAGTGTTGCTGTCTGCTCCTGAAATTCAGATAAACCATGCTTCATGTCCACTTCATTTCTTTCATAGTCCATTCTTTTAAAGGGAAAACTTTTCCAAAAAACGCAACACCTTAAGTGTGTACATGTGTCACATGAGAAATTCAAATCCAAAAAATTATTTTTGTCATTTTTTTTTTCTCAGCGCAGTCGGTTTTAAAGGCCTTTAGAAATTTAGAAATAAAGACTGTTAATGACATAAAGAAGAAGGAAGTGCCTCGGTGGAGAATGAGAGAATAATGTCTGGTGATAAACTTCACCCTGATGATGTCCTTCACAAAACCTTAACCCATCCTCAGACAGTAAAACAAATCAGTACTTTACTGATCTGGGCCTGTTCCAGGAAGCAGGTTCGGCAAACTCTGAGTTTAAAAATACATTCTGAGTTTCATTTTCAGAACTTGATCAGAGTCCATTAACAACTGGCTATGCCGACTCTTGAGTTACGCATGTGTGTGAGTAGAAACAGCCATCATCAATGAATCCCTCAAATGATTCACTATGGTAAAGGATAAATAGAGAGCAGAGCTGCTATTTCAGTCCAGCAGACAAAGGAATTTGAACATGTGTCAGTGCTGACTCATATTTATTTATAAAAACGGGATGGGGAAAAAAGGGTCATTTTAATCAGTTTGGGCAACTCTCATCATATCAGTGGAACAAAGTTGGTTATAAAATATATAATTTTATTATAATGTTCTTGTTCATTAATTTGACCTTAACAACTTGAGGTTTTATTAGATGAGCGTGAATCCTAACTTTACATCTGGTTTTAAATCAAATAATTAAACTGTAATGTGACAGATCACTGATGTACCTGTGAGATTAGTTACCCATGACAATAGACTACAGAGTGGATCTGCCCTCAAGTCTGTTTATGCCCATTTCATTATTTCAGTAATTCCAACAATAATAGTAATGCTAATAAAGAGTTACATTATTTCTGCCATTATTAGATAAAAATGCTTTAAAAATTCTTCAAACGCAAATGAAACTGACTAAAGAGAGGTTCAGGTGCTCCTGGGCTAATCAGATTTTTCAGTCGGCATTCTGGAGAATGTCAACTGAAAAATCTGATTAGCCCAAGTGGCTATATTGATCCGAAGAACAGTCCCATTTAGACATGAGTCCACGGTTAGTGATCAGAATGGTCGATTTGTTCTGGTGATGGGCCATATTCATGCAACCCATGTTACTTTATTGAATTTATATGGTCCTAATTTTGATAGCCCAGCTTTCTTTCAACAAATATTTTATTTATTACCTAGTCTCGCTGATACTCATGTAATTTTAGGAGGCAATTTTAATTGTGTACTTGATAAACACTTGGATAGATCTACTCAAACCTCCCAGTTGTTTAACGCTTCGACTGTTCTGAATAATATGTTGAGTTCTACTAACCTAGTTGATGTTTGGAGACTGTGTAATCCTACTGGTAGAGATTACTCTTATTTTTCACAAGTGCACAAATCGTACTCCAGAATAGATTTATTTTTTTTTTGCTTGATTCTAAATTGATGTCTAACGTTGTATGCTCAACTTATCACAACATCTTGATCTCCAACCTCTTTAGTCCTGGACTTCTGTGGTACGAAACAACAGGGTAACTGGCGTTTTTACCCGTCAGTCCTGTCTGAGACATCCTTTTGCCAATTTATGACAACTAAAATATCAGAATTCTTGGAAACTAATGATAAACAAGACGTTTCTGATTCGATTTTATGGGAATCCTTTAAAATGGTAATGCGAGGAGAAATTATTTCTTTTGAATCTTCATTAAAAAAAGAACGCCGGAAATGCCTGTTAGAAATAGAAACTGAATTAACACAGTTAGAACAGGACCACAAGGCCTCCTCTTGTCCCTCTTTGTTTCAAGACATCATTAAAAGGAAGTTTGAGTATAACACAATTTTATCTAGTCAAGTAACAGATCAGCTATTTAGGATCAGACAGAAGCATTTAGAGTTTGGAGATAAGCCCCATAAGCTTCTTTCTCGGCAGCTGAGAGGCCTACAGGCCAGTAGGGCTATACACAAAATTAAGTCAAGATCAGGCGAAATTTTAATCAGCCCTAAAGCTATTAATGAGCAATATAGAGAATATTATGAAGATTATGTCGAAATCTTGGGGCAATATTTCTGATTGGTTAGGGAAGCTGGATCTCCCGAAAATGAATGACGCTGCTCGAGAGGCTTTAAACCCAGATATTACTATTGAAGAAGTTTCGAAAGCTATTAAGTCATTCCCCCATGGAAAGTCCCCAGGCCCAGATAGGTTTGGCATTGAATTGTATAAGAAATACTCTGAAAAGGTGGCCCCGCTTTTATTGAGAATGTTTAAGCATTCTTTCCATACTCAAGCATTTCCCCGTACGCTATATAAAGCTAATATTTCGTTGTTATTGAAAGAAGGAAAGGATGAAACAGAATGTTCCTCTTATTGACCTATTGCTTTGTTGAATTTGGATATGAAAATTTTCACTAAAATTTCGTCACTCAAAATAAGCGTCACACTCGCGGAAGCTGGTGTACCCGCCGAAACGCCGTGCATTTACTGAGACTTTCAGCCCCAGATAGGCCAATTATGGATTTTTGGATCCACATTATGTCAGCAGCTCCACCACGAACCATGTTAAAAGCAAACACCGCTCACGCCTCACAGATGACGGCTTACAGTCCTGCGTAAAGCTGAAAGTGACTTCACTGTGCGCAGAGGTTCAGGAGCAGAAGTTCCATTGTAAACATATCACGGCAGACCCGACGATGTTTCCATGAACATGCTTTTCAGCATCTCTTTATTGACCACTTTTCACACACGGTTGCTGTACACATACAGCCGGCTGTAGCTTTTCAGCTCACAGCCCGACAACACAACAGCAAAGAGAGCACAGACTTTAAGGCGGCGAGGCGTGATTGCGGGTGCCGCTCAGGTGCGTCCGACTCGCATGGGAGTCGGGTTTTGGTAATCGATTAAAATCGATTCTGGCTTGGATAACGTGATATCGATTCATTAAAATCCTGAATCGATTTTTAAATATAAATTTATTTTGCCCGAAATGCCAGAATCTCAGGTGAAACCTCACAAAATTTCGACAACCACCAAACAGCTAAAACAGTGGGGGCGGGCCCCACACTTTGGGAAGGTCTGGGTTATACAATTAATTGGCAGAAGAGTGAGTTTGTGGCCTTAACTGCAAACTTGGATGTTGATTTTTTTTTTTTTTTTAAATTTTGCCTTTTAAAATTACAGACAGATTGAAATACTTGGGTGTTATTTTGCCTAAGGATCCTAAATTGATCTTTAAGTTGAATTATCTTGAACAAGTTGAAAAATTGAAACGGGACATTGAGAAATGGAGGGCTCTTCCTATTTCCATGGTAGGTCGCATTAATGTAATCAAAATGGTTTCCCTTCTTAAATTTCTATATTTATTTTTAAACTTACCTGTTTTTTTGAATAAGCAATTTTTTAAAGTGATCGACTCAGTAGTATTACCATTTGTTTGGAGCTTTAAAACTGACAGGATATCAAAAGTTTATCTATGTAAGTCTAAACTTAAGGGTGGATTTGGTCTGCCACTGTTTCAGTTTTATTATTGGGCTGCAAATGCTAGAACTCTTGCTAGACAGGAAGGGTACAAAAAGGTCATGTCTGCCGATACCCCCCCTGGGTGGTCATAGAGAGTGGTGGGGTTGAGAATGGTTTCCTCCCTGCACTTCTTTTTTCGTCCTCTAATCCGTGAACCAAGGTCAATAATTTTATAGTTTCGAACTGCGTTAAAATCTTTAGTCGGATCAAAAAAGGTTGTGCTCTACCAGACACTTCGACCCATACTCCAATATATTGTATATATTTCCACCCTCATGTTTAGATGCCTCTTTTGAGGTCTGGACACAGAAAGCTATTGTTACTCTCAAAGACGTATATATTGACAGGCAGTTTTTGTCGTTGCAGCGTAATCTTTTGCCTTATTTGTGTGTTTTTTGCCCTTGCTGTTGTGCTGTTTGTTGTTGGTTTTTTTTGTTTTTGTTTTTTTGTGTGTGTGTCTTTTGTGTCTTTTTTTCCCCTCTTATATCAAAAAATCTCAATAAACATACTTAAAAAAAAAAACAAAAAAAAAACTCTTCAAATTACAATTGCTGTGTAAGCAATTGTAATTTGAAGAGTTTTTTTTTTTTTTGTGGAACATTAAAGCCGAACATTGATCTCATATCAGTCTTTACTGATAGATGACACATTTTCATCTTAAAGGCAAACATATTAGAAATCTTTTAACTTTTACGTATTTTGGATATTTCAGGGTAGTTTTCAGCAACCTATTTTTATTCCCTGGCTTTTAACTCTGTGGGTAACTGACATTTTTATTTTATTTTTATTTTTTATTTTTTTTTATTTATTTATTTATTTTTTAATTGTTTTTTTAAACTTTATTGCTATGTCTGATTTTATTACTATGTGCATATTAGTATTGTACAGCACTTTGGTCTACCAGGTGTGTTTTTAAAGTGCTATATAAATAAATAAATGATGATGATGAATATGGCTCATAAATGCAAAATAGGATGAATCCAGGTGGGATGAGCTGGGAAATGACCGGAGCCAGTCTGGGACTGAATCTAAAATGTGATCCGGTTGATGTGTGCCTGGGTTGACCCGCTCAGCCTGATTTAAAAGACAACACATCCTCACTAATGCTGTCTGATATTAAATGACTGAACCGCAATCAGTGAACACATTTCAACGTAAAGCGTAATCAGATTACAATCAGACTCTCTGCAGTCTACATTTTAAATGTTACTTAAAACACATTTGGTTCAGTTTCAGTCTTAAAATCATTTCAGCCTCAACATGAATATTTGAGTGAAGTTATCTGCAAGATCCAAATGTGACACATTTTTTCCATCAGTATGATTGATTATAATAAGACAAACAATTGGTCATTGATCAGTGTGTAACATACTAGGGCTGGGTATCGTCACTGATTTCTAGAATCGATTCAATTCCGATTCACAAGGTCCCGAATCGATTCGGTCCACGATTCGATTTAATTCGATTCGAATCTGGGAAATTTTGACAGTCAGAAATATTATAATTCAGATCAGTACATTTACATATTTTTGTATCTATTAAAAGGAAGCTGACACACGCAAGACTTTATCAAAGGTGTGAGCATCACAGCAGAGGCCTTTGTGTCAAAGTAGCTGAAGATAAAACACAGAAAAACATGAAGGTGATTTTCCTGGCCTGGGATTTTATAAAAATAATCTGCAGTACATCACAAACGAAAGAAAACCATTAATCAACACATGAACATTACCTCTGAAGTTACAGCGGTTTTATTAGAGACACGGCTAAGCGTTTTGCATTTTGCTTAATTTTAAAAAGTTTAAATTTGTTCAATATTGAACGGCAGAAATTAGGTTTACTTTTCAGAAGTAAGTAAAAGGGGGAAAAAAAACGTCTGCCGACAGCGCTGTAAACAACGGTAGACTTGTGCGTAACAAGCAAGCGAATAATGCAGGAGAGAGAGAGAGAGAGAGAGCTGTGCATGAAGTGTGATTTTTATCCTGAAAAGTCAGCAGAAGTCAGAGGGAATTCATGACGATGTTTATGTGAAGCGTAGTTTGGATCTTCTTTTGCTGCTGGTTCGGTCAATATTGTTTGGAGAGAGATAAAACTAAGAGCCATATGATCAGCGCAAAAAGGGCATAAACACACAGCGCGGACCCGCGGATCAGAATCAGCGAGCTGTCGGCTTTCAGCCCCGACCATCAGGTGAGAAAGGCGACATCTCACTGATTCTGATCCGCGGGTCCACGCTGTGTGTTTACGTCTTTGTGCAGAAGCCGTGTACCTGCTCTCATTTTACTGTCTTAGCTGTTTGGTGGTTGTTGAAATTTTGTGATCTTTCACCTGGGATTCTGGCATTTCGGGCAAAATAAATTAATATTAAAAAAATCGATTCAGGATTTTAATGAATCAATTTTACGTTATCCAAGCCAGAATCGATTTTAATAAAAACCCACCCCTATAACATACCATAAATATTTACATAGCAAAGGAACTGGGATTCTGACAGCATCACTATCCACAAAGTCAAGTTGGAGGCTATAGATCAGCAGTCCCCAACCTTTTTTGTGCTGCCACGGACCGGTTTATTCCCGACAATGTTTTCATGGACCGGCCTTTAAGGTGTCGCGGATAAATACAACAAAATAAAACTAGTACCGGTACCGAAAAAAAGGAGGTTTATTCATAACACACGTGAAAAGACCCAGGAAAACCGAGTAAACGATAAAAACGATAACAAAATAATGCTGAAAGCCGATTAAAAACCCTGAAAACTATACATTTCACACCTGGGCCTCAACTCTCGCGGCCCGGTACCAAACGACTCACGGACCGGTACCGGTCCGAGGCCCGGGGGTTGGGGACCGCTGCTATAGATTTTATTCTGAGCTGATAATAAATCTGTTAATGTTCATCTTTAGTACACAAATGTGGTTACAGATTTTGCAAGAACATGAACGAAAAACGTGAAGTTAACGTAAGTTAATTTCTTTTTGCACTTTGACAGCTTTTACTATCTGTAAGGAAATGACTCAGTGTCAGTCAGCTGGTTTAGGTGCAGCAAGAAGGGAGGAGTTGGAACTCAGAGTTTGTTGAAGAAAACCTGCTAGCGAGTGGGTTTAGTTCACTGTTATCACGGTAACTGACTCAGAGTTAACGTCGATGCTTTGTCTGGAACAAAAAAATCAGAGTTTCTCTTATCTTGGGATTAACAAACTCAGATATGTTAGCTAAACCTGCTTCTCGGAATAGTTCCCTGCGCTGGCAGGTATTCTTGTAAACAACTAAACTACTCCTGTTAATGTCTCACCTGATGGTTTTAGCTCCTCCTCCTGTGCTGGTTTCGCTTTACTTAAGCTGTTTGTGTCTGCAGGTGGAGGATGAGATGATTCAGTGTGTGGTGTGTGAGGACTGGCTGCACGGCCGGGTGAGTCATCAGTTTACCTGTTCCTGCACTTGTCTGGTGTGCCTCTCCTGACTCTTCTCCAAAAGTTGATTCTGTTCATCTGGTTTCAGTCATTATGCAAATGTATTTGTAGCACTTACGTGGAGTTACATAAAGTACCAATGGATAATTACCAAAGTAATGAGTAATTTGGGCTAGTGTCAGAAGACTGAGAACGACTCTTAGAGCTCTGGTACACGAATGACAGAGAAACCAGACAAACACAGTTGTGTGGCTTTTAAAAATACTTTAGTGATGTTAAGCCTTGTAAAATAAATTTGTAAACAACACAGTATCACAACAGGTTTTAACAGAATGTCAAGTATAAAAATTTTTCCCCGAAGTAGCAAAAATCTACAATCCTACAATCCTACAATCTACAATCCTCTACTTGTTACAGTAGAGGATTGTAGTCCATCAATGTGAAAATGAGTGTGCGTGTATATGTATATCGTCTCCTAGGATCTTGGGTTGGCTCGCCATCCAGTGAACACTGGAACACTCTGGGTTCTGGAATCGCTGACCTGGTCTTTGGATTCGTCCCATATAAAAACCTGACCTATAAACAATGGCCAAATATATGTCACGTGCCCTTTAAGGATAACTTTCACAAATTAAACTAAAGTAGTGTCACAGTGCAGTAACAACTATTCAGATCAGCTATCATCAATTCAATCATCATCAGTTCAGTCACGTTGTACAACATTAAAATATCAAATTTCAAAGTTCAAAGTATCAATATCCAAAATTTCACAGTATCAAGGTTCAATTATTTGTAACCTGCAGTAACATTAAAGATTATCTACAAGGTTTTAAACATTCAGGAATTATAGTCACCATATAATTCACTTTCATTGTAAACATTAATTACATCCATCAAAAAAACTCACTGTACATATATATCCAATCACAAATAAATAAGTATATTACCCCTTTTAAGAAATGGAATAATATGCAAATGCTTATCAGAAATTGAACAAAGTGCAAATAATCACTTTCAATAACACGTAAACACAAGGGCTCAGTCCACAAATAGGAGTACTAAAATAGACGTGCTTAATCCCGCTTGTACCATAGGCCTACTAGTACAGGTGGAAATACACTAAAAATTACCTCCAAGTGTTCAATACTGAGTATTGTAAAACAACCGATTGACATCAAAATTTAAACAGGAAGTAGGATAAAGTCTGCTTACAATTATCTCTCATAAAGTTATTTTTAGCTGCTTTAACCATTTACAGCTTTTCACATGTTAATGACTTAGTTAATGATCTAACTAGCATAACAACAGTGCGTTTCAGAGACATGCAACAACTGTACCCACACTCCGCACATCACGTGTCTGATTAGCCACATTTAGCTTACCGCCGTCGAGTGGATGCTCAGCGTTTATGTGAAGCCACAGCTCAGTAAACCTTCCGGTTTCGCTCTGCCCTTGACGACAACAAGTGCAAATACATAATTTGTGAAAAATATCAGTTTAGATGGTATTTTTTTTTAACTCGTTAGAGGTTAATTTCTCCAGCTTACCGATAACAAAAGTTTTAGTCCGTCTGCTCTGTTCGGCTGTAGAAGCAAGAGACTGAAAACTTGGGAGCTGGTACTAAGGAGGGATAAGAGCTGCCTAGAGCTTCACCGATTGGGTGACATGCGAGGAGTGGAGTAAAACAATAGGCTCTCATCAGAGCTCATCAATCCTCTGAAAAAACTTAACCCTTGTTTGACCAGAGCATATCATATATAATCTGCGTCCCTTCTACGTTTAAATAAATATTTTGATCTCATTTCACTTTCATTAACAGGGACAGTAAGAACAGAACAATGAACATTAAATGTTTTAATTTTTCTTCTCTTTTTGTTTGAGATGATTTTAGGAACTGGGTTACATATTGTTTATAAGATTGGGGAAAACTGCAGTCAACTGAGACTGAAGAAGTCACTTGGATGAGTGACAAAACGTTTCTCCCACAAAACGCTACGTCCAGATGAACAGAATTTACTTTTGGAGATTTACTTTCCTGGATGATTGAGAATGCATCAAGATCTCCTGACTCTTGTACCTGTATATTGTTGCAGCACCTGGGCTGTGTGGTTCCAGACTGCGTGGAGCTTCAGGAGATGATCTGCGAGTCCTGTATGAAAACACACTCGTTTCTCTGGACCTACGCTTCGCACCTAGCAGGTAAAGCGTCCTGTTATCTTACAGTACTAACCTGGCACAAACATACTGTCATACACATGTTGTGCACTTCTGTGTGTCTATGTTTGTGTGTGTGATGCACTTCCTGTTTTAGTACCGGGTGGAGCAGCGGAGGTGAAGGAGGAAACGGCAAAAGAGCCCACCATTCCCATCAAAGAAGAAGAGGTGAGGGGGTCACAGCAGTTTGCATCACACTCACTGATCAGGGTTGATTAATCAATAATCCAAAATCTGGCAGGTTGATGATGCCATTGAGCCTAGCTGCAAGCGGAGCCATGAGGAAGTGGAGCCGAGGTGCAGACTGAAGGAGCTGCAGGTAATTGGTCAGAAAAGAGTCCAATCAGGAGCTGTGTTCTGGCCTTCACCGTGGCGTTCCAAACTCTGCTCCTGCAGAATTTGCCAGGTACTGTGTCTGTGTTTAGTGTGTCTGAGCATGCTCTGATTGATATATAATGAGATTTTACTGAAGAGATTTATTTATTAATTTCCCCCAGGGATCAATAAAGTATTCTGATTCTGATTCTGATTATTTATTTATTTTATTTTTTTTTTTTTTTACTCGCCTGGCGGACCGACCTGTGTGCTTAGCTGCGCCTGCTTGAAGCTGGTCTGTCCTTCCTGTTGGACGAGTCAGACACAGTCCTCGCCTACGAAAACAAAGGAAAGAACAGTGAGCAGAGACGACAGGAAGACGACCCTCTGATGTCAGCGCTCGACAACCTGAACCACGTGCAGCAGCTCGAGATCATCCATGGTACTGATACTACTACTACTACTACTTATGATTGTAATATTACACACGCGAAGTTGTAATAATTTGGTAAAAAAAAAAGAAGTGTGAGAAACTGAGTCCAGTCATTCAGGACCAATAAGTTTGAGTGATGATTTGCTGTGTGACTTTCTTATTCTCTCACATCACTGAGGAGAAAGTTTGGTCCACACTTGTTTACAGTATTACTTCAGTTCATTTAGTTTTGCAGCATTCATTTATGCACAGCTCTCTAAATGTCCCACCACAGTCTCAGTCAGGCAGCACCTTGATACATTTCTTTTTCGGTCGTTCTGTTTGAGCTTTGCTGCTGTGCTTGGCGGGACAATTGTGCCGGTGTGTGTGGCTCGCCATCTGCCCCTGTCAGCTCTACTTGTGGGTTTTCTTTTCTTTCTTCTTCTTCTTCTTTTTTTTTTTTTTTTTTGCCTGTCCTGTTCGGCACTGTAGCAATCGCAATTAATGCCTGAAGGCCAAGAAAAATGCCCAATGGATATACTGTATTTTTTCCAAGTAGATCATTATTGGTCCACTTTATTCATCTTTGTTATTGTTTTTTATTTATTTATTTTTTGTTTAACTTTTAAGTCATTGTTGGGTCTGTGTTTCCACAAGCCCCGCTAATTCTAGAGACTTATTCATCATGAAGAAAACAAGACAGTCTTGTTGTTCGATTATTTGCGCAAGGGAGGCCTCGTTTGTGTCCACCACGAGAATGACCCCGACTCTGACCTCCTCCTGCTGCCTTTTTATTGAGAGACAGTTCACACAAAACACGTCATAGGAAAGCAACGCCCACTTGGTTCTAAGACAAGGCATTGTTTGTATATGTGTGAACTTCTGTATCTAGGTAAGTGTGTGTGTGTGTGTGTGTGTGTGTGTGTGTGTGTGTGTGTGTGTGTGTGTGTGTGTGTGTGTGTGTGTGTGTGTGTGTGTGTGTGTGTGTGTGTGTGTGTGTGTGTGTGTGTGTGTGTGTGTGTGTGTGTGTGTGTGTGTGTGTGAGAGAGACCTCCTGCTGACCAAAGGGTCATAAACGCAGAAAGCTTACATCAAAAAGAAGCAGATCTTCCAGATAGGATGTATCTGCAATAAAACATTACAGCCCCCCACCCAGAACCTTGAGAATCTGGGGGGAAGGACAGTGGAATCCTTTTCATCAGAGTTGGCAAGCATAGAAATGACAACATTTAACAATTCACTCTAATAGTTATTACAAATGGAACAGACTTGACTGGAGGATAGGAAAGGGAAAGACGTAGACCAGAGAAGTTAATGAAAAACAGAGGGAAAGAGGGAGTGAGAAAAGATATTAAAAAGTCCACTGAATCACCTACTGGAAGAAAAAAAAAACAAGCAGAAGGAGAACAACACAGTAGGGAGACTACAGCAACAACCTAGATAAGTAAAAGTAAATAATAAATATTGAATGTTCTTGAGCAGGACACAAGCCTGACAACGCACGGTATGCTTTGAGACAGCAGCCAAGGAAGATATAGTGTGTATCTGTGCACGCCTGTGAGCACGAGCATGCTTGTATTCAAAAGGTTTCCCCATGTAACTATCTGATGAAGCAAGCACGGAGGAGATCCGGGCGCCAGAGCAGTCTGAGCCCCGGACCCCGAGGCCCGAGGGCACCCAAATTTCCGGAAGGGGCCCGACCGATCAATGGGTGCCAGGCCTCTGCCAAGCAACCACCAGAAGTGAGTCAGTGCATACCTGAGTGCCCAGCCCCGAACATCGAGAAACACCAATGCACCGATGGTTGAGGGTATCTGAGATGTTCCCAGAGAGGTGAAGTCTAATGGTGTGTTCACACCGAACACGATAGACGCGAGCGAAAACGCCCCAAACGCCCCTAATTTGACGCGTGCACATTCGCGTGTCCAAGAAAACTCCATCGCGCCTCAGAAATGCATATTTTGACGTGCGTGAACCGGAAATGTAGGAGGAATGTGGGAAGAAGTTGTGCCAGACCGGTATCTTTGCTAGATGGCAGCTGTCGAGCTAGTGTTTGAAGAGAGAGTCTCCCTTCTCTATTTACTGTGGAGAGCAGAGCAGCGGCGTTAAGGACGTCCTCGCCGTACCTGGGTTCATCAGTGCTTCCTGTACATCTGATGCTACAATTACATACCTGTGGGTGCAGCAGCAGGAGCTCAGGGACTGGGAGCCCGGAGAAGCAACAGGGGATGCTCTGCTGCAGAATCAGTTGGTTCTATCAAGACGGTATTAAATGTTAACAGGTTGAAAACAATAGTCATATTGTCAGAGAAAGTATATATAGTGGTCCCTCATTTATTGCAGCAGGGGTTCTCAGAATAACTAGCCCCCCCCAGGTCAGCGGCTTCCCCACTGACCTGGGGAAGCCGCACAAAAGCGGCTTCCCCAGGTCAGTGAAAACTTTCAAAAGAGAAATGAATGAACTTACCAGGTTGCCCGATCTCTTCACATATCTTCCTCCACTTTATACACTGTTTTCCCCACACACATGAACATTAGTCACAGTTCTCACAAGTTGATTCTCAAAGTGCAAACCTTTGTAGATTGCAAAACGTAAAAGTATTATTATGCCGTGTTTTGTCTTCATCTGCCCGCCACTTTCGTGCGCCTTTTTCCCTCGCGGTGCAGGTGTCTATTTCTGAATGAGGGTCATAGTTATGGGTGTTTTTGTGCTGTTTTTTCTATTGAACGTGATGGTTATCAAAACCAAACGTGATAAATTTGGCAAGCGCAGGAGACACAGCACAGAAGAGATTTGTCAATCAGGCTACATAATGCAATGCTGCACTCCAATAAAAAAAAATCAGCAAAAAAGCAAAGCAGTGACGGATGAACAGCGGGACCACTGTGTGCTGTTTATTAATAAACAATAAAATATATTCCTATATGACAAGATGCATAAAAGCAGAACGGTATTTGTACGTCAGTGGGAAAATAGCGGTGGCTTGCTAGCTTTTGTGCGGCTTCCCCAGGTCAGTGAAAACTTTCAAAAGAGAAATGAATGAACTTACCAGGTTGCCCGATCTCTTCACATATCTTCCTCCAAGCTCGGTCCTTTTTATTCCTGTCTCGGTACAGAAAGCAGCTGGTGTCGTACAGCTCCGGGTTGTTTGCTACGGCGTTGATTAGCCTTCCCTCCATTGAAGAATGAAGGGCTCTGACTGGATCTGCCCCTTTGACCTAGGTCACAGCCACGTCACCAGGCTCCTGATTGGTTGTCGTGGCGCGATTTGACGCTGGAGTTCAGATTTTTCCAACTCGAGCGGTAGACACGAAACGCGCGTATGCACAAAATGCAACACAAAAACTCATGCGCTTGGTTTTTTTCGCGAGTCAAACGCGCCAGACGCGCTACACTGACGCGCGTTTCACGCGTTTTGGCGACGCAAATCTGCTTCTGAATTTTCACGGGACCTACAATCGCGTGTCATCGCGCTTTTCCATTGACTTTACATGTAAACTTGACGCTCTGTTCGCATCTATCGCGTTCGGTGTGAACACACCGTAAGACCCGACCTTCACCGAGAGGTGAAGTCTAAGACATAGACAAACAGGCACACACAGACACAAACATGCATTCCTGCCCTCATGCACACATATACCAATACTCAACACTCGCCCACCATTGAGACAAACAGAAATTAACTTTGTACACACACTCCCCAAACATACTCTATACCCTCAGTTCCAGGTGCCATCACACCCAGAGGGGCAATCTATCCCTAGACCCAGGAGATGTTGCCCTTTGCCCTGGGAAGGAGGCAAACAGACTGCTTAAAGTGTATATATTAGGGCTGTCAGTCGATGAAAATATTTAGTCTCGATTAATCGCGTACTTATCAATGGTTAACTCAAGATTCATCCCAAATTAATCACGGACTTTTAAAAAATTTGTTCTAAAGGAACTTAGAATACTTAGATGCTTTTCATGCTTCTAATACCCTTAACAGTATGGGAGTGAACAAATATACTTGCTTTATGCAAATATGTTTATTTTTATTGCAACAATTCAAAACAATCAAAAGTCCAAAATATTCTTTAGAAAAACCTCAAAGGTACTGAATGCTCAAAAATATGCTGAAAGGAAACTTAAGCATACACTCCCACACAATATAACTGTTTAATTTACCATTAGACAGTTAAGGCTCACAAAACATATTTCCATCTAAGTGTGGGAGACACAGTACACATTAAAAATACAATAAATAAAATGCATATGTAATAATACTTAATACTTACAGTGTCTTTGACTAAAACAGTTTGGCTGTACTTGTTGCTCTCCAGTTGCATTTAGCAGAAGCTGAACAATGCAAGCTTCTTCCTTTTTCAGTTTTCCTAACAAAACATGAACATGGAAACACCACAAAGGAGAAAGGGAAGAAAGAACTAAAAAAATACAGTGCATGGGTTGTCCCTATTACTTTTGTTTCTTTGCACTGAACCAGTTGCTCAAACAGACAAGCATTTTGACATTTTCAGATGACATGCCCAGAAAGTGTGACCCACCTGACCCCAACGCAGGAAACTACACCCACCCATAACCCCTCACATGGTATGGATGTGGCAGGTATTGCCAAGTACTTGCATGCAAGGTATGCCATCTCACTGTGTGCCCCTTCATGCTTGGGCCACCATTTCTGGGGACAGTCCTCTATGTCAACAGTTGGCTCTGCCCAGTATCACTCCACACATTTCTCAATGCAATCCTCTTCTTCATCAGATGAAGACTGAAGCAAGCACGAGAGCTGATCTTTTCTTAGATGGCTCAAATGTTACTGGTTGTTCAAGCTGCGCAGGCCTCTGCCTCTCCCTCAGCAATGCACTGATCAAGCGCCACACCTCAGCCCTGTCAGGTCTGCTCAGACACTTAAGATCCTTAAACCTAGGATCCACATGATGTTAGCTTTTTCCTTGCGCTTCTCCATTTCTGTTTTGAAGGTCACCCTTGAACTTAACCATGTAAGCTGGATCGTCCTCAGAGACCTCCATCACTCGCAACTGGTGACACAAAGCTGGCAACACCACTGAGCAGGAAACAAACTTCTCCCCTCCCTCCATAGAGAAATACACTTCATTAAGAATTTGTTACATTCACTCACATAAGGTTAAAATATTTTACACACACACACACACACACACACACACACACACACACACACACACACACACACACACACATTCCTATGTCAAAAGTGGTAAGAGGAAATATTAATAAATTACCTGCAGTGTTCCAGCAGTCTCCAGCTTCTTCAGTTGTTGTTGATGGCATTGTGACATTGGTTGCATGTAGTGCCAGTGCATTTCTTCAGTGGTTCTCGATCTCTTAGAACACACTTGATCATTTCCAAGGTTCTGTTCCGTCTTGTTGATACGTCCTGTGTAAGTGACTCTTTCTTATGAAAATTTGCAATTTGCTGTTGTTCGATTCCCCACTGTCTAGCCACCGGCATAAAGTGCTTAGCGCACGTGTCAGCAAAGTGCCTCTCCTCCGTCTTCATAACAGTCACAGCATTCAACTGAAGTTCCCACTCTGGTGAAAAATAATGCGCTGTTACCCCTATGTTTACTTAGAGAAGTCCAATAGTCTCTGGTGAGTGCAACCGTGTTGGTCAGCCCCAAAGCCTCCACGACTTTGGCTTACACAACTTGTATGAAGATGAGAATCTTTGTCCATCTTACAGTGGTGGCTCTCAAAGGGAATTCATACGTGCAGTTGTTGGATGCTATGCTATGTGGAGGATGCTCATCCTCCACAATGTTAATCGACCTGCAAGCTGTAGCCGCCCATTTTGCTATGGCTGTTGAAAGTTTGTTGGTTGTAGAATTGTCCAGACGTCTCCTTTGAAAGGTATCCAGCGTGGTCTGCCTTTGGTGAGAGGGAGGAGGGCTCTCTGCGTTAGCTGTGTGCTTGGCTAGCAAGTGGTATTTGAGACTGGACGTAGTACGTCCAGGGAACGGGGGTGCCTAACTCAGTTCAGCCACCACCGTTTCTTGGAAACCAATTAAGGCCAGGGTGCCTGGGCCCATCCAGACCGGGGCCCCCCACTGTAGTAGCACCATCAACCGCCACAGAGCCCATGGCGGCCCACCTGACCCCAACGCAGGAAACTACACCCACCCCATCATATAATCATCTTCCAGACTACATAACAAAATAGACACCCAGATTGAGTTCATTCTGCACCTCTGCTAGAGCTCTCCCTCCATCTTCAGAGGGAACTGCTGGAGAGCAGAGACCTCGTGCAAGGATGTAACAACCTCCCCGCCAGCTGAAGTGGCCCCCAGTTCCGTCAATGTACCAGGGCTGGCACGTACCCACCCACAACCCCAGCGACACCAACCAGAACCCAAGCCCCCGAGGCCTAGCCCGGAAGCGGAGCACCCCAGAACCCTAAGCCTGCCCCGGAATCACACCGCGGCAGCCAAGCTACCAGGCCAGTAACCCTCTTCTGCCAGCACAGACCCTCCCCCAGCTCTGCTGCACGTAGCCACCAGGAAAACACTACCCAAGAGCCACCAGAGCCCCAACAAGGTCATGACCACAGCCCCTGGGTTGAGCCCTCCAGGAAAAATGTCCCTAGGGAGTCCCCAGATGCCCCAAGCACGCACCTACTCCTACATCAACCACAATTGCAAAGGCGGGACAAAACCATGACTGGGATTTCTAATCACTTGAAAGGTTTTTAAGCATACCTGAGAGCAGAAGTTTTGGTCTAAGCCGACTGATAAATCTGCTTTCCACTTTGCAGAAGGGATGTTGATTGATCTATGTTGTGTATTCTAAGGAGCTTGGAAAGAAAAGTGTCAACTTTTGGATTACTTAGAACCTTCAGAGATATATTTTGTGTATTTTAGACAGTAATTTGGGTTTAAGATTAAGACATTGTACCACACTTGATTGTGTTTGTAATAACTAGTACCGTATTTTCACGACCATAAGGCGCACTTAAAAGTCTTAGATTTTCTTCAAAAAGTACGGCGCGCCCTATAGCGCAGTGCGCCCTGTGTGTTGTAATGAGGACGTAGTAGAGAACACCATGAGAACGCTAAAGGGTGAAGTGTGGCCGACTTGGAGGAAAGACTCGAGCGGTGGATCATCGAGCAAAGAACGAGCGGGAGAAGCGTTTCGACGGTCACCATTTGGCTAAAAGCAGTTTCACTTTCACTTTTTATGAAACGGTGCCATTTTTCCATCAGGACCGGGACTACGGTAGCGGAGCAACTTCCAGCGGATTATAATGAAAAGCTGGCCATCTTCCGCTCCTACTACAGCAAACACATCGGCGACAAAAACATCCAGCCCAGCCACATCACTAACATGGACGAGGTCCCGCTCACTTTTGACATCCCGGTGAGTCACACTGTGGAGAAGAAGGGGACCAGCACGGTAGCGATACGCACAACGGGGTATGAAAAGTCGTCTTTTACTGTTGTGCTTGGCTGCCATGCTAATGGACAGAAACTGCCGCCTATGGTGATTTTTAAGCGAAAGACTTTGCCTAAAGAGAAGTTTCCAGCAGGAATCATCATTAAGGCAAATGAAAAGGGCTGGATGGATGAGGAAATGATGAAAGACTGGCTGAGGGAGGTGTATGTAAGGAGACCAGGTGGTTTTTTTCCACGCATCACCATCGCTCTTAATCTGTGACTCTATGCGTGCCCATCTCACAGCCGATGTGAAAAAACTAGTGAAACAAATGAACTGTGAGCTATAATGGTTGTATTGATGTATAGCAACTTGAAATGCTCCCAAAAATGGCACTACAGCATGTAAAAATATAATATAAGCTCTGGCGGACTTGGTTCTATGGTATGGAGCGCCAGGACTGCCATAATGAATTAATTAAATACACCATTAAATAATTAATTAAATGTGTCAATAATTAATTAAAATTGGAATTAATTAATTAAATAAATAGTTGACACATGTAATTAATTAATTATTGACACATTTAATTAATTATTTATGTATTTCACATTTTAATTAATTATTGACACATTTTAATTAATTATTGACACATTTAATTAATTAATTATTGACACAATTAATTATTTATGTATTTCACTTTTTAATTAATTATTGACACATTTAATTAATTATTGACACATTTAATTAATTATTTAATGATATATTTATTTATTTCATTTTGGCAGTCCTGGCGCCTGGCTCTCATCATGAAATAATTTTATCTGTCAGCCTCACCCATCAAACTCAGGGGGCGGGGTTAACGCTGCCCATGCAGCTTCTCTAACATTTGATTGGTTGCCGTGCAAAGTAAGTCAAAACAGGTCGATCCTAGATAATCGATTGCTTGTGTAGACTTGGGGCAGCCAGGTATCGCAGAATGCAGATCAAATCACAGGCAGCAATGGTGGTGGTGTAGTTTTAAAATACCCCGTTTTTCTGTCACCAGCTACACTTTTAACAGTGTTTTAGCCGCGAATGTCGCGACGTATGTCTGGTCAGGTTGTCAACATAGAACATGTTTGCAAAAGTGCTCAGATGTTTTCAGAGATTTCACTAGCTCTGCTAACAATTAGCATTCAGAGTGCATCCAGGGGGTTACGTTAACTGGTTTGTTTACATATTCCACTCTCCGTGTTCCACATGTTGCATTCGCAGATTCTCATTTTCACCGAACGATCGTCTCTTTCCGCCTGGTCTTGTGTCTCTGTGCTTCTGTAACATAAAGAACGAGCTGACATTTTTCTCACGAAACCAGCGATCAGCTCAACAGACCCTCAGTTTACCTGCATGCATCCTCCTCCTCATCTGTCAGCTGTTTAACACCTGCTGCTAATTCAAGAAACACGCCTACGTTACCTGGTGATAGTCAGGTAACGTAGGCGTGATAGTTACCTGGTGATAGCCCAGTTAAACTGTGATAGTCACAGTTTAACTGGGCAGCCGGTGCTCGATATAAAGCAATGTCAGCGCATTTTTCTGCACAAGATGAGTAAATATAGTGTTTTCCCCGAGCGCTGTTTTATTTACAACTGAGCAAATCGGTTTGGCTGAGGTTAAAGTTACGTTTCATAACTGCATAGTTTCACAGACGTTTAATGGTTCACTGGCACATGTGTTAGACTGAACTATCATCTAAATATCATCTGTTTTTTAATAGTTATTCAACTGTATTCTAAGCACCAGCTGTCTGTTAGAATGTGATTTTTTTTTTCTCTCTCTGTTGGCAGAGGTATAAAAATGTGCAGGAAAATCTTATGTCAACACTCTCTCTCTTTTTTTTTTTTTTTTTTTTTTTTTTTTTTTTTGCTTTTTCGGTCATGTTATGTTTACCTGTCAAAGGCTTGTTACAAACTATGAAACACATCGTGCAGACTTCTGGATGTTAGAAGAAAACTAATACTGCTCATGAAGGAGACTAAAGGCAGGAAGGTGTCCTTTAAAACTAAACATGTTAATAGGACCTCCCTATTTATATCATAGTCTATGATATAGCACGTGTATTTCAGTAATAGCCTGCTGATTTCAGTGTAGTGGTGAACAGTCGCACAGCTCACGTAGGCGTTATCTGTGATTCTCCTTAACTATAATTTATCCAAGTTAACTTCAGTTAACCATTCAGACAGTTCTTTTGCAATGAAAAACATAAACACCCATGCTGCCGGTAGGTTTCCTCAGTGCCAGCTGTTAACATTATAGCTGCTTATGCAGTAACCATGGTAACCACGGACTCTGAGCGGCTGGATCGACGGAGGTCAGACAACAATTTTACATGTATGATCTTAAAACAGGACACAGCCACTATACGTGCTGGCCTCATATAAAATGTGAAGGCAGACTAAATCTATGTTTGACGTTTGTTTATATCTAATCTTCCTTTTCAAACATTTAAACAGCAGCGAGTCTGCAGCTGAGGGAATACAAACTTAACATAACTCAAATTATCGGAACAGGTTTGCTCCTTTCTTGGATTCATTTGGTGATTTATTAAATGTATAACTGTTATTCTAATCTGCTGCTGAGTCTCTTACACTTTTCTTTATGCTGTATATTTTCACGTCTCTGGAATAGTTAGATAGTCAGCTGGGAAACTTTGTGTTAACTCATGGAGCTGTGGATATGCTGACCTCGCTGCGTGGTGTACAGAGCGAGGTCAGCATGATTAATATTCACAATAAAAATATTAGCCGAACATCATGAAGTCTGTATGTGTTTCATAGTGTCGAACAACCTTTGTACAGTTAAAGCCAGCAGTTACTACATGACAGAATCACCAACGCTATCTCTTTTATGCGTTTATACACAGGTCACGCTGATTACTGAACAAAAACCCAAAGATCAGATGTTAAACAGATTTATTTGCTCTCTCTCCTCCTTAAACATGTTTTTAATGTTAGTTATAATTCAGAATTGGCGACTGAAACACATAGGACACATAAGAACATCAGGAAATAAAACACCGATAAATATAACCTCAGTAAAAGAAGTCAGCGGGGGTTACTACAGCTGTGTACCGGGGCCTGCGCTTTGTCGGTGGGATTGCTTGCGAGGCGAGCGGGTCTATCCCGCGCTTTGCCATGAGACTGGGCAGACATCTCCGAAATCATCGAAGCACTTTTGCAAAGAGGCTGTATCTTGACAAACCGACCAGACACATGAAGATTAAACCACTACATTCTCGGCTAAAAAAATATTAAAACGGTATTTGGTAACACACAAACAGGGTTTTTCAAAGTTCAGTTCTGTTAGCTTCCACATGCCGGTTGTTGTGTGCTAGAAACAATGGCCACCAGGCCAAAGCAATGGTTTTGACTCGATCAGCATTAACCCCGCCCCCTGAGTTTGATGGGTGAGGCTGACAGATAAAATTATTTCAAGATGAGAGCCAGGCGCCAGGACTGCCAAAATGAAATAAATAAATATATCATTAAATAATTAATTAAATGTGTCAATAATTAATTAAATGTGTCAATAATTAATTAAAATGTGAAATACATAATTAATTAATTACATGTGTCAATAATTAATTAATTACATGTGTCATAACTATTTATTTAATTAATTCCAATTTTAATTAATTATTGACACATTTAATTAATTATTTAATGGTGTATTTAATTAATTCATTATGGCAGTCCTGGCGCTCCATACTATGGTAGGTCTTAATGGGTTAAATGAGAATAAGAAAGAAACGTATTTCTTTGTGCCCCCCTTTCCCTGTTAATGCCCTACCCCTGCACACTTACCAGCTGTCAGCTACCATTCATAACTTCCGTTCAACTCATTCATGTCACCTAAAAGGTAAACCTGTTTCTCCATCACCTGTTCAACAGTGGTGGTATCGCGCATCGCAGTTTTTTCCCCCCTCAGTACTCTTTTAACGCACACGTGAAATCTTTGCTTTTATGCAGGTGCTCACACTAACTTAACAATTCTGTAAGTGGACTCTGTAAGAAGAATGTTTGAACCTGCAGAAAGTCTATGAACAGATTAAATAGTCCTGATTATTTTTCTTGCAGGATACAATGACATGAAAACTGAGCTGAAGGACTTCCTGCAGAGATTTGCAGCTGAAGGAAAAGTGAGTCTTCCACCTGATAGGTCAAGTGTCTTGTGACTGTTCTGATAGGTTAACTGATATAATTTAACTATTCTATGATAGGTTGTGACATCTGATGACATTCGTCAGTTCTTCGAGCAGCAGAGTCGTAAAAGACGCAGAGTTGATGCCGGAGAGTTCTACTGCACCTGATCCCCCCTGACCTCGCCTCCATCTGCTGATCTTTCATCCCTGATTAAATGGAACCTGTTGTGTGTTTCCTGTTTTAACTTTTCTATAAAATCTGTCTGACATGTTGAACAACCTCTTTGTTTCTCAGTATTGTTTCCTTTTTAAACAATCTAATAAAACAATCTGAACATGGCAACATTTGGAGTTACTTCATGATCAGTCAACTGATTAGTCAATCAATTCTGCCAACTAATCCTCTTATGAATCAGCTGATAGAATGATTGAAAACTGAAAAACAGCTCAGAGACAATAAATACTTAAGAAACAAAGTTTCAGTTAAAGAAAAAAAAGCTAAATGTGTGAATGTGAAAGAGTAAAGAACCAGAAAATATGAAAAACCAAACTACAGAGGCCAAATCAATAACAAAACTATTCAGGTGGGTTTTTAAGCGATCAATAATATTCAGATGTTATTTTTAAAACTTAGTTTATTTTAATGATCTGATTGATGTTATCTAAGATGAGGCTAACGCAGCTGGCGCTGTCATCTCATTGGATGGCCACTTAAACATCCACAAATATTTTGAAAAATGTAGTGTTTTTCTTTATTTTAAAAAGACAAAACTGTGAAAGTAAGCACAATTTTTTTCCCTCACTCTTACTTAACTGAAGCCTTTCATTGAACTACTAATTAAACAAATTGGTACTCTCTGGCCAGGCATGTGGCAGCACTTCTTCTATCATTCTGTTCATATTTAACAAAAATGCTGCCATAAGGGTACACATTAGTTTTTGACTGCTAGTGAAAATGGTTTTCATTACAAATATCTCTAACTGAAAACCACATGCAGGATAATTGGGTTTATCAGCACTATTAACAGTGTAAGAATCACACACCAGTAGAGCTTTGGACACATCCCATTTGAGCCAACAGATTACATTTTCTCTGATATATTTGTTGTCAGGTGCAGTTGCAGCTACAGTTACTGTTGCTATGATGAGAGGAGCTCCGTAGCCTAGAGAGAATCCAATGGCCAGCATAGATGCTTTAGACAACCCCCCAAAGACATTAGTTGTACGGTAGAGCAGCAACAAAGCTGAGGCAAACATCCAGAAAAACAGAGCTAGGTAGAAAAATGGATTAAAAAAAAGGTAGCTGCAGTGCACGCTGGGTTTTTTGTTTTTTTTTTTAACTTTTGCATCTGAAATGGCCGCTCCAATTATAAACCAAATGTTTGCAATCAGGAGGGACAGTAATGTTGACTATGGCAACATGACGCACGTAAGAGGTTTCAGTCGTTATTTTTCTCCATATGAGTCCTTCAATGATGAGACATATGACCAAGGAAATCATGGACAGGCCAACTCCAATGTAGGTTATAATGTCTAAACAGAGTTTCTTTGGAATGTTTGGTGACATGAGGATGGAGAATGAGGTCAGGTGGTTGCAGTTGCAGGTAACAGTTCTGTTAGAGAATTGTGGATCATTATGGTTGTCATTGTGCAAGATGATTAGATCTTTAGCATGAATGTTCACCTCTGTTTTCTACACAGACGCACACTCACGTTTCACTGATCACATCACATGCTCACAGACACATTCACACACACACACACATCACATGTTCACTGTTGCAGACACACACGACACATGTTTATATGTATTTTATCTATCGCATGATTAATGAGATGTTTGTGTAAACACTGAGTTAATAAAAGAACTGCAAGAGGGGGCCAGAGTTGGAGTCGTCTGAGGTTTGGGTGCAGAGCTCACAGCTCTGAGATTCTGACTGGGCTCCCCTTGCGCAACTTAAAACCAATTGATCTCTGTTCGTCTGGCTTTGTTCACGGGACTAAGTCTCTGAGTCAGCGAGGCCTGCAAGCACAGACCTAACATTTATTTGGTCCTTCGGAGCCGGACTCCAACAAATGGCCTTTCATTGAGGAGGGGGTAGGACATACCGAAGTCTGTGGACAGCCAGGACACTAGGATGCCCGAAGAAAGCCCTGGAATGTGAATTTGTGGCCAGGCCGGTGAGATAGCGTCTGAACTCCCCTTGGTTGGATGGTGATTGACGGGATCCTGAGACCCTCCCCGTGAACGAGAAGCAGCACAACAGTAAGTAAACAGAGCGCCTCTATAACTGTGCGAATGATCGTAGGGTCCGAGATAGAAACGTGTCACCGTGACTGTGTGCGTTTAAGCAGGAGTGCTGGTCGCGCGAGTGCATGCGATAATTGGTGTGTGGATCGATATTGAAATATCGATTCTTCCGATCCCAGTAATTTATGTTCTAGAATCGATTCTCATATTAAAATATCGATATTTTAGTATTTTGGAGTAAATTTGTAGTTTTTCATTAACAGGAACACAATGGAAAGAAACTATATCATTTGGATCGTCTAAATTGGAAGAAACTACTTCCTCTTACGCCTTTCATAGTCATATGCGAAATACGGCTGTATAAATGTGTCGCAGCCCCTGGCCAGTGTTGCCAACTCCTCAGCAAGAAAAATCACTTTTGGCTATTCTAAAAGTCTCTAGAAGTCGCTAAACGACGTCATCGCCTAATTTGCATGAATTTGCAATCCTACAAATCCTACAACATTGTAACCCATGTTGTAGGAGAGAAAAAAAGAAGAAACAAAGTGAGTAAAAAAACGTCCTAAATGCATTTAGAATTTATTTAGAACTTCATATTAAATTTCTTTTAGCGATTATTGTTTTTTTTAATGCCACAATTCCAACCTTACTCCTTTATCTGCGCTTGGACCTGCAAAAGTGACTCGAAATAGGCACTCTGGTGGAGTTACTTTGTGTGTGTGTGTGTGTGTGTGTGTGTGTGTGTTTAAGTAGTTTTAAACCTTGTGATCCACAAAACAACATAACAGTAAAAGAAGAACTGAACTGATTGCGTTACTGTCAGTGCGGGAGCAGAGGCTTCACTCATACGTGATTCATTTGCAGTTTGGACGCATAGGTGGGAACATCTCCTGCCCTGATAGCAGCTGGGGGTGGACTATCCTCTGCCCGTGAGCGCTTTGGTATGGAACGCCAGGACTGCCATAATGAATTAATTAAATACACCATTAAATAATTAATTAAATGTGTCGATAATTAATTAAAAATTGAATTAATTAATTACTTAAATAAATAGTTATGACACATGTAATTAATTAATTATTGACACATTTAATTAATTATTTATGTATTTCACATTTTAATTAATTATTGACACATTTAATTAATTATTTAATGATATATTTATTTATTTCATTTTGGCAGTCCTGGCTCTTTTGTCCTGGCATTTTGGCAGTCTCATCATGAAACTAGAAAAATTTGCATTTCCTGCGAAAATGCTGTGTGGATGCCTTAACGCTGAAGATGTCTGCTGAAAAAAGCTGAAAAAGTTGAAAAAACAAACAAAAAAATGTTGCCCTGAGCAGGATTCGAACCTGGCACTTCTGGTACTCAAGGCAGGTTCTCATCTCACTGCGCCAAACTCTTTCTCACAAAGAAGAGGTGGAGAGACTGACAATTGTGCTGAAATGAGCAGAAGAGGCTGAGAATTGTGCTGATAAGAGGTGAAAAGGCTGAAAATATTTCAGAAAAGAGGTGAATCAGAAGAATATCTGCTGAAAAGAGGTAAAGAAGCAAAAAGATGAGCTGAAAAGAGGTGTAGAAGCAGAAGTGCTTGCTGAAGATGGCTGTATGTGTAATGACACACTGGAGAGTGTCAAGAAAGCAGAGCGCATGCAAGCAGGGAACATGTGTAGCAACTCTCACAGGATTCGAGCCTCTGCCACCGGGTCTCACGGCAGCTGCCCTACCCTCTGAGCCAAATGAGTTCTGGTCACAAGCAAAGATATGATGAGAGGGAAAATGTGCACTGTGGAGCAGAAGCTCAAATTAGCAGAAAAGAGGTGAAGAGGAAGAACTTTGTTGTGAAATGAGGTAAAGAAACTGAAATTTGTGCTTAAAACAAGTGAAAAAGCTGAACTCTGAAATCCTGCTAAAACAGCAGAAGAGGCGGATATTTTTCAGCTACTCATTGAGCCAAACTGGTTCTCACGTAACTGAAAAAAGGTGGAAAAGCTTAAAATTCTAATGAAAACAGCAGAAGAGGCTGAGATTTGTGCTGATAAGAGGTGAAAATGCTGAACCAATCAGAGGTACTGCTTCTGTCTGCTTCATCAGGCTGTGTACTTGTATGTATTTCTGCCACAGAGAATCTGAGGTCCATATTAGAAAAGCTGGTAAAATCATAAAACTTTTCAGAATTGTAATAAATTATCAATACGAATTACCGGTCTGTGATAGTGTATAAATTTGTAGTTAAAAAAAACATGTTGACCAAGGTGGAATCGAACCCAGGACCTTTGGTCTGAAGAGCCGTGTCATTATCAATCGCGCCACCTGAAAAGGGGGCGGGGCGCCTTAAAAATCAGGGTGATCAGCAGTCAGAATTTGATCGCGGTGAGCGGTGAAAAACGCCGTTTTTTGGAGTTACAAAACGTCGTGTAACTCAAAAACTAGGTGGGATAGAAGCATAATTCTTGCACTGTTTTAAATGCTGTTGAAGATGCATCAGGACTTTCGATTGGTCTTAGGCGTGGCGATGCTGGAAGGTTGAGCCCTTGTTCAACAGCAGACTGAAGGTGAGCTATGCCAGAAGCTGAGAGGACTGACAGATCAATGGAAACAAAAGGTATTTGCCTTGTGTTTGGTGTGTAAAGTTTGCAGTACTGGGAGGAACACTTTCTTGTGAAGTGAACACTTGGATTTTCAGTCATTGTTTTTTGAATTACTGTGGACACATGGCACTGTGCATCAACACGATGAACACCAGTCTTCAACTGAACAGGGCAGAATATTGAGCTCAGCACCTCTGCCCTCAATGAATAGGCATGTTCAGTGACACCCTTTGAAGCAAGGGATTTCACAAGCTGGAATACTTTGTTCTCCTCTGAACTATTCAACATGTTTTGAGCAGTACGACTGTCACAGTAAGCGCAGCACAGACTTTGACAGAAGGCATCAAAGGCACAGGTGTTCATGACACAGTATTGTCCTTTGCCAAGTTTTACTGCACTGTAAACCCCAACAGTCTACCTGACTTATAAAGTTTGTGGATATAACAATTGAAATTCCTCAAAGTTGAAACAACTTAAAACTTTTGTTCTGTTAACGATTCAAACAGTTATAATTGTACATGGCTTAGAAGTTAAGAGTAAATACTGCTTTCTTAATTATGATTTAATTATGGTTTTTTTCCGAGCTCCGCATGTGTATGTCAACTACGTCATGACGTTTTCTCTCTAACCTGAACGACGTTGACAGAAAATTCTGTTCAATATGGCTGCCCTTCTCGAGCGACTGGAGAGCACATTTGGAGAAACTTGTAAGTAAAACGGAACCTTCGTTATGTTTATTTTTTCCGTAAAAAAGCAAGTATATGTTGCAGGCAAGAACTTCTATTTCGAATGCGCTGTTGTGTTAAAAAGCACAGACCCAGGTGGTGAATAGTGGTTCGCTGTTGTTCGCGCTCTTTTTCAAACATAGATTATGTCGTCAGTTTTAACCGATTAAAACAGTTTTACTAAGAATTACATAAAAAGACAGGGTCTTAATGATATTTTAACGACCACTTGCCAACGCAAGAAAGTTGGCGTTTTTACAACAGCAGCCTCATTGTTCGGCAGGTTTTTTTTTTCTTCTTCTCATTAGCATGATTCAAAACTGACTTAGCTAGCAGTGGCAACTTCGATCTAAAACAATTGAAATATAGCAAGGTTTTGTATATTTAGTGTGCTAATAAGGTTTTCAATATTTTTATTTTTTCCTTCCAAGGCTGAAGACTGAAGACAAAAGGACAGAAGAAAGAAAAAACTTCAGACTGCAATTAATTTCAGGTGGAGACAGTAAACACAGGTGAGTTGAAAGATCTATTGAAGAGTCCTTTCTTCATGGCCATTAAAACATTTTTAGGTTAAAAGACCCGTGTCATGAATCGCTGTGCGGCAGGCAGGAGTTGGACCCAATTCAATTCAATTTTATTTATATAGCGCCAAATCACAACATAAGTCGCCTCAAGGCGCTTCATAGATACAGAGAAAAACCCAACAATCATATGACCCCCTATGAGCAAGCACTTTGGCGACAGTGGGAAGGAAAAACTCCTTTTTAACAGGAAGAAACCTCCGGCAGAACCAGGCTCAGGGAGGGGCGGCCATCTGCTGCGACCGGTTGGGGTGAGAGAAGGAAGACAGGATAAAAGACATGCTGTGGAAGAGAGACAGAGGTTAATAACAGATATAATTCAATGCAGAGAGGTCTGTTAACACATAGTGAGTGAGAAAGGTGACTGGAAAGGAAAAACTCAATGCATCATGGGAATCCTCCGGCAGCCTATGTCTATTGCAGCATAACTAAGGGAGGATTCAGGGTCACCTGGTCCAGCCCTAACTATATGCTTTAGCAAAAAGGAAAGTTTTAAGCCTAATCTTGAAAGTAGAGATAGTGTCTGTCTCCTGAATCCAAACTGGAAGCTGGTTCCACAGAAGAGGGGCCTGAAAACTGAAGGCTCTCCCTCCCATTCTACTTTTAAATACTCTAGGAACAACAAGTAGGCCTGCAGAGCGAGAGCGAAGTGCTCTAATGGGGTGATATGGTACTACAAGGTCATTAAGATAAGATGGGGCCTGATTATTTAAGACCTTGTATGTGAGGAGCAGGATTTTCAATTCAATTCTGGATTTAACAGGAAGCCAATGAAGGGAAGCCAAAACAGGAGAAATATGCTCTCTCTTTCTAGTCCCTGTCAGTACTCTTGCTGCAGCATTTTGGATTAGTTGAAGGCTTTTCAGTGAGTTTTTTGGACATCCTGATAATAATGAATTACAGTAGTCCAGCCTGGAAGTAATAAATGCGTGAACTAGTTTTTCAGCGTCACTCTGAGACAGGATATTTCTAATTTTAGAGATGTTGCGCAAATGGAAGAACGCAGTCTTACATATTTGTTTAATACGTGCGTTGAAGGAGATATCCTGGTCAAAAATTACTCCAAGGTTCCTCACAGCGTTACTGGAGGCCAAGGTAATGCCATCCAGAGTAAGAATCTGGTTAGATACCATATTTCTAAGCTTTTCAGGGCCGAGTACAATAACCTCAGTTTTATCTGAATTAAGAAGCAGAAAGTTAGCGGCCATCCAGGTCTTTATGTCTTTAAGACATTCCTGCAGTTTAAGTAATTGGTGTGTGTTATCTGGCTTCATGGACAGATAGAGCTGGGTGTCATCTGCATAGCAGTGAAAATGTATGCTATGTCTTCTAATGATGCTGCCTAAGGGAAGCATGTATAATGTAAACAGAATTGGTCCCAGCACTGAACCCTGTGGAACTCCATAATTAAATCTCAGTGTGTGAAGAGGACTCTCCATTTACATGAACAAACTGGAGTCTATTAGATAGATATGATACAAACCACTGCAGTGCAGTACCTGTAATACCTACAGCATGTTCTAATCGCTCTAATAGGATATTAAATGGTAAAATGGCCTGCATTTGTATAGCGCTTTACTAGTCCCTAAGGACCCCAAAGCGCTTTACACTACATTCAGTCATTCACCCATTCACACACTGGCAATGGCAAGCTACATTGTAGCCACAGCTGCCCTGGGGCGCACTGACAGAGGCGAGGCTGCCGGACACTGGCGCCACCGGGCCCTCTGACCACCACCAGTAGGCAAACATGGGGTTAGTATCTTGCCCAAGGATATTTGGCATGCAGCCAGGAGGCAGCCTGGGATCGAACCACCGACCTTCTGATTAGTGGCTGACCTGCTCTGCCACCTGAGCTACAGCCACCCAGTATCGAATGCTGCACTAAGGTCTAGCAGGACAAGCACAGAGATGAGTCCACTGTCAGTGGCCATAAGAAGATCATTTGTAACCTTCACTAAAGCTGTTTCTGTGCTGTGATGAGCTCTGAAACCTGACTGAAACTCTTCAAATAAACCATTCCTCTGCAGATGATCTGTTAGCTGTTTGACAACTACTCTTTCAAGGATTTTTGATATGAAAGGAAGGTTGGAGATTGGCCTATAATTAGTTTCATCAGTTGTTCAGTTCTTATAAAATGTTGTATAATTGTACCAAATCACTGAGGATACATCCAATGTGTAAATCACAATCAACAATTTTACTGTGATATTCGCTCGTGTTTAGAGAATCTCCATTATCTTTGTTACTGAGTTTCCATTTTTGTAGGGCCAAATTTGTATTAAAAATTAATATTTTCATATGATGTGAAATGACTCAATCATTCCTAATTTTTAGAAGAAACCATTCATTAAGTCCCTTAAGGTGAAGATTTCATATATTGATAATGATAAAATTAACACAAATTAAAGGTTTCACTGATAAACACACAATTTTTCCTTGCTTTGAACCCCATGTTCTATATAGATTACAGCTCTGATCTGGAGAACACTATTTTAAAATACTGTGTAGGGTTTTTGTCAAATGATTAAGAAACAGACTCTCTGTCACAAGAGACAGAAAGGTTGTATCTTAAAAGAAAAGTCTCCAAAATTTGGTAGAGTCTGATGTCATGCAGTTTCATAAACATGTATTCTCCCCAAAGAATGACACCTGAAAACTTTGCGTTAAATGAACTTTTCTTTTCCCTTTTTAGGAGGCGCCTGATATCAACGTGAAACGCACTGCAGTACTTCGTGCCCTTCCTCTATATCTATGTCTGTGTCAATTTTGGGCTCCTGAGAGGGGTTATCATCCACTTCCTGCTCCACAAAGGCTTTGTGTGGATACTGACGCTTCACTGTACCATCCTGTCTGGCAACCTCTGCTTCTTTTCGTATTTGTTTTGCAGAACAGATCCGCATGTTCCCTTCAATAAAACCAAGATGACGTGCAATGAATTTATCTATCCTTATAGGGAGATTTTCATGCTTGAACAGACCATGTTTAATGTTCTTGAACTCTGCTTCAACATTAGCTGAAGTTGCAGTGAGTTTTTCGCTCTGAAATAGGGGAACCATTTCTCCAGTCCAGAGTGGTAGGTATCCTCCCAATCTAATTAGGTGTGGGACGAGCTCAGGTAGATAGTGCATATTGTCTCGATCACCATGATCTTCAGCATGGCACCTGCTCCTCTCACAAATATCTGCCACCCACTGCCTTAAGTCGGTGTTTATTTCTGTGCATGGATCCAATCTAATGTCTTCTTCTTCCTTGTCATCAGAAACAGACAGTCTCATCTGCAATTTTTCTTTTCAGATTTGATTTGGACACTTCTGACATAATGGGGTTTCCAAAACTGTCACAGCCTTCTGTCTCACTTAATGCCACAATAGCAATGCTGCGTATTAGGACCTTTGCTTCTTCCAAGGATTGGGACTTGACAAGTTGACAAGTTGATCGCACGTAGAAATCCCTCACCCGATGAGGCTTTTTTCTCAAACAGTCCCACTGGCAAATCATTTTGATTAAGTGTGCCACACCCACTCTAATGAAACATTCAATTCAATTCAATTTTATTTATATAGCGCCAAATCACAACATAAGTCGCCTCAAGGCGCTTCATAGATACAGAGAAAAACCCAACAATCATATGACCCCCTATGAGCAAGCACTTTGGCGACAGTGGGAAGGAAAAACTCCCTTTTAACAGGAAGAAACCTCCGGCAGAACCAGGCTCAGGGAGGGGCGGCCATCTGCTGCGACCGGTTGGGGTGAGAGAAGGAAGACAGGATAAAAGACATGCTGTGGAAGAGAGACAGAGGTTAATAACAGATATAATTCAATGCAGAGAGGTCTGTTAACACATAGTGAGTGAGAAAGGAGACTGGAAAGGAAAAACTCAATGCATCATGGGAATCCCCCGGCAGCCTACGTCTATTGCAGCATAACTAAGGGAGGATTCAGGGTCACCTGGTCCAGCCCTAACTATATGCTTTAGCAAAAAGGAAAGTTTTAAGCCTAATCTTGAAAGTAGAGATAGTGTCCGTCTCCTGAATCCAAACTGGAAGCTGGTTCCACAGAAGAGGGGCCTGAAAACTGAAGGCTTTTATTCAATTCCATTACTGTGGGGGGGCTGGTTGACCTTTTGACCTTTACATTTTCATTAATATCTTTAAAACAGATGCAGCACAAACGACAATTTTTGCAGCACATACCAGCACAAACGTAGCACAGTTGATTGACACCAGTTTTGTTTCATTCCATTAATGTGGGGGGGGGCTGGTTGACCTTTTGACCTTTACATTTTTATTAATATCTTTAAAACAGAGGCAGCACAAATGTAAATTTTTGCAGCACAAACCAGCACAAACGTAGCACAAATGTTTGACATCAATTTTGTTCGATTCCATTAATGTGGGGGGGCTGGTTGACCTTTTGACCTTTACATTTTCATTAACATCTTTAAAACAGAGGCAGCACAAACGACAATTTTAGCAGCACAAACCAGCACAAACGTTTGACATCAATTTTGTTCGATCCCATTAATGTGGGGGGACTGGTTGACCTTTTGACCTTTACATTTTCATTAATATCTTTAAAACAGAGGCAGCACAAACCAGCACAAACGTAGCACAGTTGATTGACACCAGTTTTGTTTGATTCCATTAATGTGGGGGGCCTGGTTGACCTTTTGACCTTTACATTTTCATTAATATCTTTAAAACAGAGGCAGCACAAACCAGCACAAACGTAGCACAGTTGATTGACACCAGTTTTGTTTGATTCCATTAATGTGGGGGGGCTGGTTGACCTCTGATGACCTCTAGAAATTTGTATGGATTTCTTTAAAATGATAGCAGCACAAACGTAAATTTTTGCAGCACAAACGTAGCACAGTTGATTGACACCAGTTTTGTTTGATTCCATTAATGTGGGGGGGCTGGTTGACCTCTGATGACCTCTACAAATTTTCTTGAATATCTTTAAAATGATAGCAGCACAAACGTAAATTTTTGCAGCACAAACCAGCACAAACATTTGACATCAATTTTGTTCGATTCCATTAATGTGGGGGGGCTGGTTGACCTTTTGACCTTTACATTTTCATTAATATCTTTAAAATGAAAGCGGCACAAACGACAATTTTAGCAGCACAAACCAGCACAAACGTTTGATACCACTTTTGTTGGATTTGAAGAAGGTGGGGGGGCCAACTTCACTCACATGCTTAATGGCTCAAAACACCTTATCCAATTATAAACTGATACGCACCTACTGGCATGCCCCTTTTAATTTCTTCATAAATGTTATTTAATGTTATTATTACGGCAGCACGGTGGTTAGCACTGTTGCCGCACAGCAAGAAGGTCCTGAGTTCAATTCCACCATCACGCCAGGGTCTTTCTGTGTGGAGTTTGCAGGTTCTCTCGCCATGTTTGCGTGGGTTCTCTCCGGGCTCTCTCCAAAGACATGCAGCTTCTGGTGATAGGTTAATTGGTTAATCCGAATTGCCCATAGGTGTGAATGTGAGTGCGAATGGTTGTCTGTCCCTGTGTGTTGGCCCTGTGACAGACTGGCAACCTGTCCAGGATGTACCCTGCCTCTTGCCCTATGACAGCTGGGATAGATTCCAGCACCCCCTGCGACCCTTAAAAGGATAAGCAAATGGATGGATGGATGGAATTTTATTAATATCTTTAAAATAATAGCACCACAAACAAAATTTTTTGCAGCACAAACCTGTGACATCAACTTTTGTTTGATTTGGGTGATGTGGGGGGGCTGGTTGACCTTTTGACGTTTGCATTTTCATTAATATCTTTAAAACAGAGGCAGCACAAACGACAATTTTAGCAGCACAAACCAGCACAAACACAGCACAGTTGATTGACACCAGTTTTGTTTGATTCCATTAATGTGGGGGGGCTGGTTGACCTCTGATGACCTCTACAAATTTTCTTGAATATCTTTAAAATGATAGCGGCACAAACGTAAATTTTTGCAGCACAAACGTAGCACAAATGTTTGACATCAATTTTGTTCGATTCCATTAATGTGGGGGGGCTGGTTGACCTTTTGACCTTTACATTTTCATTAATATCTTTAAAACAGAGGCAGCACAAACCAGCACAAACGTAGCACAGTTGATTGACACCAGTTTTGTTTCATTCCATTAATGTGGGGGGGCTGGTTGACCTTTTGACCTTTACATTTTCATTAATATCTTTAAAACAGAGGCAGCACAAACGTAGCACAGTTGATTGACACCAGTTTTGTTTGATTCCATTAATGTGGGGGGGCTGGTTGACCTCTGATGACCTCTAGAAATTTGTATGGATTTCTTTAAAATGATAGCGGCACAAACGTAAATTTTTGCAGCACAAACGTAGCACAGTTGATTGACACCAGTTTTGTTTGATTCCATTAATGTGGGGGGGCTGGTTGACCTCTGATGACCTCTACAAATTTTCTTGAATATCTTTAAAATGATAGCAGCACAAACGACAATTTTTGCAGAACAAACCAGCACAAACGTAGCACAAATGTTTGACATCAATTTTGTTCGATTCCATTAATGTGTGTGTGTGTGTGTGTGTGTGTGTGTGTGTGTGTGTTGGGGGGGGGGGGGGGGGGGGGGGGCTGGTTGACCTTTACATTTTCATTAATATCTTTAAAACAGAAGCCGCACAAACCAGCACAAACGTAGCACAGTTGATTGACACCCATTTTGTTTGATTTAATTAATGTGGGGGGGCTGGTTGACCTCTGATGACCTCTAGAAATTTTGATTAATATCTTTAAAATGATAGCAGCACAAACGACAATTTTTGCAGCACAAACGTAGCACAAACGTTTGATACCACTTTTGTTGGATTTGAAGAAGGTGGGGGGCCCAACTTCACTCACATATGTCATGTCTACTGAATTCTCATTTTTCATGCCTGTGGAGTTTATTATATGGACGTGGTGACAGTGTAAAGACAGCCTGCTCTTCTGATTTAACTTTTCAAGCATTCATACTAATTAGTGTTTAAACCTCCCATGGTTCTATATCTGGGGATGTGGCTTTGGTTTGCACTGATGAAAGCTTATAGTTGAAATGTGTTTGACGGTAAATGGTCAATAAAGAAGACAGCATTTTGTTTTGTTTTTACACAATGATTTTGTCATGTGCTGTGTGCAGGCAGGAACTGTGGACCCAATGTGCAGACACTTGGAGGTAAAAGTGTAAACTCAAAACAGCTTTAACGCTAAACACAAATATAACAAAAGCAAGAATACCAAAAGAAACTTACACAGGCAGCCAAACAGAACACACAGCATAGGATGAGGGAGATCGCAACAAAGACCAAAGAAAACTCAGGGCTTACATACCCAGAGAGAGCCATCAGGGAATGGGAGACAACAGAGAAACACAGCTGGGACAAATAAGGGTAGCGAGACAAGGGAAGCAAATCCAGATACATTAACATGAGACATGGACTTTCAAAGTAAAACAGGAAACATAACACAGACAACGCGGACTTGACGAGGGGATACAGCAGACAGGGGGAGACAGAACAACTATGTAACACAGAGACAGAAACCAGAAGACAGAACTCTAAGAAACCAAAAGACTAGAAATGATAAATAATGGCAAAATCAAAGTTCAATAATAATGTAAAACTCAAAATTTTGGGTCAACGAACCCAGGCACCCTAACAGATTTATTTTTACAGTTAATTTTTTTCTATTTAATTATTTAGTTACAGTCCACCATACCTCTGATCCCCTGTCAATCCATCCACCTCCTTTTTAATGGTGTATCTGATTCAGGGTCATGAAGGGCTGGAGCAGCTGTCACAGACTGAGCAAGGTACACCCTGTACAGGTCACCAGTCTATGGCAGTGTCCCACTGTGTGTATTTTAAAAAGTACCATATCTTAAAAACCACGGCTGCAGATAGATGGCCTTGGCAACTCTTCACTACATTATGAGGGGGATTTTATTATAGCAAATGACAAAAAAAATGGACCACTCATGATCTATTCAAAATACAATCTAGAGATGTTTTAGTCCCTTAAAGAGAGCTAATTATGTTTATTTCCAGCTCCATACTTTAATTTGTGCACGACAGCAAATTTGTGTGAACCATTGCTGAAAATATGCTTATTTATCCTATACTGAGTCTTGGTGCAGTCCTTCAATTTATCTTCCATTTGAAATATGCCAGTTTAGCTGTCCTCTCTTTGAGCCAACCTTTGTCTTATTGGCTGCTCCTCAGAAGTTTTGAATAGCAGGTGGGTGGTACTTCTGTGCTTGGAGCAGGGATTACTTGTACATATACTGACCTCATTATTTGAAACTTGGCCCATGTTCGATATGAGCATTCACCATTTATATATACACAATATCTGTTGGTGTGTGTGTGTGTGTTAGAAAATATGGAAAAGGAATATTAAGTATTGGTCGAGGAGTTTGATTTCCAAACCAAATGCAAATCTTACTTTCATTCAGCAGTCCACCTTTTCTCAAAGCTCAGTTAAAGACACTTTTGACAATGTCATCTGGGTTGTAGCTTTGTTCCTGAAGATGTGCATGTCTTCAGGAATGAAAAGAAAGAAAGAAAGAAAGAAAGAAAGAAAGAAAGAAAGAAAGAAGTCCAGGAGATCTGAGTAGTTATTATGTCTGATGAAAAGAACAATCGAAAACAACCAAGGCACTTTGTCTTCAGGTATTTGTATTAGGATCAGCACAGATTTCACTCTCTGGCTTTATTTATAGCATAATAAGACATTTTACTTTTAAAAATCAAGGACACCAACAAGGCAGATAGGGCACATGCACTGGGGCCACAAATGTCCCAGGTTTAGTCCGTAATTCAATTCAATTCAATTTTATTTATATAGCGCCAAATCACAACAAAAGTCGCCTCAAGGGGCTTCATAGATACAGAGAAAAACCCAACAATCATATGACCCCCTATGAGCAAGCACTTTGGTGACAGTGGGAAGGAAAAACTCCCTTTTAACAGGAAGAAACCTTCAGCAGAATCAGGCTCAGGGAGGGGCGGGGCCATTTGCTGCGACCGGTTGGGGTGAGAGAAGGAAGACAGGATAAAAGACATGCTGTGGAAGAGAGCCAGAGGTTAATAACAGATATGATTCAATGCAGAGAGGTCTATTAACACAGCGGTCCCTAAGCACCACGGACCGGTTCATGCCCGACAATATTTTTACGGACCGGCCTAGTACCGGTACCGTAAAAAGGAAGATTTATTCATAACACACGTGAAAAGACCCAGGAAAACAGAGTTAACGAAAAAAAACGATAACAAAATAACGCTAAAAAAAACGATAAAAATCCTGAAAACCATACATTTCACACCTGAGCCTCAACTCTCAACTCTCGTGGCCCGGTACCAAACGACTCACGGACCGGTACCGAGGCCCGGGGGTTGGGGACCGCTGTATTAATACATAGTGAGTGAGAAAGGTGACTGGAAAGGAAAAACTCAATGCATCATGGGAATCCCCGGCAGCCTACGTCTATCGCAGCATAACTACGGGAGGATTCAGGATCAGTGCCTTAAGTGCTCTAATGGGGTGATATGGTACTACAAGGTCATTAAGATAAGATGGGGCCTGATTATTCAAGACCTTGTATGTGAGGAGCAGGATTTTGAATTCAATTCTGGGTTTGAAGGGAAGCCAAAACAGGAGAAATATGCTCTCTCTTTCTAGTCCCTGTCAGTACTCTTGCTGCAGCATTTTGGATTAGCTGAAGGCTTTTCAGCAAGTTTTTTGGACATCCTGATAATAATGAATTGCAGTAGTCCAGCCTGGAAGTAATAAATGCATGAACTAGTTTTTCAGCGTCACTCTGAGACAGGATCTTTCTAACTTTAGAGATGTTGCGCAAATGGAAGAACGCAGTCTTACATATTTGTTTAATACGTGCGTTGAAGGACATATCCTGGTCAAAAATTACTCCAAGGTTCCTCACAGCGTTACTGGAGGCCAAGGTAATGCCATCCAGAGTAAGAATCTGGTTAGATACCATATTTCTAGGCTTTTCAGGGCCGAATACAATAACCTCAGTTTTATCTGAATTAAGAAGCAGAAAGTTAGCGGCCATCCAGGTCTTTATGTCTTTAAGACATTCCTGCAGTTTAACTAATTGGTGTGTGTTATCTGGCTTCATGGACAGATAGCTGGGTGTCATCTGCATGGCAGTGAAATTGTATGCTATGTCTTTTAATGATGCTGCCTAGGGGATGCATGTATAATGTAAACAGAATTGGTCCCAGCACTGAACCTGTGGAACTCCATAATTAACCTCAGTGTGTGAAGAGGACTCTCCATTTACATGTACAAATCGGAGTCTATTAGATAGATATGATACAAACCACTGCAGTGCAGTACCTGTAATACCTACAGCATGTTCTAATCGCTCTAATAGGATATTATGGTCGACAGTATCGAATGCTGCACTAAGGTCTAGCAGGACAAGCACAGAGATAAGTCCACTGTCAGAGGCCATAAGAAGATCATTTGTAACCTTCACTAAAGCTGTTTCTGTGCTGTGATGAGCTCTGAAACCTGACTGAAACTCTTCAAATAAGCAGGAGGAGAGAAGCTGCAGAGATGCGTGTAAGACTGCAACTCTGCTTCCTGGTCCCAACTCTGGATAGTCATATTTTGGGGGGGGGGGGGGGGGGGGTTAATAAATTTGTCCATATTTCTAGAAATGAGAGCTGCTCCATCCAAAGTGGGATGGATGCCGTCTCTCCTAACAAGATCAGGTTTCCTCCAGAAGGTTTGCCAATTATCTATGAATTCCACATCGTTTCTGGGACACCACTCAGACAGCCAGCAATTTAAGGAGAACATGCGGCTAAACATGTCACTCCTGGTCTGATTGGGGAGGGGACCAGAGAAAACTACAGAATCTGACATTGTTTTGGCAAAGTTGCACACCGATTCAATATTGCTTTTAGTGACCTCCGATTGGCGTAACCGGGTGTCATTACTGCCGACGTGAATTATGATTTTACTGAATTTACGTTTATCCTTAGCCAGCAGTTTTGCATTTCCTTCAATGTCGCCTGCTCTGGCCCCTGGAAGACAATTGACTATGGTTGCCGGTGTCTCTAGCTTCACATGTCTGAGAACAGAATCACCAATTACCAGAGTTTGACCCCCGGCGGGCGTGTCGCCGAGTGGGGAAAAACAGTTAGACACATGAACAGGTTGGTGGTGTACCTGGGGCTTCTGTTTAGGACTATGCTTCCTCCTCACCGTCACCCAGCCGCCCTCTTTCCCCAGCTGCTTGGGGTCTGCCGGGGAACAGCTAGCGGGGCCTACGCTATCTTCGGCTGCACCAATTACAGGGGCCTGGCTAGCTACGGGTGAATGAAAGGTCCGAAGCCGAGTCTCCCTTCCAATGTGGATCACATCAGCCAGCAACACAGGCTCTGGTGAAAATGTAGATTACCTCATACAGTAGTGCAGGCCCTGCTTTCGTGAAGTTGGCCTCAGAGGGAGCACTAGCCCTGGTGCAATGTGGATGGCCTAAGCCAGCAATACAGGCCCTGGTGTGTTGACGATAGCCTCACAAGGAGCACATGCCGTGGTATAATGTGGATGGCCTCAGCCAGTAGCACAGGCCCTGTTGTAATGTGGATGGCCTCATCTACCAACACTGGCCCAGGTGAAATGTGGATGACATCGGCAAGGACCAATGGCCCTGATGTAATGTGGATGGTTTCAGCCAACAGCACAGTCCCTGGTGTGGTGAAGATGGCCTCACAGGAAGCACTGTCCCTGGTGTAATGTGGATGGCCTCAGCAAACAACACTGGCCCTGGTGAAATGTCGGTGGTATCAGCCGGCACCAAAGGCCCTGGTGTAATCTGGATGGCATCAACGAGCAGCAGAGGCCCTGGTGTGGTGAAGATGGCCTCACAGGAAGCACTGTGTATGGCCTTTGCCAAAAACAGTGGCCCTGGTGAAACGTGGATTATATTGGCCAGCACCACAGGCCCTGGTGTAATGTGAATATCCTCAGCCAGTAGTAAAGGCCCTTGTGTTTTGTGGAACGCATCAGCCAGCAACACAATCCCTGGTGAAATGTGGATGGCCTCATCCAGCACCACAGGCCCTGGTTTGGTGATGATTGCCACACAGGAAGAACTGTACCTGGTGTAATGTGGATGGCCTCATCCAACAGTACAGGCCCTGGTGTGGTGAAGATGGCCTCACAGGAAGCACAGGCCTTGGTGTAATGTGAATGGCCTCAGACAGCAGCCAGGCCCTGGTGAAATGTAGATGGCCTCAGCCGGCAACATGCGCTCTGGTGAAAGGTACACCTGGGCCTGTGGTGCTGACCGATATCATGCACATTTCACCAGGGTGTGTGGTGCTGACAAATCCCATCCATATTTCACCAGCGACAGAGTTGTTAGATGAAGCCATCCACATTACAACAGGGCCTGTGCTACTGGCTGAGGACATTTACATTTCACTAGGGCCTTTGGTCATGGCTGAGGCCAACTACATTTCATCAGGGCCTGTGGTCATGGCTGAGGACATTCACATTACACCAGGGCCTGTGGTGCTAGCCAATACCATCCACATTACACAAGGGCCTGTGCTGCTAGCCTTCCATATTACCCAAGGGCCTGTGTTGCTGGCTGATGCCATTCACAATACTCAAGGGCCTGTTCTACTGGCTGATGCCATCTACATTACAGCAGGGCCTGTGGTGCTGGCAAATACCATCGACATTTTACCAAGGCCAGTGTTGTTTGCTGAGGCCATCCACATTACACCAGGGACAGTGCTTCCTGTGAAGCCATCTTCACCACACGAGGGCCTGTGCTGGTGGCCTAAGCCATTCAAATTACACCAGGGCCTCTGGTGCTGGCCAACACCATCCACATTTCACCAGGGCCACTGTTGTTGGCTTAGGCCATCAACATTACACCAGAGACTGTGACGCCGGCTTCTACCATCCACATTACACCAGGGCCTGTGCTTCCTGTGAGGCCATCTTTACCCCACCAGGGCCTTTGATGCTCGTTGATGCCATCCACATTAGGGCCTGTGATGCTGGCCGATATCATGCACATTACACCAGGGCCAGTGGTGTAAGCTAAGGCCATCCACATTACACCAGGGTGTGTGGTGCTTACCATACCATCCATATTTCACAAGGGCCAGTGTTGTTAGATTATGCCATCCACATAACACCAGGTCCTGTGCTGCTGGCTGAGGCCATCCACATTGCACCGGGGCCATGGGGTTGGATGAGGACATTAACATTACACCAGGGACTGTGTTGCTGGCTGAGGCCATTCACATTGCAGTAGGGCCTGTGTTGCTGGCTGAGGCCATTCACATTGCAGTAGGGCCTGTGCTGCTGGCTGAGGCCACCTATATTTCACGAGGGCCTGTGTTGACGACTGATGCCATCCACAATACACCAGGGCCAGTGGTGTTGGCTGAGGACATTCAAATTGCACCAGGGCCAGGTGTGCTGGCTAATACCATCCACATTTCACCAGGGCCAGTGATTTCTGTGAGGCCATCTTCACTAGACCAGGGTCTGTGCTGCTTGCTGATGCCATCGAAAATACACCAGGGCCAGTGATTCCTGTGAGGCCATCTTCACCAGTCCAGGGTCTGTGCTGCTAGCCATCCAAATTACCCAAGGGCCTGTGTTGTTGGCCGAAAACAACCACATTTCACCAGGGTTTGTGTTACTGGATGATGCGATCCACATTTCACCAGGGCCAGTGTTGTTGGCTGAGGTCATCCACATTTTACCAGGGCCTGTGCTTTTGGCTAATGCCATTCACATTACACCTGGGCCTGTGGTGCTGAACCATTTCATGCACATTTCACCAGATCAAGTAGTGTTGGCTATGGCCATTACACCAGGGTGTGTGGTGCTGTCCAATACCATCCATATTTCACCAGGGACAGTGTTGTTAGATGAGGCCATCCACATTACAAAAGGGCCTGTGCTACTGGCTGAGGACATTTACATTTCACCAGGGCCTGTGTTGGTGGCTGATCCCATCCACAACATACAAAGGCCTGTGCTACTGGCTGATGCCATCCACATTACACCAGGGCCAGTGCTCCCTGTGAAGCCATCTTCACCACACCACTGCCTGTGTTGCTGGCAGACGCCATCCACATTGCACCAGGGACAGTGCTCCCTGTGAGGCCATATTCACCACACCAGGGCCTATACTGTTGGCTGAGGCCATCCACATTACACCAGGGCCTTTGGTGCTGGCCAATACCATCCACATTTCACCAGGGCAACTGTTGTTGGCTTCTACCATCCATATTACACCACGGACAGTGTTTCCTGTGATGCCATCTTCACCTGACCAGGGCCTCTGTTGCTCGTTGATGCCATCCACATTACACCAGGGTGTGTGGTGCTGACCAATACCATCCATATTTCACCAGGGCCACTGTTGTTGGCTTCTACCATCCACATTACACCAGGGACAGTGCTTCCTGTGAGGCCATCTTCACCACACCACTGCCTGTGTTACTGTCAGGGGCCATCCACATTACACGCGGGCCTGTGGTGTTGTCCGAAACCATCCACATTTCACCAGGGCTTGTGTTTCGGCCTGATGACATCCACAAAACATAGGGGCCTGTGGTGCTGGATGAGGCCATCCACATTACACCAGGGCCTGTGGTGCTGGCCAATACCATCCACATTTCACCAGGCCCAGTGTTGTTGGCTGAGGCCATCCACATTACACCACTGCCAGTGCTTCCTTTGATTCATTCATCACCACACCAGGGCCTGTGGTGCTGGCCAATACCATCCACATTTCACCAGGGCCACTGTTGTTGGCTGAGGCCATACACTTTACACCAGGCACAGTGCTTCCTGTGAGGCCATCTTCACCACACCAGGGCCTGTACTGTTGGATGAGGACATCCACATTACACCAGGGACAGTTCTTCTTGTGCGGCCATCATCACCACACCAGGGCCTGTGCTACTTGCTGATGCCATCCACAATACACCTGGGCCTGTGGTGCTGACCAATATCATGCACAATTCACCAGGGCCAGTGGTGTTGGCTCAGGACATTCACATTACACCAGGGTGTGTGGTGCTGACCAATACCATCCACATTTCACCAGGGCCAGTGTTGTTGGCTGGGGCCACCCACATTACACCAGGGACAGTGCTTCCTGTGATTCCATCATCACCACACCAGGGCCTGTGGTGCTGGCCAATAACATCCACATTTCACCAGGGCCACTGTTTTTAGCTGAGGCCTGTGACAAAGTGGCTAGGACAGAATTCATTTGCCATTTGTCACTTGCGTATATTGTTATTCTGTGTTCTGTTATTTTACAGTCAGCCATAATGCTTTAATTTAGACATTGCTGGTGTAACTTCTCTTAACACACAATATCCCGGGTTTTGTTTGTGTTAACAGTAGTTACATTCTTTACATCCATGCATGTGTTTTAAAGCAAACACTACTAACTAGTGATGGCCTGCTTGAAGCTGACACTCCGAAGCGTGTCGAAAAAAACAACACACTGGTTCAGAAGCACTGTGTCGAGGCTTGCTTCGTTTGGCAAAAGTCACGTGACCAGTGACGTCCGAAGCTTCATTACGCACGTAACTGCTTCGGTACCTGATTCAAACGGATATAAGGAAGTGAATCATCCTCGGGATTCGTGGAGTGTGTTGATGGTGACAGATAGCGAAGAGGTGATCATTCCACTGACAGATATGGAGCCAGCGAGGAAGAGAGGACGTTCTGGCGTGTGGGAATATTTTGAGTTGATTTTGCTCAATTCATTTTATCTGCCGAAGTGAAAAACTTGAAATGTCCAAAATCATGTTTTCATAATGTAAATATCATTACAGCATATGACTTTAGGAACACTTCCATGTGAATTAAAGCTAATGAAGACTACAAAAATGTATTTGACACTATACGTACATTACATTGCTACACAGTTTAGAAAATCATTTTGTTTATTGTTTTTAGGTGATAGTCTGCAGGACCCAGGAATACCTGCATATCTACCAACTTACAGTGTAGTTCCTGCACTCCACAGCCTCTTCTGTTCCATGCAAGTGGATTTTCTCCAGGGCAGGAGAAACTATTTCTAAGAAAAGAAACAGATTCAGCCAGCGCACAGTAACACTAATCCTCTTTTTAAATGTAAATAACAAAAGGGCTACCTGACATAGATCATGTTTTTACTTAGCAAGTTCTTGATTAGGGGTGGGTTTTGATTATTGCCTTTCTGATTCCAATCCATGCTAAATTGAATAAAGTGATATTGATTCATTACAATCCTGTGTCGATTTGTAAATTAACGTTATTATGCCTGAAACGCCAGCATCTCAGGTTAAACCTCACAACATGTCGTCAAACACCATGCAGCTAAAACAGTAACCGGGAGCAGGTTTACGGATTCTGCATACAAACGTGAACACAGAGCGCGGACCCAACGCGTCAGAATCAGATTTTGGTGTGTCGTCGGGTCCGCGCTGTGTTTGCCTCTTTTCTTCGCTGGCTTCTGCAGCTGCAGGTTTCATAACTCTCTGTTTACATCTCTAATTAAGTCTCACATGTGTCAGCTTTCTTTTAATAGATACGAAATTATGGATATATACTGATAAATGACCAGAATTGTAATATTTCTGACTGAGGCAAAACTTTCCAGATTCCAATCAAATTGAACCGGATCCTGTATCGAATCAAAATGATTCTACAAATCAGTGACGATGCAGCCGTACTCAGCCCCCTAAGCATTTTCCCTTTCCAGTTCACAATCAATCCCACCCCTAGGTCAAAAATATGTATAGGACAATTGGTCTAATCTAATATTTTGTATGAACCTGTCCAGCTGTCCAGTGATTAAATGACAAGTAGATGGAGGCAGGACTTCACAGCAGGGGCATACTCCATAATGTGCTGTTCAGTCTCATATGTATATTATATATATTGCTCACTTATTGTATTTACCAACATCAAGGACTTATGAGCAAAGAAAGGCCACACCATAGTGCATGTTTAAATAGGGAAAGTTTATTGATCAAAATGTATTACGCAAATACGCATTACATTTTTTTTCAGCCCCCCAATCGAGAAAACAAAACCAATTACATGTTCAAAGCAACGGAACGGTGGCCCAATATCAGAGAGAACTCCACTCTTGAGTGAGCAGTGATAATTGAGCAGTCTGTTTTATTCTGCAGATTCAAGCTGCTCTTTAAAATTTTCGCCACCAGATGTCACCGGAGAGGACTGTGTTGAAAAGCTTCGAGTAATGAACCGTTTTTCAATACAAGCTTCAGTGCTTCGGAAAGCTTCATTTGGCCATCACTACTACTAACCATCAGATCATCTGAATTCTCTTCTGTTTACAGGCACATGTCTAGTAAATTATGTTTCTTTATGTTGCTTTGGTTATACTTACCATGGTGTCCATGTTGTGCTTGCAGGTCCTATATGTGAGACAGGTGTATGAGAAGGGCCGCCCACTACTTCCTGTTTATATAGGGTCATGAGGTCAATGATTGGATCACCGGGTGTAACCAAATGGAGGGTTTTTCATTTTGTATAGTATTGTTTGTTTTCTTTAAAGTAGCCTTTTGAGTTATATTGTATGCAGTGTTTTACTTTACAAACTATTTAGTTGAGTAAATGAGTTTGTCAGTTTCATGCATGACTTTATTCCTGTTCTTTGTTTAGAATTGTATTATTTGGTTTGACCTATTTTGTTCAATGGTAGTGACTAACGAGGTCAGGTGTGGGCAAAGTCTTGTATAAAGCCAGTGGGATTTTTGCATGCCTGATTGATTGTTCTATGGTAAAAGGGAGATGCTAGCAATAAAGTATGCTTAAAAAGAACTTCAATTGTCTGCTAATGCTATTTATTTATCACCTTCCTTGCTGCTTAAGCTATGCTACATCACAAATGGTGGCAGCAGTGGCTCCAGGCCAATAGGTTATAGCAATGCAGAAATCAGCCAAGTCAAGGAAACCTCAAGGGCCAACAGATTTTCCCCCAGAGGAGGCCCAAGATGATGGCAACCTGCCAGAAGCTACGGGTGAGCACAGCACGGAAGCACAAAGTCTCTCAGAGCTCTCAACTTTATTAAAAGGCCTGATGCAACAGCATGCTGACCGTGAGGCAAAATGGGAGCAGGACAGACAACGCCAGGATGAATGGTGGCATAGAATGCAACACCAGTTCAGCCAACTGCAGCAGGAGGTCCAGTCGGAGCGCCGGGAGCATCAGATGCTGTGGGAAGGTGCAGTAGCTGATTCCAGAGTGCCTCTGAGTTCTTCAGTGCGGCAAAAGGTGCAGCAACTTGTTCAACAGCGAGGAAACCCCCCTGAATCTTCCACAGCACCACATTCATCCAATCTGGACAGAGTAAGCGGTTGGAAAGGCCCGAAGATGCAGCCCTATGGTGAGGATGAAGATATTGAACATTATTTAACCACTTTTGAGAGGATTGCAACAGGATGTCAGTGGCCACAAGAAGAATGGGCACTGCATCTGGCTCCACTTCTTAGTGGTAAAGCACGTGCGGCATATGTTGCTATGGACACTGAAGAAACAATGGACTATGATAAGGTAAAAACCGCCGTTCTTGAAAAATTTGAAATAAGTGCTGAGACTTACCGAACCGGATTCCACAACATGATGGTGAAGGACGATGAGACACCCAAAGAGCTGCGAACCCGCCTTAAAGACCTATATGAAAAGTGGATGCTTCCAAAGGAGAAGACAAAGGACCAAATAGGAGATGTCATAGTGATGGAACAGTTTCTCAGAGTTCTTAACCCAGAGCTGAGGACCTGGGTGAAAGAGCGCAACCCCACCACTTCAAAAGAAGCTGCAGAGATGGCAGAGGCTTTTCTTGCAGCCCGACGCCCACAAAAAGGGTACATGGTAGGAAAACCCAGTTCAGCCAATGTTTTTGTGGGTAGGTCAGGGGGTGGGAATGGGTAAAAAGCTAAAAGCCCTAAACAAAGTTCCCCAATCACTAGCAGTAGCCGCGCTAGAGAAGTAAAGCAGAGAGGCCCGTTGGTGTGTCATGCCTGTGGTCAAGCAGGTCACTTTAAGGCAGATTGCCCAGGTCAGCAAGTCAGTAAGACTTACATGTGTCTTTCACCACAGTGTTTTGACTTGCTAGAGGAAGAAACAGAGTCTCTAGTACCCTCCAGTGATCAGGAGCACACCATCTGTGTTTTCATTGAGGGAAAACCGTGTGTTGCCCTCTTGGATTCAGGCAGTAGCCGCACACTTGTCAGGCAAGATTGCCTCCCTAGCGACACCACATTTTGTGGTAAAGTTAAAGTCTGGTGTGTTCAAGGTGATAATGTTGATTATCCTATTGCCAATGTTTGCCTGCAAGTTAATGAAAAGGAGTACGTACTTACAGTTGGAGTAATGGATAAACCTCCCTACCAGATTGTGTTGGGCCGGGACATGCCAATTCTTGGGGAGTTATTAGCAAAGACAGAGAAGGACAGAGAAGAGAAGAATCTGCATGTTGCATGTGAAGGTCTGCTAGTAGTCACTAGGTCTGGTAATAAAGCTTCTCAGTCAGAGCCAGGTTTGAGTGAGTTGCCCTATGCAGACAGTGAAATTCCAGATATTGACAGACCAAGTAGGCCACATATAAAGAAAAGTAAAATGCAGAGAAGACAGGAAAAAGTGAGGGGGACAGAAATTGCTGAGTCACTTCCTGAACCAGAGATCGATGAGCTCCTGGTTGTCCCGAGCAATATTGTCCAACTCCAAAGGGAGGACCCCTCTTTAGCACCCCTGTTCGCTTAGAGCACCCAAGAATCAGCACAGATTACAGAAAGAGTACGGGAAGTATTCATTGTTAAGAATGAACGACTATATCGTCGTAGCAAAGTTGGTGACCAGTTGGTTGTTCCCAAAAGCTTAAGGCCTGTAGTCTTGCAGTTGGCTCATTCAGTTCCTTGGGCAGGCCACTTAGGACATCTTAAAACCTTTTCCAGAATGGTAACTCGTTTTTTTTGGCCACAGCAATTTTCAGACACTGCCCAGTTTTGCAAATCATGTCCACAGTGTCAGTTGACAGCCCCAAGTAGGAAAGGAGACAGAGCCCCACTCATTCCTATGCCTGTAATAGACGTCCCCTTTTCTCGTGTTGCCATGGATATTGTCGGCCCATTGGACAATGGTCCAATGGGCCCACTGGTTCAGGGCATAGGTACATTCTAGTGATTTGTGACCATGGAACAAGGTATCCTGAAGCTTTTCCATTGAGAAGGGTCAAAGCCCGCCAAATAGCTAATTGTCTGATACAGATGTTTTCAAGGGTGGGTATTCCCAAAGAAATCTTGACAGACCAAGGCTCAAACTTCACTTCCAACCTGTTGAAAGAAGTCTACAAACTTCTGGGAATTACAGGAATCAAAACGAGCCCTTATCATCCACAAACTGATGGACTTGTTGAGAGGTTTAATAAAACCCTGAAATCAATGCTGAGGAGGTTCGTAAGAGAATCGGGAAAAGACTGGGACCAATGGCTTCCATTTTTGCTTTTCGCCTATAGAGAGGTACCACAAGCATCAACTGGATTTTCTCCGTTTCAGCTCTTGTACGGCCATAATGTCAGAGGTCCACTGGATGTACTTCGGGAAGCTTGGGAGGAAGCTAGCCCTGAAAAACAGTGCTCTTCCCTCTCTTATGTGTTGAAAATGAGGGACAAGCTTGAACAGTTTCAGGAACTGGCTCATTGTCACCTAGTAAGTGCCCAGCGACGTCAAAAACAGAACTATGCTAAGACAGCTCGCAGGAGGACCTTTAAAGAAGGACAAAAAGTGTTGCTCCTTTTGCCAACCACTGAAAGCAGTCTCTTAGGGGCCATTTGTGATAAACAGGAAAGCAGGTCCTGTCACTTATGAGCTCAACATGCCGAATCGTCGGAAAAAGCAACAGGTGTTTCATGTCAACATGTTGAGGGAGTGGATTGAGAAGCCAGAGCAATCACTTCAGTTGTGAGCTCGTGTTGTACTGCAGGAAGAAGAGCCTCAAGAGCAATTCTTTCCCACCAGTACTGAAGAAAAGCTATTTCCGGATTTGAGCCATCTATCACCAGAACAGCAGGAGGAGCTCGCGGCCATAATGCCACAGGAGCTTTTCAGCACAAAGCCAGGCTACACCCATCTTATTCAGCATGACATACACCTGCGTTGTTCGAATCAACCACCCATCAGGGATACCACCCCCAGAGTTCCAGCAAAGCTAATGCCAGCATTGAAACAGGAGGTGGAAGAAATGCTTGCAACAGGGATTATAGAGCCATCTAGAGGTGAGTGGTGTAGCCCTGTGGTACTCGTCCCCAAGAAAAATGATGCAAGACAGAGATTTTGTGTTGACTTCTCAAAACTTAATGCTGTCTCTGTTTTTGATGCATATCCTATGCCAAGAGTGGATGAATTGATTGAGTGCTTGGGTAATGCCAAGTACCTCACAACACTCGACCTTTGTAAAGGTTATTGGCAAGTCCCCCTAACAGAGTCCTCAAGGGATTTAACTACATTCAGGGTTCCCAGCGGACTTTATCGTTTCAGAACTATGCCTTTCGGACTACATGGAGCTCCAGCCACGTTCCAGAGGCTGGTGGACTTGGTTCTGAAAGGAGCTGATGGCTATGCAGCAGCGTATATTGACGACATTGTGGTGTTCAGCGAGACATGGGAGGACCATGTGAAACATCTGGCTGATGTCCTGCAACGCATCAGAACAGCTGGACTAGTCATCAACCCTGGGAAGTGCCACATTGCACAGACCGAGGTGGAGTACCTGGGTTACGTCATTGGGGGTGGGGTCATCCGCCCTCAGGTGAGTAAGGTCGAGAACCTTGCCTCTTGTCCAACTACAAAGAAAAAGTTGAGATCCTTCCTGGGTTTAGCTGGCTGGTATCGTTGTTTCATCCCTAATTTCTCTACCAGATCAGCTATTCTTAGTGATTTAACTCGTAAATCATGCCCCAACAAAATTAAATGGACTCCAGAGTGTGAGGCTGCATTCATGGATTTGAAAAACTGTTTGTGTAATGAGCCTGTGTTGCAGTGTCCAGACTTTACGTGCCTGTTTATTGTACAGACTGATGCTTCAGGAGTTGGGCTGGGAGCTGTGTTGCTGCAAGGTGATGGAGAGGACCAAAGACCTGTGCCGTAAGCTCTTCCCCAGAGAAATGAAGTATTCCACAATTGAAAAAGAAGCTTTGGCAATAAAATGGGCTTTGGACACTCTGAGATACTATCTACTGGGAGGTGAATTTGTGCTTGAAACTGATCATCGAGCTTTACAGTGGATGAGCAGAATGAGAGACACCAACGCAAGAATCACGAGGTGGTATCTTTCACTGCAGCCATATTGTTTTAAGATTCTGTATAGAGCAGGGAAAAAGAATGTTGTGGCAGACTTTCTTTCCCGTTCCTATGAAGAGTAACGGACTTAAGGGGGGGGGGGGAAATGTGACAAAGTGGCTAGGACAGAATTCATTTGCCATTTGTCACTTGCGTATATTGTTATTCTGTGTTCTGTTATTTTACAGTCAGCCATAATGCTTTAATTTAGACATTGCTGGTGTAACTTCTCTTAACACACAATATCCCGGGTTTTGTTTGTGGTAGCAGTAGTTACATTCTTTACATCCATGCATGTGTTTTAAAGCAAACACTACTAACCATCAGATCATCTGAATTCTCTTCTGTTTACAGGCACATGTCTAGTAAATTATGTTTCTTTATGTTGCTTTGGTTATACTTACCATGGTGTCCATGTTGTGCTTGCAGGTCCTATATGTGAGACAGGTGTATGGGACGGGCCGCCCACTACTTCCTGTTTATATAGGGTCATGAGGTCAATGATTGGATCACCGGGTGTAACCAAATGGAGGGTTTTTCATTTTGTATAGTATTGTTTGTTTTCTTTAAAGTAGCCTTTTGAGTTATATTGTATGCAGTGTTTTACTTTACAAACTATTTAGTTGAGTAAATGAGTTTGTCAGTTTCATGCATGACTTTATTCCTGTTCTTTGTTTAGAATTGTATTATTTGGTTTGACCTATTTTGTTCAATGGTAGGGACTAACGAGGTCAGGTGTGGGCAAAGTCTTGTATAAAGCCAGTGGGATTTTTGCATGCCTGATTGATTGTTTTATGGTAAAAGGGAGATGCTAGCAATAAAGTATGCTTAAAAAGAACTTCAATTGTCTGCTAATGCTATTTACTTATCACCTTCTGTCACGGACCGCCGTGGCAGACCGTGTGGAGTGAGTGGAGGACCCAAGAGCAAACAGTAGTGATGGGCAGATGAAGCACTGAAGCTTTTCATCCAATTGGTTCACCCCAACGCGAAGCTTCATGAAGCTTCATTTGCTCTAGCAGGACACCTACTGGACGTAAAAATAATAGCTGGCATGAATTTGAAGAGTGTGGCATTTTGCACACAGCCTGTAAATGTCAACAACAAAAGGAGTGTGTAAAACATGTATATTGTAGTGATGGCAGTATACTGTGTATATTTATAGTGGCAGTATGGGAAATGATTATTTGGAAATGCTTGAAATGGAAATGATCATTTACTGTGAGGTGAGGTGTGGTTGGGGTGTGGACAGTGGTTGTGCTTTTGTAACGTTGAGGTATGGACAGCTACACACTGAGGCTTTGAGCCTCAGTCCTGCCTGTTCACATTTTATTCTGTAAAAACTAAATTTTCACTGCTTTTATGACCTTTTTAGTGGGGAGAACATAGCTAGGATTTAATGATTTAACAAATCTTTTGAATCCTTTGTCCTCCACAATGCTAAATGGCTGGGAGTCCTCAATCACCATGCTGACCAGGTCTTCATCTATTTGAGATTGTTCTCCTGAGGAAAGACAATAAAGATAAAGCACAAATATAAATATCACACACGTAACTTATAACAGTTGTATAATATTGTTATATCATTTAGTAACATTACTGCATGCTATATTATCATTGCATTTGATGGCTCACCTGGTCTTGCTCCACGATCGGTGTCCCCCTTATTCTCATGCAAAGCTCTGTAGTGCCTAAGCATGGATGAGGTGTTGCTATGTGCCAGCTCCCTGGCACATAGCAAACACTTCACCTTGTACAAAAGTCAAGACAGCTCAACATAAATTGTATTGCACCATCAGTATCACGAAAATACATCTTCTGTAGAAATTTACATACCTTGTTGGGAGGAATAAGATCAAAATGTTCCCACACAGGGGAGGACATCCTCCTCTTCTTAGCTGGCTCCATTCTCTCCTGACTTTCCTCACTCTCATAAACCTCCATACGGTCTCCAAACTCTCACTAACCGCAACTCTCCATCAAACACCCACATTTTTGAATGAAGTCTGAGGGGTTTATATCGCTGTCATATCTCGCGGCAAAGTTCGAACCACTTCATGAACCAGTCACGTGGTACAGCCGGGCAGCGAGGCTTCGGACGTCATCATTTTCAGCTCCTCCCATAAATGAAGCAAGCCTCGATACGCGCTTCGCGGAAACGCCCCCTCCATTACTCGACACACGCCTCGATACAGAACGTCCCATCACTAGCAAACAGAGGTGAGGACACAAAACCGGACTTAACAGAAGGCGAGCCTTTATTTAGGGCCGAAAACTTAAGGAACAAGGCAGCAAAGCAACTGAGGGAAAACCTGAACATAGACTGGGAAAACTATGGCTAAACAAAGTACAAACTAGGCCTCGTTAAGGCTGGGAAACTATGACAAGGGGTAGGGGAGATAACACAGACGACGCGACGCAGACTACATGAAACACAGAGACTAAATACACATGAGGGATGATCAGGGGAAGTGGCCACACATGGGATCACAGCTGACACACATGAACCTAACGACAGGACAGGAGGGTGCAACTGAATACACTGACAATGAATACAGACTTACAAAGTAAAACAGGAAACATGGAAATTAGACATGACAAGAACTAAACATAACCACGCAGACAGGATTCATGACCCAGGGAAACTTAGTACAGGGGAGATGACATAACTGACAGCATGAACTTGACAGTACAAGACACACAGACATAAACACACGAAGGGCAAGGGAGACTTAATGCAAGGGTAATATATACAAATGGCTGGGCTACCTTAGAGAACCTAAACAAACCATAAACATCAAAATAGGCTAAACATAACACACTGGGTCACACGACCCAGAACCATGACACCTTCCTTGCTGCTTAAGTTATGCTACATCACAAGGCCATACACATTACACCAGGGACAGTGCTTCCTGTGAGGCTGTCAGGGTCCTGGGTCTCCTGACCCAGCATTTTAGTTCTTTGTGATTTTTGTATTATTGTACTTGGTGTGAGTTATTCTATAGTTTCTAGTTTCGATCCCTTGCCCTTCTCGTTTCTCTGTGTCCCCTCTGTTCTGTAAGTCTATGTCTGCATGTTTGAGTTCCCCTCCGTGTCTATCGGTTCTTAGAGTCCTCTGCCTTATGGTTTATGTCTCTGTTTCTTAGTTGCTGTCTCCACGGTGTCAAGTTTGCGTCTCTGTGTGATCCTTCCTGTTTTACTTTGAAGGTCCGTGACTTATGTGAATGTGTCCTGCTTTGCTTGTCTCGTCAGTTCTAATTTCCCCCAGCTGTGCTCTCCTTCTGTGTCTCATTCTCCTCGTTACTTCCCAGTGTATTTAGACCCTGTGTTTCTCTGAGTCAGTGTTGCGTCGTACCCTCAACAGGCTATGTGTGTTTTGCCTCCGTGTTGCCAGTGTTTTGTTTCCAGTTCCAGTTCAGTGTTTTGTTTCCAGTTCAGTGTTTTCTGCTTCAGTGTTTTAGTCCACCAGCGTTTTTCTTTGTCTTTTGATGCCTTTAGTTAGTAAGAGGGTTTCCAGCAATAAAGCTGCGCTTTAAGTTGAACTTCTGTGTCTGAGTCCTGCATTTTGGATCCACCACTCCTGCCACACAGCCAACCATGACAGAACGATGCAACCATCAAATGGATCCTGCGGACTCACAGTCTCAGTATCTCGCGCAGTTGTGGAATTACTGCCGGGGCGTAATCCACGCTGAGGACACCCCCAAGAGACTCATTCAGGTGGTCTTTTTCGACAACTTTTTGTCTTCCACCCTCTGCACAGCTGGTTTTTTGGACATTAAAAGATTAAAACAACTAATAACAGCTCTGAGGGCCAGGATTTGCTTCGAACTGTTTGGCATGGGTGGTCCAGGCAAGGAAGGGTCAGCTACCCTCCTGGAAGCCCTCGCTGCCTGGTATTCTCAGCATCAGCATCCTTTCCCATCAAGATTTATCACTAAATCATTCGATCCTCCCTTAAGAGAGAAACTGCATCCTCGCTGCCTTCACCCCAGTACACCAGTGTCACCTGTGTCTCCAGTAGCTCAGCTCCCAGTGTCACCTGCCCCGCAGCCACTCTCAGCTCGGTTAGCCGCCCCGCAGCCTCCCTCAGCTCGGTTAGCCGCCCCGCAGCCTCCCTCAGCTCGGTTAGCCGCCCCGCAGCCACTCTCAGCTCGGTTAGCTACCCCGCAGCCACTCTCAGCTCAGTCTCCAGAGTCACCAGTGTCACTGTCAGTTCAGTCAACAGAGTCACCAGTATCACTGTCAGCTCAGTCTCCAGAGTCACCCTCAGTTCAGCCTCATGACAGAGGCCATCTTCACCACACCAGGGAGTGTGCTTTTGGATGAGGCCATACACATTACACCAGGGCCTGTGGTGCTCGTTGATGCCATCCACAATACACAAGGGCCTGTGGTGCTGACCAATATCATGCACATTTCACCAGGGCCAGTCGTGTTGGCTGAGGACATCCACATTACACCAGGGCCTGTGGTTCTGGACAATACATCCACATTTCACCAGGGCCACTGTTGTTGGCTGAGGCCATACACATTACACCAGGGACAGTGCTTCCTGTGAGGCCATCTTCACCACACCACTGCCTGTGTTACTGGCACAGGCCATCCACATTACACCCGGGCTTGTGGTGTTGTCCGAAATCATCCACTTTTCACCAGGGCTTGTGTTTCTGCCTGATGACATCCACAAAACACAGGGGCCTGTGATACTGGCTGATGCCATCCACATTACACCACTACCAGTGCTTCCTGTGAGGCCATCATCACCACACCAGGGCGTGTGGTGCTGGATGAGGCCATCATCACCACACCAGGGCCTGTGGTGCTGGCCAATACCATCCACATTACACCAGGGCCAATGGTGTTGGCTGAGGAAATTAACATTAGACCAGGAACTGTGTTGCTGGCTGAGGCCACCTATATTTCACGAGGGCCTGTGTTATTGGCTGATGCCATCCACAATACACCAGGGCCAGTGATTTCTGTGAGGCCATCTTCACTAGACCAGGGTCTGTGCTGCTTGCTGATGACATCGAAAATACACCAGGGCCAGTGATTCCTGTGAGGCCATCTTCACCAGACCAGGGCCTGTGCTGCTAGCCATCCAAATTACCCAAAGGCCTGTGTTGCTGGCCGAAAACAACCACATTTCACCAGGGCCTGTGGTGTTGCTGAATGAGGCCATCCACATTATACCAGGGCCTGTGCTACTCGTTGATACCATCCACATTTCACCAGGGCCTGTGCTGCTGGCTGATACCATCCACATTTTACAGGGGCCTGTGCTTTTGGCTGATGCCATTCACATTACACCAGGGCCAGTGGTGTTGGTTGAGGACATTCACATTTCACCTGGGGCTGTGGTGCTGAACCATTTCATGCACATTTCACCAGATCAAGTGGTGTTGGTTATGGCCATTCACATTACATCAGTGTGTGTGGTGCTGTCCAATACCATCCATATTTCACCAGGGACAGTTTTGTTAGATCAGGCCATCCACATTACAACAGGGCCTGTGATACTGGCTGAGGACATTTACAGTTCACCAGGGCCTGTGGTCATGGCTGAGGCCATCTACATTTCACCAGGGCCTGTGTTGGTGGCTGATCCCATCCACAATATACAAAGGCCTGTGCTACTGGCTGATGCCATCCACATTACACCAGGGCCAGTGCTCCCTATGAGGCCATCTTCACCACACCACTGTCTGTGTTGCTGGCAGAGGCCATACACATTGCACCAGGGCCAATGCTCCCTGTGAGGCCATCTTCACCACACCAGGGCCTGCGTTCCTGGCTGATGTGATCCACAATTCACAACGGCCTGTGCTACTGGCTAAGGCCATTCACATTAAACCAGGGTGTGTGGTGCTGACCAATACGATCCATATTTCACCAGGGCCACTGTTGTTGGCTGAGGCCATACACATAGCACCAGGGACAGTGCTTTTGGCTGAGGCCATCATCACCACACCAGGGCGTGGGGTGCTGAGTGAGGCCGACCACATTACACCAGGACCTGTGTTACTCGTTGATGCCATCCACATTACACCAGGGCCTGTGGTGCTGGCCAATGCCATCCACATTTCACCAGGGCCAGTGTTGTTGGATGAGGCCATTCACATTACAGCAGGGCCTGTGTTGCTGGCCGAAACGATCCACATTTGACAAGGGCCAGTGGTGTTGCTGGCTGATGCCATTCACAATACCACAGAGGTCCAGTCGTTGGGCCTGTGCTACCTGCTGATGCCATCTACATTACACCAGGGCCTGTGGTTCTGGCCAATACCACCGACATTTCACCAGGGCCAGCGTTGGTAGATGAGGCCATCCACATTACACCAGGGACAGTGCTTCCTGTGAGGCCATCTTCACCACAACAGGGACTGTTCTGTTGGCTGAAACCATCCACATTACATCAGAGCCATTGGTCCTTGCCGATGTCATCCACATTTCACCAGGGCCAGTGGTGTTGGCTAAGGCCATCCACATTACACCAAGGTCTGTGGTTCTGGCCATTACCATCCACATTTCACCTAGGCCAGTGTTGGTAGATGAGGCCATCCACATTACAACAGGACCTGTGCTACTGGCTGAGGCCATCCACATTATACCACGGCATGTGCTCCCTGTGAGGCTATCGTCACCACACCAGGGCCTGTATTGCTGGCTTAGACCATCCACATTGCACCAGGGCTAGTGCTCCCTCTGAGGCCAACTTCACGACAGCAGGGCCTGCGCTGCTGTCTGAGGTCATCTACATTTCACCAGAGCCTGTGTTGCTGGCTGATGTGATCCAAATTACACAAGGGCCTGTGCTACTCGTTGATGCCATCCACATTAAACCAGGGCCTGTGGTGCAGGCCCAAACCATCCACATTTCGCCAGGGCTTGTGTTGCTGGCTGATGCGATCCACAATACACAAGGGCTTGTGCTACTGGCTGAGGACATTCACATTACACCAGGGCCTGTGGTGCTGGCTAATACCATCCACATTTCACCAGGGCCAGTGTTGTTGCCTGAGGAAATACACATTACACCAGGGACAGTGCTTCCTGTGAGGCCATCTTCACCACAACAGGGCCTGTGCTACTGGCTGAGACAGACTACATTTCACCAGAGCGCATGTTGCCGGCTGTGGCCATCTACATTTCACCAGGGCTTGGCTGCTGTCTGAGGCCATCCACATTACACCATGGCCTGTGGTGCTGGATTAGGCCATCCACATTTCACCAGGGATTGTGTTGCTGGCTGATGCGTTCCACAAAACACAAGGGCCTTTACTACTGGCTGAGGATATTCACATTACACCAGGGCCTGTGGTGGTGGCCAATATAATCCACATTTCACCAGGGCCTGTGTTGTTGGCTGAGGCCATACACATTACACAAGGGACAGTGCTTCCTGTGAGGCCATCTTCACCACACTAGGGCCTGTGCTACTGGCTGAGGACATTCACATCACACCAGGGCCTGTGGTGCTGGCCAATACCATCCACATTTCACCAGGGCCAGTGTTTTTGGATGAGGCCATTCATGTTATACAAGGGCCTGTGGTGCTAGCCAATACCATCCACATCACACCAGGGCCAATGGTGTTGGCTGAGGACATTAACATTAGACCAGGAACTGTGTTGCTGGCTGAGGCCACCTATATTTCACGAGGGCCTGTGTTGATGGCTGATGCCATCCACAATACAACACTAGACCAGGGTCTGTGCTGCTTGCTGATGACATCGAAAATACACCAGGGCCAGTGATTCCTTTGAGGCCATCTTCACCAGACCAGGGCCTGTGCTGCTAGCCATCCAAATTACCCAAAGGCCTGTGTTGCTGGCCGAAAACAACCACATTTCACCAGGGCCTGTGGTGTTGCTGGATGAGGCCATCCACATTATACCAGGGCCTGTGCTACTCGTTGATACCATCCACATTTCACCAGGGCTTGTGTTGCTGGCTGATGCGATCCACAGTACACAAGGGCCTGGTCTACTGGTGAGGACATTCACATTACAACATGGCCTGTTGTGCTGGCCAATACCATCCATATTTCACCAGGGCCATTGTGGTTGGCTGAGGCCATACACTTTACATCTGGGACAGTGCTTCCTTTGAGGCGATCTTCACCACACAGGGACTGTACTGTTGGATGATTCCATCCACATTACACCAGGGCCACTGTTGTTGGCTGAGACCATATACTTTACATCAGGGACAGTGCTTCCTGTCAGGCCATCATCAGCACACCAGGGCCTGTGGTGCTGGATGATGCCAACAACAACAACAACAATCTTTATTTATAGAGCACATTTAAAAACCAATGGCATGCCAAAGTGCTTAACATAAAACAAATTAACACAAGTATAATCAAAGTCATAAAAACAAAAATTAAAAGTGTAAAATTATGTTCACAGGAAAAAGCCACCAATAGAAAAAGTATAACTATAGCACATAACTATAGCATAATATAACTATGCCATCAAAACACAATGGTGATATGACATGCACAGCGCAAATAAAAGCATAATAGCAAAATTAATAGAATAAATCACTGCAAACAAGGCCAGCATTTAACCGGTAGAAAAAGCAAGATTGAATAGAGTCAGACACCCGGATGCCAATCGGAAAGTTGTTCCATAACTCTGGTGCAGCCAGAGCAAATGCTCGATCACCTCTAGACTTCAGCCGAGATCTAGGCTGCACCAACAGTAACTGTGAGGATGATCTTAAAGCCCTAGTAGGAACATATGAGCTTAGGAGTTCCTTAAGATAGCTCGGTGCTATGTTGTTAGTGATTTTAAAAGTAAACAGCAGAATTTTAAATTGGATACGGTATTTCACAGGCAACCAGTGCAAATCAGCTAGGACGGGAGTAATGTGGGCAAACTTCCTAGTTTTGGTTAGAATGCGTGCAGCAGCATTTTGGACTGTCTGAAGGAGGGCAGAGTGGAGACCAAAATAGAGTGAATTGCAGTAATCCAGTCTCGAAGTTACAAAGGCATGGATGAGCTTTTCCAGGGCTTTATGCGGGATATACTGCCTGGCCTTAGAAATAAGGCGGAGCCATTGCTTGACCTCACACATGCACTCTCGAAAACAATTCAAGGACAAAGCTAGGTCATCATTTACCTCAAAGTAGATCTGAATGTCATCGGCATAATAATGAAAAGCGATGTGATATTTCTCAAAGATAGCGCTTAAAGGAAGCATGTACAATGAGAACAGAGTAGGGCCTAACACAGATCCCTGAGGGACACCACAGCAGACAGGTACAGCAGAGGAAGAGGAAGTGGCCAAATGAACCGAGGAGAGCCGATTGGAGAGGTATGATTTAAACCAATCCAGGGCAGTACCCTTGATGCCTACAGTTAGGGCTGCTCAATTAATCGAATTTTAATCACGATTACGATCTGGGCTTTCAACGATCATTAAAAATGACTGAGCCGATTATTAGTCCCTCCCTCATTTATCCGCGACACCTTAAAGGCCGGTCCGTGAAAATATTGTCGGGCGCAAAAAAGGTTGGAGACCGCTGATTAAGAGGACCCGAGGGAAGCCCGGAAAGCTAAACAGAAGTTATTTGGAGAGGAGAGTGACTGCCGCTGGTTGAAAAGAGAGGTAAAAAAAAACTTCAGTGGTGTTGCACACTATTTTATATTATTTTTTAAAGTCATTGTTAACCCTTTAAAGCCGGTCAGAGCAGCAGGCTCCGTGTTGTGTAACTATTTTTAAATCCCTGTAGAACCGGAACTGTGTAAGCTAGCGCAATAATTTGTTTTGCATATGAAACCGGAGGAGTTGTACTTACATCTGATGCCATCAGCTTGTCCTCGGTCACAGTTTCCTTCCACATAAAGCTTTGCAAAAACTGCATAAAAAGCTCTTGCAGGAACAAAAACACAATATTCCAGAAACACGCTTTGCCGTTCCTATCAGCTGTTCGTAACACTTCCCACAGTGAAACAGACATCAGCGGGAACTGTCGCATGTCCGCCATTTCCTGGCCGAAACCGGAAGTGACATCATTTTCGCGGAAATTGTAGTTTTTTACTTGTAGGCCTTAAAAGCCTATACTGGTCATGTTTGACCTTTCTGAATAGTTGCTGGGATGCTTAGAACTCAAATTGCACTGCTGGAAATAGTTTATTTTGATGCACATGCTGTTTTCTTTGCAAATTTGCATCATAGGATTGTTTTTTCGTTTTTCCTGCAGTATATAAAAATTGGTGTATCTCCAAAATAAAACTATGAAGACACTCAAAATAAATTTCCTGTTGTTGTAAACTTTTTTTTGCAACTTTTTTGTATTTAAAGTTTTGAGGGATAAACCTCTTAAATTTCTCCAAGTAGAAATACATGTAAAAAACAAAACCGATTTTCAATTTTTTTGTAGTTTATTGCACTTTTTTGCAATTAATGTAGTTACTATGGACTTAATGCATACATATTATTAAAATATGGGCTATAACAGTTGCATAGCAAATTGAAATGCTCCCACAAACGGCACTACAGCATGTAAAAAAAAATAATATAAGCTCTGGCGGACTTGGTTCTATAGTAGGTCTTAAAGGGTTAAATAAATATCGTCAAATAATCGCGATCTCAATTTCAGTGAAAATAATCGTGATTATCATTTTTGCCATAATCGAGCAGCCCTACCTACAGTGTGCTCAAGTCTCGCCAATAGGATGTTATGATCAACCATATCAAATGCCGACGATAGATCCAATAGCACTAGGACCGAGGAGCATCCATTATCGGCCATTAATAGAAGGTCATTAAGAACTCGGAGCAGCGCTGACTCAGTGCTATGATGTGGTTTGAAGGCCGATTGGAATTTATCATTAATGCTATTCTCATCCAGGTAGGCCTGGAGTTGAAGCAAAACTATCTTCTCAAGAAGTTTGGCCAAGAACGGAAGCTTGGAAATCGGCCTATAGTTCGCATAATCATTATAATCGAGGTTCCTTTTTTTAAGAACAGGCTGAATTATAGCATGTTTAAAGGCTGATGGTACGCAGCCGGAAAGCAAAGAAGAGTTCAAAAGGGACAATATACTAGGTCCAATTGCACTGAAACAGTCCTTAACTATACGAGATGGAAGAACATCATATACGGGATTAGTATTGTTCAGTTGTTCAACTAGACGCTTAAGAGTAGGGAGTGAAACGGGTTCAAACTGATGGAAGGTAGAGGAACAGTCAGGGATAAATGCAGGGCCTGTCATTAAAGGAAGAGCAGATTTAAGAGATGAAACTTTATCTGAAAAATAATTAAAAAATTGTTAGCAAGGAACCGGGGAGCACGGTAGCGGCATAGTGGGGCAGGTGTTAACCACAGAGTTAAAAATTTTAAATAAAATTCGAGGATTGTTACCATTGGTAGAGATAATTTTTGAAAGGAAAGCTGCTTTAGCCATTTTGGCAGCAGTTTGAAACTTCAGCTAATACGTAGGATGTCGTAAGATGCCTGGAGTTTATCTTTCCTCCACCTCCTCTCATCACGCCGACACACACGTCGTAGAGCGTAGAGTTGTTAACCAGCATTGTGAATAAGTTCTGGGGCGCTTCATTTTAATAGGTGCAACAATGTCGAGGATGGAGGAACATGTAGTTAACAGGGTATTGGCAAAATTCTCAACCGTATGAGGGGTAAGACAATCTGACGTAATAGATGCAGAATTCACAAAAGAAGCAGAGAAATTCACCACAGTATCAGCATTAACAGTACGCATAGGGCAAAGAGGAGCCTCAAGGTGTAATCCGATATTACCTAGGTCAACATCGAAGATAACCAGGGAGTGGTCGGAAAGACCAGTATTTCTAATATCCTTAATGCATATATCCACGCCATATGTAAAGACCAAATCAAGGGTATGGCCTTTAACATGGGTTGGTTCATTCACCCACTGAGTAAGATTAAAAGAGTTAGTCAATGCAAGAAAATCTTTGGCCAATTGGTCATCCATACAGCAGACATGTATATTAAAATCACCAGAAATAATAACAAAGCCATATTTAAAAAGAATGGATCCCAAAAAGTCAGTAAATTCAGAAATAAACATCTTGTGGTATTTAGGCGGACGATAAACCACAACACACAGAGTAGTCCGAGAGCCAGTCAGCTCCAATAACTGACCTTCAAAGCTAGAGTAGATGGGGGAGGATAGCAGCTGAGCTTCATGTTTGTTTTTAAAAACCGAGGCTAAGCCGCCACCTCTGCCAGTGAGCCTTGGTGAGCTAAAAAAAAAAAAAGCACAGTCAGGAGGGAGAAGCTCAGAGAAGGGGATGAACTCACCCGGAGAAGTCCACGTCTCTGTCAGAAATAGAACGTCCAGTCCCGTGGTGAGGAAAAAGTCATTTAAGAGAAAAGCCTTATTCGAGAGAGACCTGACGTTAAATAAAGCCATCCGAGTCCGAGGAGCTAGGTCATTAGCGGTGGCCCGTCGCAGAGTGCTGAGGTTGTTATGTTGAACACCACGACCGAGCGACGTTATCCAGGACCGAACAGGGAGGCAAGCCACTGGGCAGGCAGGGTAGGTTTGAAGGCCAGCAAGTCAGATCCAACGATGACTCAACAGTTTAACCGCGGAGCGGCTCCTGGAATAGTGGATGAAACGTGAAAGCTCACGGCTTGTAAAAGGGTAATCCGTAGCCATGGCTCTAAGATAAGCCTTGAAGCGGAAGCGAACGCCACTCCTTCTACCCCGTTTCCTGAAGCGTTTCTTACGCAGAGTGGAAAAAGGTAAGTAGGTCACACTGGTGGGGGAAACGGGCATCAAGGGGATTGCATCGCCCAAGGTCCCACAGAGGTCCAGTCGTTGGGGATAGGAAAACCGAAGATTCAGGAGCGTGTCTCTGTCATAAGTAATTAGCGTACAGTCACCTAGTGAACATAAAACCAAAGATAAAACAACAAGGAGTGCTACGCCAAGGCGCAGTCGAAGTCGAAGACGGCCTGCCATGCACATCAACATTACACCAGGGCCTGTGCTACTCGTTGATGCCATCCACATTACACCAGGGCCTTTGGTGCTGGCCAATTCCATCCACATATCACCAGGGCCAGTGTTGTTGACTCAGGCCATCCACATTACACCACTGCCAGTGCTTCCTGTGATGCCATCATCACCAAACCAGGGCCTGTGGTGCTGGCTGACGCCATCCACATTACACCAGGGCCTCTGCTACTCGATGATACCATCCACATTTCACCAGGGATTGTGTTGCCGGCTAATGCGTTCCAGAAAACACAAGGGCCTTTACTACTGGCTGAGGATATTCACAATACACCAGGGCCTGTGGTGCTGGCCAATATAATCCACATTTCACCAGGGCCACTGTTGTTGGCTGAGGCCATACACATTACACAAGGGACAGTGCTTCCCGTGAGGCCATCTTCACCACACCAGGGCCTGTGCTTTTGGCTGAGGCGATCCACATTACATCACGGCCTGTGATGCCGGCTTCTACCATCCACATTACATCAGGGACAGTGATTGCTGTGTGGCCATCTTCACCCCACCAGTGCCTCTGCTGCTCGTTGATGCCATCCACATTACACCTGGGCCTCTGGTGCTGACCGATATCATGCACATTTCACCAGGGCCAGTGGTGTTGGCTAAGGTGATTCACATTACACCAGGGTGTGTGGTGCTGACCAATACCATCCATATTTCACCAGGGACAGAGTTGTTAGATGAGGCCATCCACATTACAACAGGGCCTGTGCTACTGGCTGAGGACATTTACATTTCACCAGGGCCTGTGGTCATGGCTGAGGCCAACTACATTTCATCAGGGCCTGTGGTCATGGCTGAGGACATTCACATTACACCAGGGCCTGTGGTGCTGGCCAATACCATCCACATTTCATCTGGGCCAGTGTTGGTAGATGAGGCCATCCACATTACAACAGGGCCTCTGTTGCTGGCTGATGTGATCCACATTACACAAGGGCCTGTGCTACTCGTTGATGCCATCCACATTAAACCAGGGCCTGTGGTGCAGGCCGAAACCATCCACATTTCACCAGGGCTTGTGTTGCTGGCTGATGCGATCCACAATACACAAGGGCATGTGCTACTGGCTGATGCCATCCCCATTACAGCAGGGCCTGTGGTGTTGGCTGAGGACATTCACATTACGCCAGGGCCTGTGGTGTTGGCCAATACCATCCACATTTAAAGAGGGCCAGTGTTGTTGGCTGAGGACATACACATTACACCAGGGACAGTGCTTCCTGTGAGGCCATCTTCACCACAACAGGGCCTGTGCTACTGGCTGAGGCAGACTACATTTCACCAGAGCGCATGTTGCCGGCTGAGGCCATCTACATTTCACCAGGGCCTGGCTGCTGTCTGAGGCCATCCACATTACACCATGGCCTGTGCTTCCTTTGAGGCCATCTTCACCACACCAGGGCCTGTACTGTTGGTTGAGGCCATCCACATTACACCAGGTACAGTTCTTCCTGTGTGGCAATCATCAGCAAACCAGGGCCTGTGGTGCTGGATGAGGCAGACTACATTTCACCAGGGCCTGGCTGCTGTCTGAGGCCATCCACATTACACCATGGCCTGTGCTTCCTTTGAGGCTATCATCAGCAAACCAGGGCCTGTGGTGCTGGATGAGGCCATCCACATTTCACCAGGGATTGTGTTGCTGGCTGATGCGTTACACAAAACACAAGGGCCTTTACTACTGGCTGAGGATATTCACATTACACCAGGGCCTGTGGTGCTGGCCCATATAATCCACATTTCACCGGGGCCACTGTTGTTGGCTGAGGCCATACACATTACACAAGGGACAGTGCTTCCTGTGAGGCCATCTTCACCACACCAGGGCCTCTTCTGCTCGTTGATGCGATCCACATTACACCTGGGCCTGTGGTGCTGACCGATATCATTCAAATTCAAAATTTTATTTGTCACGTACACAGTCATACACAGTACGATATGTAGTGAAATGCTTGGACAACTGCTCGTGACCTAAAGAAAACAAAAAAGGAAAAGGCTATGAATAAGATAGGAAATAAATATGAAAAATTAAAAAGGGTAAATTTAAGTAGGAAGGAATAAAATATAAATTAAGGTTAAAAATGAAATAACTGTACAACACAAATTAGAATGAAGGGTAAATTTAACTGGGAAAGAATGAGATAAAATATATAAATTAAAGTTGAAAATAAAATAACTGTACAACAAAATACACAATATAGAACTATATAAGAATGTATGAAGAAATATAAATAAATATATACACAATAACAGCAGCTGTACAAGTATTAACTGGAAATGAAGAATATAATGTCCGGTGTTGTGCAATCCACATTATGTCTTGTGCAGTGCAAATATGCTTAAAGTGATTTAAGTGATGAAGTGAAAACAATGTCCAGAATGTCCAGTGTGTGTGTAAGAACTGTATGTGTGGGTCAGTACTGTATGGTGGTGTGATTGAGAAACCGTATCGCCTGCGGGAAGAAGCTCCTCCTCAGTCTCTCTGTGTTGGTCTTCAGGGAGCGGAATCGCTTTCCTGACCTCAACAGAGAGAACAGTCTGTTGTTGGGATGGCTGAGGTCCTTCACAATCTTCCTGGCCTTGGTCCAGCACCGCCTGCTGTAGATTGAGTGCAGGTCAGGGAGCTCGGAGCGGATGGTGCGCTCAGCTGACCGCACAACCCTCTGTAGAGCTCGTCTGTCCTGCATGGTGCTGTTCCCGAACCAGGTTAAGATGTTTCCCGCCAGGATGCTCTCTATGGTTCACGAGTAAAAGTTCCTGAGCACCTTGGAGGGCAGTTGGAAGTCTCTCAAGCGTCTGAGGTGGTAGAGACGCTGTCGGGCCTTTTTCACCACGGTGTTGATGTGACAGGACCATGACAGGTCCTGCGTGATGTGAACTCCGAGGTATTTGAAGCTGTCCACTCTATCCACTGGGCACTCGTTGATGACGGGGGTCTGGTAGGTCCTCTCCTGCTTAGTGCTGAAGTCCACTATCAGCTCCTTTGTCTTACTGACGTTTAGAAGGAGTTTGTTCCTCTGGCACCAGTTCTCCAGATTTGTAATCTCCTTCAAGTAGGCCGTCTCGTTGTTATCAGAGATCAGGCCCACCTGTTCGTCAGCAAACTGACCATCATGCACATTTCACCAGGGTGTGTGGTGCTGACCAATCCCATCCATATTTCACCAGCGACAGAGTTGTTAGATGAGGCCATCCACATTACAACAGGGGCTGTGCTACTGGCTGAGGACATTTACATTTCACCACGGCCTGTGGTCATGGCTGAGGCCAACTAAATTTCATCAGGGCCAGTGGTCATGGCTGAGGACATCCACATTTCACCAGGGCCAGTGTTGTTGGATGAGGCCATTCACGTTACACCAGGGCCTGTGGTGCTAGCCAATACCATCCACATTACACCAGGGCCAATGGTGTTGGCTGAGGACATTCACATTACACCAGGGCCTGTAGTGCTGGCCAATACCATCCACATGTCACCAGGGTCAGTGTTGTTTGCTGAGGCCATCCACATTACACCAGGGACAGTGCTTCCTGTGAGGCCATCTTCACCAGGACCTGTGCTGCTGGTTGAAGCCATTCAAATTACACCACGGCCTCTGGTGCTGGCCAATACCATCCACATTTCACCAGGGCCACTGTTGTTGGCTTAGGCCATCCACATTACACCAGAGACTGTGATGCCGCCTTCTACCATCCACATTACACCAGGGCCCGTGCTTCCTGTGAGGCCATCTTTACCCCACCAGGGCCTTTGATGCTCGTTGATGCCATCCACATTAGGGCCTGTGATGCTGGCCGATATCATGCACATTACACCAGGGCCAGTGGTGTAAGCTAAGGCCATCCACATCACACCAAGGTGTGTGGTGCTTTACCAATACCATCCATATTTCACAAGGGCCAGTGTTGTTAGATTATGCCATCCACATTACACCAGGTCCTGTGCTGCTGGCTGAGGCCATTCACATTGCAGTAGGGCCTGTGCTGCTGGCTGAGGCCACCTATATTTCACTAGGGCCTGTGTTGATGGCTGATGCCATCCACAATACACCAGGGCCAGTGATTTCTGTGAGGCCATCTTCACTAGACCAGGGTCTGTGCTGCTTGCTGATGCCATTGAAAATACACCAGGGCCAGTGATTCCTGTGAGGCCATCTTCACCAGACCAGGGCCTGTGCTGCTAGCCATCCAAATTACCCAAGGGCCTGTGTTGTTGGCCGAAAACAACCACATTTCACCAGGGCCTGTGGTGTTGCTGGATGAGGCCATCCACATTACAAAAGGGCCTGTGCTACTCGTTGATACCATCCACATTTCACCAGGGCTTGTGTTGCAGGTTGATGCGATCCACAGTACACAAGGGCCTGTGCTACTGGCTGAGGACATTCACATTACAACATGGCCTGTTGTGCTGGCCAATACCATCCGCATTACACCACGGACAGTGCTTCCTGTCAGGCCATCATCACCACACCAGGTCCTGTGGTGCTGGATGATGCCATCAACATTACACCAGGGCCTGTGCTACTCGTTGATGCCATCCACATTACACCTGGGCCTGTGGTGCTGACCGATATCATGCATATTTCACCAGGGTGTGTGGTGCTGACCAATACCATCCATATTTCACCAGCGACAGAGTTGTTAGGTGAGGCCATCCACATTACACCAGGGCAAGTGTTGTTGGCTAAGGCCATTCACATTACACCAGGGTGTGTGGTGCTGACCAATACCATCCATATTTCACCAGGGACAGTGTTGTTAGATGAGGCCATCCACATTACAACAGGGCCTGTGCTACTGGCTGAGGACATTTACATTAGACCAGGGACAGTGCTTCCTGTGAGGCCATCATCACCACACCAGGGCCCGCACTGTTGGATGAGGCCATCCAAATTACACCAGGGAATGTTCTTCCTGTGAGGCCATTATCACCACACCAGGGCCTGTGGTGTTGGATAAGGCCATCCACATTTCACCAGGGCCTGTGCTTTTGGCTGAGGCCATCCACATTACATTACGGCCTGTGACGCCGACTTCTACCATCCACATTACACCAGGAACAGTGCTTCCTGTGAGGCCATCTTCACCCCACCAGGGCCTCTGCTGCTCATTGATGCGATCCACATTACACCTGGCCCTGTGCTGCTGAACGATATCATGCACATTTAACCAGGGACAGTGTTGTTAGATGAGGCCATCCACATTACAACAGGGCCTGTGGTACTGGCTGAGGACATCTACATTTCACCAGGGCCTGTGTTGGTGGCTGATCCCATCCACAATATACAAAGGCCTGCGTTACTGGTGGAGGCAATCCACATTGCACCAGGGCCTGTGGTGTTGGCTGGGGACATGCACATTACGCCAGGGCCTGTGGTGCTGGCCAATATCATCCACATTTCACCAGGAAAAGTGTTGTTGGCTGAGGCCATCCACATTACACCAGGGCCAGTGCTCCCTGTGAGGCCATAATGACCACACCAGGGCCTGTGCTGCTGGGTGATACATCCTCCTTTCCCCGGGGCCTGCGTTGCTGGCTGAGGCTATCCACATTTCACCAGAACTACGTTGCTGGCTCATGCCATCCACTTTACATCAGGGCCTGTGCTACTCGTTGATGGTCTCCACATTACACCCGGGCCTGTGGTGCTGTCTGAAACCATCCACATTTCACCAGGAATTGTGTTGCTGGCTGATGACATCCACAAAACACAAGGGCCTGTGATACTGGCTGATGGCATTCACATTACACCAGGGCCAGTGGTGTTGGCTGAGGACATTCACATTATACCAGGGACAGTGCTTCCTTTGAGGCCATCTTCACCACACCAGGGCATGTGCTTTAGGCTAAGGCCATCCACATTACACCAGGGACAGTGCTACCTGTGAGGCCATCTTCACCCCACCAGGGCCTCTGCTGCTCATTGATGCCATCCACATTACACCTGGCCCTGTGCTGCTGGCTGAGGACATCTACATTTCACCAGGGCCTGTGTTGGTGGCTGATCCCATCCACAATATACAAAGGCCTGCGTTGCTGGCTGAGGCCATCCACATTGCACCAGGGCCACTGCTCCCTGTGAGGCCATATTGACCACACCAGGGCCTGTGCTTCTGGCTGATACCATTCTGATTACACCAGGGCCTGCGTTGCTGGCTCATGCCATCCATATTACACCAGTGCATGTGATGCTGTCCGAAACCATCCACATTTCACCAGGGCTTGTGTTGCTGGATGATGCCATCAACATTTCACAAGGGTCAGTGTTGTTGGCTGTGGCCATCCACATTACACCACTGCCAGTGCTCCCTGTGAGGCTGTCTTCACCACACCAGGGCCTGTGCTACTGCCTGATGCCATCAACATTACACCAGATCCAGTGCTACCTGTGAGAACATCTTCACCAGACCAGGGTCTTTGCTAGTGCCTGATGCCATCCACATTATATCAGGGCCACTGCTTCCTGTGAGGCCATCTTCACCACACCAGGTCCTGTACTGCTTTCTGAGGCCATCTACATTACACAAGGGACTGTGTTGCTGGCTTAGACCAATTAAATTTTACCAGGGCCTGTGCTACTCGTTGATGCCATGCACATTACACCAAGGCCTGTGGTTTTGGCGGTTACCATCCACATTTTTACCAGGGCCAGTGTTGTTGGATGAGGCCATCCACATTACACCAGGGACACTGCTTCCTGTGAGGCCATCATCACCACACCAGGGCATGTGATGCTGGATGAGGCCATCCACATTACACCAGGGCCTGTGCTACTTGATGATACCATCCACATTTCACCAGGGCTTGTGTTGCTGGCTGATGCGTTCCACAATACGCAAGGGCCTGTGCTACTGGCTGAAGACTTTCACATTACGCCAGGGCCAGTGGTGCTGGCCAATACCATCCACATTTCACCAGGGCCTGTGTTGTTGGATGATGCCATCCACATTACACCAGGGACAGTGTTTCCTGTGAGGCCATCATCACCACACCAGGGCATGTGGTGATGGAGGAGGCCATCTTCACCACACCAAGGCCCGTACTGTTGGATTAGGCCATCCAAATTACACCAGGGACAGTTATTCCTAAGATGCCATCATCACCATACCAGGGCCTGTGGTGCTGGATAAGGCCATCCACATTACACCAGGGCCTGTGCTACTCGATGATACCATCCACATATCACCAGGGCTTGTGTTGCTGGCTGATGACATCCACAATACGCAAGGGCCTGTGCTACTGGCTTAGGACATTCACATTACAACAGGGCCAGTGGTGCTGGCCAATATCAACCACATTTCACCAGGGCCACTGTTGTTGGCTGAGGCGATCCACATTACATCACGGTCTGTGATGCCGGCTTCTGCCATCCACATTACACCAGGGACAGTGCTTCCTGTGAGGCCATCTTCACCCCGCCAGTGCCTCTGCTGCTCGTTGATGCCATCCACATTACACCTGAGCCTGGACTGCTGACAGATATCATGCACATTTCACCGGGGCCAGTGGTGTTGGCTAGGGCCATTCACATTAAACCAGGGTGTGTGGTGCTGACCAATACCATCCATATTTCACCAGGGACAGTGTTGTTAGATGAGGCCATCCACATTACAACAGGGACTGTGCTACTGGCTGAGGACATTTACATTTCACCAGGGCCTGTGGTCATGGCTGAGGCCAACTACATTTCACCAGGCAGGGCCTGTGGTCATGGCTGATGCCATCCACCTTACACCAGGGCCAGTGGTGTTGGCTGAGGACATTAGCATTTCACCAGGGCCTGTGGTGCTGACCAATACCATCCACATTTCACCAGGGCCTGTGTTGGTGGCTGAACCCATCCACAATATCCAAAGGCCTGCATTGCTGGCTGAGGCCATCCACATTGCACCTGGGCCAGTGGTGTTGGCTAAGGCCATTCACGTTACACCAGGGTGTGTGGTGCTGACCAATACCATGCATATTTCACCAGGGACAGTGCTTCCTGTGAGGCCATCATCACCACACCAGGGCCTGTGGTGCTGGCTGAAACCATCCACATTTCACAAGGGCCAGTGGTGTTGCTGGCTGATGCCATTCACAATACTCAAGGGCCTGTGCTACTGGCTGATGCCATCTACATTACAGCAGGGCCTGTGGTACTGGCCAATACCACCGACATTTCACCAGTGCCAGTGTTGTTTGCTGAGGCCATCCATATTACACCAGGGACAGTGCTTCATTTGAGGCCATCTTCACCACACCAGGGACTGTGCTGTTGGCTGAAGTCATCCACATTACATGAGGGCCATTGGTCCTTGCCGGTGTCATCCACATTTCACCAGGGCCAGTGGTGTTTGCTATGGCCATCCACATTACACCAAGGTCTGGGGTGCTGGCCATTACCATCCACATTTCTACTGGGCCAGTGTTGGTAGATGAGGCCATCCACATTTCACCAGGGCCTGGCTGCTGTCTGAGGCCATCCACATTACACCATGGCCTGTGCTTCCTGTGAGGCCATCTTCACCACACCAGGGCCTGTACTGTTGGATGAGGCCATCCACATTACACCTGGGCCTGTGGTGCTGGCCAATATAATCCACATTTCACCAGGGTGTGTGGTGCTGACCAATACCATCCATATTTCACCAGCGACAGAGTTGTTAGATGAGGCCATCCACATTACAACAGGGCCTGTGCTACTGGCTGAGGACATTTACATTTCACCAGGGCCTGTGGTCATGGCTGAGGCCAACTACATTTCATCAGGGCCTGTGGTCGTGGCTGAGGACATTCACATCACACCAGGGCCTGTGGTGCTTGCCAATACCATCCACATTGCACCAGGGCCAATGGTGTTGGCTGAGGACATTCACATTACACCAAGGCCTGTGGTGCTGGCCAATACCATCCGCATTTCACCAGGGCCAGTGTTGTTGGATGAGGCCATCCAAATTATACCAGGGACAGTGCTTCCTGTGAGGCCATCTTCACCACAACAGGGACTGTTCTGTTGGCTGAAACCATCCACATTACATCAGAGCCATTGGTCCTTGCCGATGTCATCCACATTTCACCAGTGCCAGTGTTGTTTGCTGAGGCCATCCACATTACACCAGGGACAGTGCTTCATTTGAGGCCATCTTCACCACACCAGGGACTGTGCTGTTGGCTGAAGTCATCCACATTACATGAGGGCCATTGGTCCTTGCCGGTGTCATCCACATTTCACCAGGGCCAGTGGTGTTTGCTATGGCCATCCACATTACACCAAGGTCTGGGGTGCTGGCCATTACCATCCACATTTCTACTGGGCCAGTGTTGGTAGATGAGGCCATCCACATTTCACCAGGGCCTGGCTGCTGTCTGAGGCCATCCACATTACACCATGGCCTGTGCTTCCTGTGAGGCCATCTTCACCACACCAGGGCCTGTACTGTTGGATGAGGCCATCCACATTACACCTGGGCCTGTGGTGCTGGCCAATATAATCCACATTTCACCAGGGTGTGTGGTGCTGACCAATACCATCCATATTTCACCAGCGACAGAGTTGTTAGATGAGGCCATCCACATTACAACAGGGCCTGTGCTACTGGCTGAGGACATTTACATTTCACCAGGGCCTGTGGTCATGGCTGAGGCCAACTACATTTCATCAGGGCCTGTGGTCGTGGCTGAGGACATTCACATCACACCAGGGCCTGTGGTGCTTGCCAATACCATCCACATTGCACCAGGGCCAATGGTGTTGGCTGAGGACATTCACATTACACCAAGGCCTGTGGTGCTGGCCAATACCATCCGCATTTCACCAGGGCCAGTGTTGTTGGATGAGACCATCCAAATTATACCAGGGACAGTGCTTCCTGTGAGGCCATCATCACCACACCAGGGCCTGTGGTGCTGGCTGATGCCATCCACAGTACACAAGGGCGTCTGCTGCTAGCCTTCCACATTACTCAAGGGCCTGTTTTGCTCGCTGATGCCATTCACAATACTCAAGGGCCTGTTCTACTGGTTGATGCCAACTACATTACAGCAGGGCCTGTGGTGCTGGCCAATACCATCCACATTTCACCAGGGCCAGTGTTGTTGGATGAGGCCATCCAAATTACACCAGGGACAGTGCTTCCCGTGAGGCCATCATCACCACAACAGGGCCTGTGGTGCTGGTTGATGCCATCCACAGTACATAAGGGCCTGTGCTGCTAGCCTTCAACATTACCCAAGGGCCTGTGTTGCTGGCTGATGCCATTCACAATACTCAAGGGCCTGTGCTACTGGCTGAGTCCACCTATATTTCACGAGGGCCTGTGTTGATGGCTGATGCCATCCACAATACACCAGGGCCAGTGATTTCTGTGAGGCCATCTTCACTAGACCAGGGTCTGTGCTGCTTGCTGATGCCATCGAAAATACACCAGGGCCAGTGCTACTCGTTGATACCATCCACATTTCACCAGGGCCTGTGGTGCTGGATGATGCCATTCACATTACACCAGGGCCTCTGCTACTCGTTGATACCAACCACATTTCACCAGGGCTTGTGTTGCTGGCTGATGCGATCCACAATACACAAGGGCCTGTGCTTCTGGCTGAGGACATTCACATTACACCAGGGCCTGTGGTGCTGGCCAATACCATCCACATTTCACCAGGGCTTGTGTTGATGGCTGATGCCATCCACAATACACCAGGGCCAGTGATTTCTGTGAGGCCATCTTCACTAGACCAGGGTCTGTGCTGCTTGCTGATGACATCGAAAATACACCAGGGCCAGTGATTCCTTTGAGGCCATCTTCACCAGACCAGGGCCTGTGCTGCTAGCCATCCAAATTACCCAAAGGCCTGTGTTGCTGGCCGAAAAATCCACATTTGACCAGGGCCTGTGGTGTTGCTGGATGAGGCCATCCACATTTCACCAGGGCCAGTGTTGTTGGCTGAGGTCATCCACATTTCACCAGGGCTTGTGTTGCTGGCTGATGCGATCCACAGTACACAAGGGCCTGTGCTACTGGCTGAGGACATTCACATCACAACATAGCCTGTTGTTCTGGCCAATACCATCCACATTTCACCAGGGCAACTTTTGTTGGCTGAGGCCATACACTTTACATCAGGGACAGTGCTTCCTGTGAGGCCATCTTCACCACACCAGGGCCTGTACTTTTGGCTGAGGCCATCCACATTACACCAGGGCCTTTGGTGCTGGCCAATACCATCCACATTTCACCAGGCCCTTTGGTGCTGTCCGAAACCATCCACATTTCACCAGGGCTTGTGTTGCTGGCTGATGACATCAACAACACAGAAGGGCCAGTTCTTCCTGTGAGGCCATCATCACCACACCAGGGCATGTGGTGCTGGATTAGGTCATCCACATTACACCAGAGCCTGTGCTACTCGTTGATACCATCCACATTTCACCAGGGCTTGTGTTGCTTTGCATTTCATTCAAAGTATTTAACAGGGTCGCAAGAAGCGTGTGGAAAAACCAAGGCGCAAAATAACTGCCCATGAACTGAGAAAAGTCAAGCGTGCAGCTGCCAAGATGCCACTTGCCAACAGTTTGGCCATATTTCAGAGCTGCAACATCACTGGAGTGCCCAAAAGCACAAGGTGTGCAATACTCAGAGACATGGCCAAGGTAAGAAAGGCTGAAAGACGACCTCCACTGAACAAGACACACAAGCCGAAACGTCAAGACTGGGCCAAGAAACATCTCAAGACTGATTTTTCTAAGATTTTATGGACTGATGAAATGGGCCAGATGGATGGGCCCGTGGCTGGATTGGTAATGGGCAGAGAGCTCCAGTCCGACTCAGACGCCAGCAAGGTGGAGGTGGAGTACTGGTTTGGGCTGGTATCATCAACGATGAGCTTGTGGAGCCTTTTCGGGTTGAGGATGGAGTCAAGCTCAACTCCCAGTCCTACTGCCAGTTTCTGGAAGACCCCTTCTTCAAGCAGTGGTACAGGAAGAAGTCTGCATCCTTCAAGAAAAACATGATTTTCATGCAGGACAATGCTCCATCACACGCTTCCAAGTACTCCACAGCGTGGCTGGCAAGAAAGGGTACAAAAGAAGAAAAACTAATGACATGGTCACCTTGCTCACCTGATCTGAACCCCATTGAGAACCTGTTGTCCATCATCAAATGTGAGATTTACAAGGAGGGAAAACAGTACACCTCTCTGAACAGTGTCTGGGAGGCTGTGGTTGCTGCTGCATGCAATGTTGATGGTGAACAGATCAAAACACTGACAGAATCCATGGATGGCAGGCTTTTGAGTGTCCTTGCAAAGAAAGGTGGCTATATTGGTCGCTGATTTGTTTTTGTTTTGTTTTTGAATGTCAGAAATGTATATTTGTGAATGTGGAGATGTTATATTGGTTTCACTGTTAAAAATAAATAATTGAAATGGGTATATATTTGTTTTTTGTTAAGTTGCCTAATAATTATGCACAGTAATAGTCACCTGCACACACAGATATCCCCGAAAAATAGCTAAAACTAAAAACAAACTAAAAACTACTTCCACAAACATTCAGCTTTGATATTAATAAGTTTTTTGGGTTCATTGATAACATGGTTGTTGTTCAATAATAAAATTATTCCTCAAAAATGCAACTTGCCTAATAATTCTGCACTCCCTGTACTGTTTCGCCCAAAACAAAGTATAGGTATTCATTATGTGAATAACATGAAAATCTTAGCTCAAAAAGCTGCAAAACCTGTTTGCCCAGCACGGGGATATTGAAGTCTACAAGATAAAGCCATAAATGTGTATTTCTGAGTCTTCTATCAAAAGTTACAGCTGTCTTTATGAAGACCATGAAAAACGATTTATTTCACCACGTTAGTGCGTTTCTCGCTATTACATGCATTTGAATGGAGTTCTCGCCCGTCACAAAGTATAGGTTTTCATTATGTGAATAACTTGAAAATCTTAGCTCAAACGGCTGCAAAACCTGTTTGCCCAGACCGGGGATATTGAATTGTATAAGATAAAGCCATAAATATGTGTGTCTGAGCCTTCTATCAAAAAATACAGCTGTCTTCATGAAGTTGTACAAAAACGCTTTATTTCGCCAAGACAGTGAGTTTCTGACGATTACATGCATTTGAATGGGGAACTCGCCTAAAACAAAGTATAGGTATTCAATATGTGAATAACTTTAACATCTTAGCTCACACAGCTGCAAAACCTGATTTCCCAGCACGGGAATATTGAATTCTATAAGATAAAGCCACGAATACGTATATCTGAATCTTCTATCAAAAGTTACAGCTGTCTTTATGAAGACCATGAAAATAGCTTTATTTCACTACGTTAGTGCGTTTCTCGCTATTACGTGCATTTGAATGGAGTTCTCTCCCGACACAAAGTATAGGTTTTCATTATGTGAATAATTTTAAAATCCTAGCTCAAACGGCTGCGAAACCTGTTTGCCCAGCACGGGGATATTGAGTTCTATAAGATAAAGCCATAAACATGTTTGTCTGAGTCTTCTATCAAAAGTTACAGCGATTTATATGAAGTTGTACGAAAACGCTTTATTTCGCCAAGACAATGCGTTTCTCACTGTTACATGCATTTGAATGGGAAACTCGCCTGAAACAAAGTATAGGTTTTCATTATGTGAATAATTTTAAAATCTTAGCTCAAACGGCTGCAAAACCTGTTTGCCCAGCACGGGGATATTGAGTTCTATAAGATAAAGCCATAAACATGTGTTTCTGAGTCTTCTATCAAAAGTTACAGCGATTTATATGAAGTTGTTCAAAAGCGCTTTATTTCGCCAAGACAATGCGTTTCTCACTGTTACATGCATTTGAATGGGAAACTCGCCTGAAACAAAGTATAGGTTTTCATTATGTGAATAATTTTAAAATCTTAGCTCAAACGGCTGCAAAACCTGTTTGCCCAGCACGGGGATATTGAGTTCTATAAGATAAAGCCATAAACATGTTTGTCTGAGTCTTCTATCAAAAGTTACAGCGATTTATATGAAGTTGTACAAAAATGCTTTCTTTCGCCAAGACAATGCGTTTCTCACTGTTACATGCATTTGAATGGGAAACTCGCCTGAAACAAAGTATAGGTTTTCATTATGTGAATAATTTTAAAATCCTAGCTCAAACGGCTGCAAAACCTGTTTGCCCAGCACGGGGATATTGAGTTCTATAAGATAAAGCCATAAACATGTTTGTCTGAGTCTTCTATCAAAAGTTACAGCGATTTATATGAAGTTGTACGAAAACGCTTTATTTCGCCAAGACAATGCGTTTCTCACTGTTACATGCATTTGAATGGGAAACTCGCCTGAAACAAAGTATAGGTTTTCATTATGTGAATAATTTTAAAATCTTAGCTCAAACGGCTGCAAAACCTGTTTGCCCAGCACGGGGATATTGAGTTCTATAAGATAAAGCCATAAACATGTTTGTCTGAGTCTTCTATCAAAAGTTACAGCGATTTATATGAAGTTGTACAAAAATGCTTTCTTTCGCCAAGACAGTGTGTTTCTCACTGTTACATGCATTTGAATGGGAAACTCGCCTGAGACAAAGTATAGGTTTTCATTATGTGAATAATTTTAAAATCTTAGCTCAAACGGCTGCAAAACCTGTTTGCCCAGCACGGGGATATTGAGTTCTATAAGATAAAGCCATAAACATGTGTTTCTGAGTCTTCTATCAAAAGTTACAGCGATTTATATGAAGTTGTACAAAAATGCTTTCTTTCGCCAAGACAGTGTGTTTCTCACTGTTACATGCATTTGAATGGGAAACTCGCCTGAAACAAAGTATAGGTTTTCATTATGTGAATAATTTTAAAATCTTAGCTCAAACGGCTGCAAAACCTGTTTGCCCAGCACGGGATATTGAGTTCTATAAGATAAAGCCATAAACATGTGTTTCTGAGTCTTCTATCAAAAGTTACAGCGATTTATATGAAGTTGTACGAAAACGCTTTATTTCGCCAAGACAATGCGTTTCTCACTGTTACATGCATTTGAATGGGAAACTCACCTGAAACAAAGTATAGGTTTTCATTATGTGAATAATTTTAAAATCTTAGCTCAAACGGCTGCAAAACCTGTTTGCCCAGCACGGGGATATTGAGTTCTATAAGATAAAGCCATAAACATGTTTGTCTGAGTCTTCTATCAAAAGTTACAGCGATTTATATGAAGTTGTACAAAAATGCTTTCTTTCGCCAAGACAGTGTGTTTCTCACTGTTACATGCATTTGAATGGGAAACTCGCCCAAGACAAAGTATAGGTTTTCATTATGTGAATAATTTTAAAATCTTAGCTCAAACGGCTGCAAAACCTGTTTGCCCAGCACGGGGATATTGAGTTCTATAAGATAAAGCCATAAACATGTGTTTCTGAGTCTTCTATCAAAAGTTACAGCGATTTATATGAAGTTGTTCAAAAGCCCTTTATTTCGCCAAGACAATGCGTTTCTCACTGTTACATGCATTTGAATGGGAAACTCGCCTGAAACAAAGTATAGGTTTTCATTATGTGAATAATTTTAAAATCTTAGCTCAAACGGCTGCAAAACCTGTTTGCCCAGCACGGGGATATTGAGTTATATAAGATAAAGCCATAAACAAGTTTGTCTGAGTCTTCTATCAAAAGTTACAGCGATTTATATGAAGTTGTACAAAAATGCTTTCTTTCGCCAAGACAGTGTGTTTCTCACTGTTACATGCATTTGAATGGGAAACTCGCCTGAGACAAAGTATAGGTTTTCATTATGTGAATAATTTTAAAATCTTAGCTCAAACGGCTGCAAAACCTGTTTGCCCAGCACGGGGATATTGAGTTCTATAAGATAAAGCCATAAACATGTTTGTCTGAGTCTTCTATCAAAAGTTACAGCGATTTATATGAAGTTGTACAAAAATGCTTTCTTTCGCCAAGACAGTGTGTTTCTCACTGTTACATGCATTTGAATGGGAAACTCGCCCAAGACAAAGTATAGGTTTTCATTATGTGAATAATTTTAAAATCTTAGCTCAAACGGCTGCAAAACCTGTTTGCCCAGCACGGGGATATTGAGTTCTATAAGATAAAGCCATAAACATGTTTGTCTGAGTCTTCTATCAAAAGTTACAGCGATTTATATGAAGTTGTACAAAAATGCTTTCTTTCGCCAAGACAGTGTGTTTCTCACTGTTACATGCATTTGAATGGGAAACTCGCCCAAGACAAAGTATAGGTTTTCATTATGTGAATAATTTTAAAATCTTAGCTCAAACGGCTGCAAAACCTGTTTGCCCAGCACGGGGATATTGAGTTCTATAAGATAAAGCCATAAACATGTGTTTCTGAGTCTTCTATCAAAAGTTACAGCGATTTATATGAAGTTGTTCAAAAGCGCTTTATTTCGCCAAGACAATGCGTTTCTCACTGTTACATGCATTTGAATGGGAAACTCGCCTGAAACAAAGTATAGGTTTTCATTATGTGAATAATTTTAAAATCTTAGCTCAAACGGCTGCAAAACCTGTTTGCCCAGCACGGGGATATTGAGTTATATAAGATAAAGCCATAAACATGTTTGTCTGAGTCTTCTATCAAAAGTTACAGCGATTTATATGAAGTTGTACAAAAATGCTTTCTTTCGCCAAGACAGTGTGTTTCTCACTGTTACATGCATTTGAATGGGAAACTCGCCTGAGACAAAGTATAGGTTTTCATTATGTGAATAATTTTAAAATCTTAGCTCAAACGGCTGCAAAACCTGTTTACCCAGCACGGGGATATTGAGTTCTATAAGATAAAGCCATAAACACGTGTTTCTGAGTCTTCTATCAAAAGTTACAGCGATTTATATGAAGTTGTACGAAAACGCTTTATTTCGCCAAGACAATGCGTTTCTCACTGTTACATGCATTTGAATGGGAAACTCGCCTGAGACAAAGTATAGGTTTTCATTATGTGAATAATTTTAAAATCTTAGCTCAAACGGCTGCAAAACCTGTTTGCCCAGCACGGGGATATTGAGTTCTATAAGATAAAGCCATAAACATGTTTGTCTGAGTCTTCTATCAAAAGTTACAGCGATTTATATGAAGTTGTACAAAAATGCTTTCTTTCGCCAAGACAGTGTGTTTCTCACTGTTACATGCATTTGAATGGGAAACTCGCCCAAGACAAAGTATAGGTTTTCATTATGTGAATAATTTTAAAATCTTAGCTCAAACGGCTGCAAAACCTGTTTGCCCAGCACGGGGATATTGAGTTCTATAAGATAAAGCCATAAACATGTTTGTCTGAGTCTTCTATCAAAAGTTACAGCGATTTATATGAAGTTGTACAAAAATGCTTTCTTTCGCCAAGACAGTGTGTTTCTCACTGTTACATGCATTTGAATGGGAAACTCGCCCAAGACAAAGTATAGGTTTTCATTATGTGAATAATTTTAAAATCTTAGCTCAAACGGCTGCAAAACCTGTTTGCCCAGCACGGGGATATTGAGTTCTATAAGATAAAGCCATAAACATGTGTTTCTGAGTCTTCTATCAAAAGTTACAGCGATTTATATGAAGTTGTTCAAAAGCGCTTTATTTCGCCAAGACAATGCGTTTCTCACTGTTACATGCATTTGAATGGGAAACTCGCCTGAAACAAAGTATAGGTTTTCATTATGTGAATAATTTTAAAATCTTAGCTCAAACGGCTGCAAAACCTGTTTGCCCAGCACGGGGATATTGAGTTATATAAGATAAAGCCATAAACATGTTTGTCTGAGTCTTCTATCAAAAGTTACAGCGATTTATATGAAGTTGTACAAAAATGCTTTCTTTCGCCAAGACAGTGTGTTTCTCACTGTTACATGCATTTGAATGGGAAACTCGCCTGAGACAAAGTATAGGTTTTCATTATGTGAATAATTTTAAAATCTTAGCTCAAACGGCTGCAAAACCTGTTTACCCAGCACGGGGATATTGAGTTCTATAAGATAAAGCCATAAACACGTGTTTCTGAGTCTTCTATCAAAAGTTACAGCGATTTATATGAAGTTGTACAAAAATGCTTTCTTTCGCCAAGACAGTGTGTTTCTCACTGTTACATGCATTTGAATGGGAAACTCGCCTGAGACAAAGTATAGGTTTTCATTATGTGAATAATTTTAAAATCTTAGCTCAAACGGCTGCAAAACCTGTTTGCCCAGCACGGGGATATTGAGTTCTATAAGATAAAGCCATAAACATGTGTTTCTGAGTCTTCTATCAAAAGTTACAGCGATTTATATGAAGTTGTACAAAAATGCTTTCTTTCGCCAAGACAGTGTGTTTCTCACTGTTACATGCATTTGAATGGGAAACTCGCCTGAAACAAAGTATAGGTTTTCATTATGTGAATAATTTTAAAATCTTAGCTCAAACGGCTGCAAAACCTGTTTGCCCAGCACGGGATATTGAGTTCTATAAGATAAAGCCATAAACATGTGTTTCTGAGTCTTCTATCAAAAGTTACAGCGATTTATATGAAGTTGTTCAAAAGCGCTTTATTTCACCAAGACAATGCGTTTCTCACTGTTACATGCATTTGAATGGGAAACTCGCCTGAAACAAAGTATAGGTTTTCATTATGTGAATAATTTTAAAATCTTAGCTCAAACGGCTGCAAAACCTGTTTGCCCAGCACGGGGATATTGAGTTCTATAAGATAAAGCCATAAACATGTGTTTCTGAGTCTTCTATCAAAAGTTACAGCGATTTATATGAAGTTGTACAAAAATGCTTTCTTTCGCCAAGACAGTGTGTTTCTCACTGTTACATGCATTTGAATGGGAAACTCGCCTGAAACAAAGTATAGGTTTTCATTATGTGAATAATTTTAAAATCTTAGCTCAAACGGCTGCAAAACCTGTTTGCCCAGCACGGGATATTGAGTTCTATAAGATAAAGCCATAAACATGTGTTTCTGAGTCTTCTATCAAAAGTTACAGCGATTTATATGAAGTTGTACGAAAACGCTTTATTTCGCCAAGACAATGCGTTTCTCACTGTTACATGCATTTGAATGGGAAACTCACCTGAAACAAAGTATAGGTTTTCATTATGTGAATAATTTTAAAATCTTAGCTCAAACGGCTGCAAAACCTGTTTGCCCAGCACGGGGATATTGAGTTCTATAAGATAAAGCCATAAACATGTTTGTCTGAGTCTTCTATCAAAAGTTACAGCGATTTATATGAAGTTGTACAAAAATGCTTTCTTTCGCCAAGACAGTGTGTTTCTCACTGTTACATGCATTTGAATGGGAAACTCGCCTGAGACAAAGTATAGGTTTTCATTATGTGAATAATTTTAAAATCTTAGCTCAAACGGCTGCAAAACCTGTTTGCCCAGCACGGGGATATTGAGTTCTATAAGATAAAGCCATAAACATGTGTTTCTGAGTCTTCTATCAAAAGTTACAGCGATTTATATGAAGTTGTTCAAAAGCCCTTTATTTCGCCAAGACAATGCGTTTCTCACTGTTACATGCATTTGAATGGGAAACTCGCCTGAAACAAAGTATAGGTTTTCATTATGTGAATAATTTTAAAATCTTAGCTCAAACGGCTGCAAAACCTGTTTGCCCAGCACGGGGATATTGAGTTATATAAGATAAAGCCATAAACAAGTTTGTCTGAGTCTTCTATCAAAAGTTACAGCGATTTATATGAAGTTGTACAAAAACGCTTTCTTTCGCCAAGACAGTGTGTTTCTCACTGTTACATGCATTTGAATGGGAAACTCGCCTGAGACAAAGTATAGGTTTTCATTATGTGAATAATTTTAAAATCTTAGCTCAAACGGCTGCAAAACCTGTTTGCCCAGCACGGGGATATTGAGTTCTATAAGATAAAGCCATAAACATGTTTGTCTGAGTCTTCTATCAAAAGTTACAGCGATTTATATGAAGTTGTACAAAAATGCTTTCTTTCGCCAAGACAGTGTGTTTCTCACTGTTACATGCATTTGAATGGGAAACTCGCCCAAGACAAAGTATAGGTTTTCATTATGTGAATAATTTTAAAATCTTAGCTCAAACGGCTGCAAAACCTGTTTGCCCAGCACGGGGATATTGAGTTCTATAAGATAAAGCCATAAACATGTTTGTCTGAGTCTTCTATCAAAAGTTACAGCGATTTATATGAAGTTGTACAAAAATGCTTTCTTTCGCCAAGACAGTGTGTTTCTCACTGTTACATGCATTTGAATGGGAAACTCGCCCAAGACAAAGTATAGGTTTTCATTATGTGAATAATTTTAAAATCTTAGCTCAAACGGCTGCAAAACCTGTTTGCCCAGCACGGGGATATTGAGTTCTATAAGATAAAGCCATAAACATGTGTTTCTGAGTCTTCTATCAAAAGTTACAGCGATTTATATGAAGTTGTTCAAAAGCGCTTTATTTCGCCAAGACAATGCGTTTCTCACTGTTACATGCATTTGAATGGGAAACTCGCCTGAAACAAAATATAGGTTTTCATTATGTGAATAATTTTAAAATCTTAGCTCAAACGGCTGCAAAACCTGTTTGCCCAGCACGGGGATATTGAGTTATATAAGATAAAGCCATAAACATGTTTGTCTGAGTCTTCTATCAAAAGTTACAGCGATTTATATGAAGTTGTACAAAAATGCTTTCTTTCGCCAAGACAGTGTGTTTCTCACTGTTACATGCATTTGAATGGGAAACTCGCCTGAGACAAAGTATAGGTTTTCATTATGTGAATAATTTTAAAATCTTAGCTCAAACGGCTGCAAAACCTGTTTACCCAGCACGGGGATATTGAGTTCTATAAGATAAAGCCATAAACACGTGTTTCTGAGTCTTCTATCAAAAGTTACAGCGATTTATATGAAGTTGTACAAAAATGCTTTCTTTCGCCAAGACAATGCGTTTCTCACTGTTACATGCATTTGAATGGGAAACTCGCCTGAAACAAAGTATAGGTTTTCATTATGTGAATAATTTTAAAATCTTAGCTCAAACGGCTGCAAAACCTGTTTGCCCAGCACGGGATATTGAGTTCTATAAGATAAAGCCATAAACATGTGTTTCTGAGTCTTCTATCAAAAGTTACAGCGATTTATATGAAGTTGTACGAAAACGCTTTATTTCGCCAAGACAATGCGTTTCTCACTGTTACATGCATTTGAATGGGAAACTCACCTGAAACAAAGTATAGGTTTTCATTATGTGAATAATTTTAAAATCTTAGCTCAAACGGCTGCAAAACCTGTTTACCCAGCACGGGGATATTGAGTTCTATAAGATAAAGCCATAAACATGTGTTTCTGAGTCTTCTATCAAAAGTTACAGCGATTTATATGAAGTTGTACAAAAATGCTTTCTTTCGCCAAGACAGTGTGTTTCTCACTGTTACATGCATTTGAATGGGAAACTCGCCTGAGACAAAGTATAGGTTTTCATTATGTGAATAATTTTAAAATCTTAGCTCAAACGGCTGCAAAACCTGTTTGCCCAGCACGGGGATATTGAGTTCTATAAGATAAAGCCATAAACATGTGTTTCTGAGTCTTCTATCAAAAGTTACAGCGATTTATATGAAGTTGTTCAAAAGCGCTTTATTTCGCCAAGACAATGCGTTTCTCACTGTTACATGCATTTGAATGGGAAACTCGCCTGAAACAAAGTATAGGTTTTCATTATGTGAATAATTTTAAAATCTTAGCTCAAACGGCTGCAAAACCTGTTTACCCAGCACGGGGATATTGAGTTCTATAAGATAAAGCCATAAACATGTGTTTCTGAGTCTTCTATCAAAAGTTACAGCGATTTATATGAAGTTGTACAAAAATGCTTTCTTTCGCCAAGACAGTGTGTTTCTCACTGTTACATGCATTTGAATGGGAAACTCGCCTGAGACAAAGTATAGGTTTTCATTATGTGAATAATTTTAAAATCTTAGCTCAAACGGCTGCAAAACCTGTTTGCCCAGCACGGGGATATTGAGTTCTATAAGATAAAGCCATAAACATGTGTTTCTGAGTCTTCTATCAAAAGTTACAGCGATTTATATGAAGTTGTTCAAAAGCGCTTTATTTCGCCAAGACAATGCGTTTCTCACTGTTACATGCATTTGAATGGGAAACTCGCCTGAAACAAAGTATAGGTTTTCATTATGTGAATAATTTTAAAATCTTAGCTCAAACGGCTGCAAAACCTGTTTGCCCAGCACGGGGATATTGAGTTCTATAAGATAAAGCCATAAACATGTGTTTCTGAGTCTTCTATCAAAAGTTACAGCGATTTATATGAAGTTGTACGAAAACGCTTTATTTCGCCAAGACAATGCGTTTCTCACTGTTACATGCATTTGAATGGGAAACTCGCCTGAAACAAAGTATAGGTTTTCATTATGTGAATAATTTTAAAATCTTAGCTCAAACGGCTGCAAAACCTGTTTGCCCAGCACGGGGATATTGAGTTATATAAGATAAAGCCATAAACATGTTTGTCTGAGTCTTCTATCAAAAGTTACAGCGATTTATATGAAGTTGTACAAAAATGCTTTCTTTCGCCAAGACAGTGTGTTTCTCACTGTTACATGCATTTGAATGGGAAACTCGCCCAAGACAAAGTATAGGTTTTCATTATGTGAATAATTTTAAAATCTTAGCTCAAACGGCTGCAAAACCTGTTTGCCCAGCACGGGGATATTGAGTTATATAAGATAAAGCCATAAACATGTTTGTCTGAGTCTTCTATCAAAAGTTACAGCGATTTATATGAAGTTGTACAAAAATGCTTTCTTTCGCCAAGACAGTGTGTTTCTCACTGTTACATGCATTTGAATGGGAAACTCGCCCAAGACAAAGTATAGGTTTTCATTATGTGAATAATTTTAAAATCTTAGCTCAAACGGCTGCAAAACCTGTTTGCCCAGCACGGGGATATTGAGTTCTATAAGATAAAGCCATAAACATGTGTTTCTGAGTCTTCTATCAAAAGTTACAGCGATTTATATGAAGTTGTTCAAAAGCGCTTTATTTCGCCAAGACAATGCGTTTCTCACTGTTACATGCATTTGAATGGGAAACTCGCCTGAAACAAAGTATAGGTTTTCATTATGTGAATAATTTTAAAATCTTAGCTCAAACGGCTGCAAAACCTGTTTGCCCAGCACGGGGATATTGAGTTATATAAGATAAAGCCATAAACATGTGTTTCTGAGTCTTCTATCAAAAGTTACAGCGATTTATATGAAGTTGTTCAAAAGCGCTTTATTTCGCCAAGACAATGCGTTTCTCACTGTTACATGCATTTGAATGGGAAACTCGCCTGAAACAAAGTATAGGTTTTCATTATGTGAATAATTTTAAAATCTTAGCTCAAACGGCTGCAAAACCTGTTTGCCCAGCACGGGGATATTGAGTTCTATAAGATAAAGCCATAAACATGTTTGTCTGAGTCTTCTATCAAAAGTTACAGCGATTTATATGAAGTTGTACAAAAATGCTTTCTTTCGCCAAGACAGTGTGTTTCTCACTGTTACATGCATTTGAATGGGAAACTCGCCCAAGACAAAGTATAGGTTTTCATTATGTGAATAATTTTAAAATCTTAGCTCAAACGGCTGCAAAACCTGTTTACCCAGCACGGGGATATTGAGTTCTATAAGACAAAGCCATAAACACGTGTTTCTGAGTCTTCTATCAAAAGTTACAGCGATTTATATGAAGTTGTACAAAAATGCTTTATTTCGCCAAGACAATGCGTTTCTCACTGTTACATGCATTTGAATGGGAAACTCGCCTGAAACAAAGTATAGGTTTTCATTATGTGAATAATTTTAAAATCTTAGCTCAAACGGCTGCAAAACCTGTTTGCCCAGCACGGGGATATTGAGTTTTATAAGATAAAGCCATAAACATGTGTTTCTGAGTCTTCTATCAAAAGTTACAGCGATTTATATGAAGTTGTACGAAAACGCTTTATTTCGCCAAGACAATGCGTTTCTCACTGTTACATGCATTTGAATGGGAAACTCGCCTGAGACAAAGTATAGGTTTTCATTATGTGAATAATTTTAAAATCTTAGCTCAAACGGCTGCAAAACCTGTTTGCCCAGCACGGGGATATTGAGTTCTATAAGATAAAGCCATAAACATGTTTGTCTGAGTCTTCTATCAAAAGTTACAGCGATTTATATGAAGTTGTACAAAAATGCTTTCTTTCGCCAAGACAGTGTGTTTCTCACTGTTACATGCATTTGAATGGGAAACTCGCCTGAAACAAAGTATAGGTTTTCATTATGTGAATAATTTTAAAATCTTAGCTCAAACGGCTGCAAAACCTGTTTGCCCAGCACGGGGATATTGAGTTATATAAGATAAAGCCATAAACATGTTTGTCTGAGTCTTCTATCAAAAGTTACAGCGATTTATATGAAGTTGTACAAAAATGCTTTCTTTCGCCAAGACAGTGTGTTTCTCACTGTTACATGCATTTGAATGGGAAACTCGCCTGAGACAAAGTATAGGTTTTCATTATGTGAATAATTTTAAAATCTTAGCTCAAACGGCTGCAAAACCTGTTTGCCCAGCACGGGGATATTGAGTTATATAAGATAAAGCCATAAACATGTTTGTCTGAGTCTTCTATCAAAAGTTACAGCGATTTATATGAAGTTGTACAAAAATGCTTTCTTTCGCCAAGACAGTGTGTTTCTCACTGTTACATGCATTTGAATGGGAAACTCGCCTGAGACAAAGTATAGGTTTTCATTATGTGAATAATTTTAAAATCTTAGCTCAAACGGCTGCAAAACCTGTTTGCCCAGCACGGGGATATTGAGTTCTATAAGATAAAGCCATAAACATGTGTTTCTGAGTCTTCTATCAAAAGTTACAGCGATTTATATGAAGTTGTTCAAAAGCGCTTTATTTCGCCAAGACAATGCGTTTCTCACTGTTACATGCATTTGAATGGGAAACTCGCCTGAAACAAAGTATAGGTTTTCATTATGTGAATAATTTTAAAATCTTAGCTCAAACGGCTGCAAAACCTGTTTGCCCAGCACGGGATATTGAGTTCTATAAGATAAAGCCATAAACATGTGTTTCTGAGTCTTCTATCAAAAGTTACAGCGATTTATATGAAGTTGTACGAAAACGCTTTATTTCGCCAAGACAATGCGTTTCTCACTGTTACATGCATTTGAATGGGAAACTCACCTGAAACAAAGTATAGGTTTTCATTATGTGAATAATTTTAAAATCTTAGCTCAAACGGCTGCAAAACCTGTTTGCCCAGCACGGGGATATTGAGTTATATAAGATAAAGCCATAAACATGTTTGTCTGAGTCTTCTATCAAAAGTTACAGCGATTTATATGAAGTTGTACAAAAATGCTTTATTTCGCCAAGACAGTGTTTTTCTCACTGTTACATGCATTTGAATGGGAAACTCGGCCGAGACAAAGTATAGGTTTTCATTATGTGAATAATTTTAAAATCTTAGCTCAAACGGCTGCAAAACCTGTTTGCCCAGCACGGGATATTGAGTTCTATAAGATAAAGCCATAAACATGTGTTTCTGAGTCTTCTATCAAAAGTTACAGCGATTTATATGAAGTTGTACAAAAATGCTTTCTTTCGCCAAGACAGTGTGTTTCTCACTGTTACATGCATTTGAATGGGAAACTCGCCCGAGACAAAGTATAGGTTTTCATTATGTGAATAATTTTAAAATCTTAGCTCAAACGGCTGCAAAACCTGTTTGCCCAGCACGGGGATATTGAGTTCTATAAGATAAAGCCATGAACATGTGTTTCTGAGTCTTCTATCAAAAGTTACAGCGATTTATATGAAGTTGTTCAAAAGCCCTTTATTTCGCCAAGACAATGCGTTTCTCACTGTTACATGCATTTGAATGGGAAACTCGCCTGAAACAAAGTATAGGTTTTCATTATGTGAATAATTTTAAAATCTTAGCTCAAACGGCTGCAAAACCTGTTTGCCCAGCACGGGGATATTGAGTTCTATAAGATAAAGCCATGAACATGTGTTTCTGAGTCTTCTATCAAAAGTTACAGCGATTTATATGAAGTTGTACAAAAATGCTTTCTTTCGCCAAGACAGTGTGTTTCTCACTGTTACATGCATTTGAATGGGAAACTCGCCTGAGACAAAGTATAGGTTTTCATTATGTGAATAATTTTAAAATCTTAGCTCAAACGGCTGCAAAACCTGTTTGCCCAGCACGGGGATATTGAGTTCTATAAGATAAAGCCATAAACATGTTTGTCTGAGTCTTCTATCAAAAGTTACAGCGATTTATATGAAGTTGTACAAAAGCCCTTTATTTCGCCAAGACAATGCGTTTCTCACTGTTACATGCATTTGAATGGGAAACTCGCCTGAAACAAAGTATAGGTTTTCATTATGTGAATAATTTTAAAATCTTAGCTCAAACGGCTGCAAAACCTGTTTGCCCAGCACGGGGATATTGAGTTCTATAAGATAAAGCCATAAACATGTTTGTCTGAGTCTTCTATCAAAAGTTACAGCGATTTATATGAAGTTGTACAAAAATGCTTTCTTTCGCCAAGACAGTGTGTTTCTCACTGTTACATGCATTTGAATGGGAAACTCGCCTGAAACAAAGTATAGGTTTTCATTATGTGAATAATTTTAAAATCTTAGCTCAAACGGCTGCAAAACCTGTTTGCCCAGCACGGGATATTGAGTTCTATAAGATAAAGCCATAAACATGTGTTTCTGAGTCTTCTATCAAAAGTTACAGCGATTTATATGAAGTTGTACGAAAACGCTTTATTTCGCCAAGACAATGCGTTTCTCACTGTTACATGCATTTGAATGGGAAACTCACCTGAAACAAAGTATAGGTTTTCATTATGTGAATAATTTTAAAATCTTAGCTCAAACGGCTGCAAAACCTGTTTGCCCAGCACGGGGATATTGAGTTCTATAAGATAAAGCCATAAACATGTTTGTCTGAGTCTTCTATCAAAAGTTACAGCGATTTATATGAAGTTGTACAAAAATGCTTTATTTCGCCAAGACAGTGTGTTTCTCACTGTTACATGCATTTGAATGGGAAACTCGCCCGAGACAAAGTATAGGTTTTCATTATGTGAATAATTTTAAAATCTTAGCTCAAACGGCTGCAAAACCTGTTTGCCCAGCACGGGATATTGAGTTCTATAAGATAAAGCCATAAACATGTGTTTCTGAGTCTTCTATCAAAAGTTACAGCGATTTATATGAAGTTGTACGAAAACGCTTTATTTCGCCAAGACAATGCGTTTCTCACTGTTACATGCATTTGAATGGGAAACTCACCTGAAACAAAGTATAGGTTTTCATTATGTGAATAATTTTAAAATCTTAGCTCAAACGGCTGCAAAACCTGTTTGCCCAGCACGGGGATATTGAGTTCTATAAGATAAAGCCATAAACATGTTTGTCTGAGTCTTCTATCAAAAGTTACAGCGATTTATATGAAGTTGTACAAAAATGCTTTCTTTCGCCAAGACAGTGTGTTTCTCACTGTTACATGCATTTGAATGGGAAACTCGCCCGAGACAAAGTATAGGTTTTCATTATGTGAATAATTTTAAAATCTTAGCTCAAACGGCTGCAAAACCTGTTTGCCCAGCACGGGGATATTGAGTTCTATAAGATAAAGCCATGAACATGTGTTTCTGAGTCTTCTATCAAAAGTTACAGCGATTTATATGAAGTTGTTCAAAAGCCCTTTATTTCGCCAAGACAATGCGTTTCTCACTGTTACATGCATTTGAATGGGAAACTCGCCTGAAACAAAGTATAGGTTTTCATTATGTGAATAATTTTAAAATCTTAGCTCAAACGGCTGCAAAACCTGTTTGCCCAGCACGGGGATATTGAGTTCTATAAGATAAAGCCATAAACATGTTTGTCTGAGTCTTCTATCAAAAGTTACAGCGATTTATATGAAGTTGTACAAAAATGCTTTCTTTCGCCAAGACAATGCGTTTCTCACTGTTACATGCATTTGAATGGGAAACTCGCCTGAAACAAAGTATAGGTTTTCATTATGTGAATAATTTTAAAATCTTAGCTCAAACGGCTGCAAAACCTGTTTGCCCAGCACGGGGATATTGAGTTCTATAAGATAAGGCCATGAACATGTGTTTCTGAGTCTTCTATCAAAAGTTACAGCGATTTATATGAAGTTGTACAAAAATGCTTTCTTTCGCCAAGACAGTGTGTTTCTCACTGTTACATGCATTTGAATGGGAAACTCGCCCGAGACAAAGTATAGGTTTTCATTATGTGAATAATTTTAAAATCTTAGCTCAAACGGCTGCAAAACCTGTTTGCCCAGCACGGGATATTGAGTTCTATAAGATAAAGCCATAAACATGTGTTTCTGAGTCTTCTATCAAAAGTTACAGCGATTTATATGAAGTTGTACGAAAACGCTTTATTTCGCCAAGACAATGCGTTTCTCACTGTTACATGCATTTGAATGGGAAACTCACCTGAAACAAAGTATAGGTTTTCATTATGTGAATAATTTTAAAATCTTAGCTCAAACGGCTGCAAAACCTGTTTGCCCAGCACGGGGATATTGAGTTCTATAAGATAAAGCCATAAACATGTTTGTCTGAGTCTTCTATCAAAAGTTACAGCGATTTATATGAAGTTGTACAAAAATGCTTTCTTTCGCCAAGACAGTGTGTTTCTCACTGTTACATGCATTTGAATGGGAAACTCGCCCGAGACAAAGTATAGGTTTTCATTATGTGAATAATTTTAAAATCTTAGCTCAAACGGCTGCAAAACCTGTTTGCCCAGCACGGGGATATTGAGTTCTATAAGATAAAGCCATGAACATGTGTTTCTGAGTCTTCTATCAAAAGTTACAGCGATTTATATGAAGTTGTTCAAAAGCCCTTTATTTCGCCAAGACAATGCGTTTCTCACTGTTACATGCATTTGAATGGGAAACTCGCCTGAAACAAAGTATAGGTTTTCATTATGTGAATAATTTTAAAATCTTAGCTCAAACGGCTGCAAAACCTGTTTGCCCAGCACGGGGATATTGAGTTCTATAAGATAAAGCCATAAACATGTTTGTCTGAGTCTTCTATCAAAAGTTACAGCGATTTATATGAAGTTGTACAAAAATGCTTTCTTTCGCCAAGACAATGCGTTTCTCACTGTTACATGCATTTGAATGGGAAACTCGCCTGAAACAAAGTATAGGTTTTCATTATGTGAATAATTTTAAAATCTTAGCTCAAACGGCTGCAAAACCTGTTTGCCCAGCACGGGGATATTGAGTTCTATAAGATAAAGCCATGAACATGTGTTTCTGAGTCTTCTATCAAAAGTTACAGCGATTTATATGAAGTTGTACAAAAATGCTTTCTTTCGCCAAGACAGTGTGTTTCTCACTGTTACATGCATTTGAATGGGAAACTCGCCTGAGACAAAGTATAGGTTTTCATTATGTGAATAATTTTAAAATCTTAGCTCAAACGGCTGCAAAACCTGTTTGCCCAGCACGGGGATATTGAGTTCTATAAGATAAAGCCATGAACATGTGTTTCTGAGTCTTCTATCAAAAGTTACAGCGATTTATATGAAGTTGTACAAAAATGCTTTCTTTCGCCAAGACAGTGTGTTTCTCACTGTTACATGCATTTGAATGGGAAACTCGCCCGAGACAAAGTATAGGTTTTCATTATGTGAATAATTTTAAAATCTTAGCTCAAACGGCTGCAAAACCTGTTTGCCCAGCACGGGGATATTGAGTTCTATAAGATAAAGCCATAAACATGTTTGTCTGAGTCTTCTATCAAAAGTTACAGCGATTTATATGAAGTTGTACAAAAATGCTTTATTTCGCCAAGACAGTGTGTTTCTCACTGTTACATGCATTTGAATGGGAAACTCGCCTGAAACAAAGTATAGGTTTTCATTATGTGAATAATTTTAAAATCTTAGCTCAAACGGCTGCAAAACCTGTTTGCCCAGCACGGGATATTGAGTTCTATAAGATAAAGCCATAAACATGTGTTTCTGAGTCTTCTATCAAAAGTTACAGCGATTTATATGAAGTTGTACGAAAACGCTTTATTTCGCCAAGACAATGCGTTTCTCACTGTTACATGCATTTGAATGGAAAACTCACCTGAAACAAAGTATAGGTTTTCATTATGTGAATAATTTTAAAATCTTAGCTCAAACGGCTGCAAAACCTGTTTGCCCAGCACGGGGATATTGAGTTCTATAAGATAAAGCCATGAACATGTGTTTCTGAGTCTTCTATCAAAAGTTACAGCGATTTATATGAAGTTGTTCAAAAGCGCTTTATTTCGCCAAGACAATGCGTTTCTCACTGTTACATGCATTTGAATGGGAAACTCGCCTGAAACAAAGTATAGGTTTTCATTATGTGAATAATTTTAAAATCTTAGCTCAAACGGCTGCAAAACCTGTTTGCCCAGCACGGGGATATTGAGTTCTATAAGATAAAGCCATAAACATGTTTGTCTGAGTCTTCTATCAAAAGTTACAGCGATTTATATGAAGTTGTACAAAAATGCTTTCTTTCGCCAAGACAGTGTGTTTCTCACTGTTACATGCATTTGAATGGGAAACTCGCCTGAGACAAAGTATAGGTTTTCATTATGTGAATAATTTTAAAATCTTAGCTCAAACGGCTGCAAAACCTGTTTGCCCAGCACGGGATATTGAGTTCTATAAGATAAAGCCATAAACATGTGTTTTTGAGTCTTCTATCAAAAGTTACAGCGATTTATATGAAGTTGTACAAAAATGCTTTCTTTCGCCAAGACGATGCGTTTCTCACTGTTACATGCATTTGAATGGGAAACTCGCCTGAAACAAAGTATAGGTTTTCATTATGTGAATAATTTTAAAATCTTAGCTCAAACGGCTGCAAAACCTGTTTGCCCAGCACGGGGATATTGAGTTCTATAAGATAAAGCCATAAACATGTTTGTCTGAGTCTTCTATCAAAAGTTACAGCGATTTATATGAAGTTGTACAAAAATGCTTTCTTTCGCCAAGACAGTGTGTTTCTCACTGTTACATGCATTTGAATGGGAAACTCGCCCGAGACAAAGTATAGGTTTTCATTATGTGAATAATTTTAAAATCTTAGCTCAAACGGCTGCAAAACCTGTTTGCCCAGCACGGGATATTGAGTTCTATAAGATAAAGCCATAAACATGTGTTTCTGAGTCTTCTATCAAAAGTTACAGCGATTTATATGAAGTTGTACGAAAACGCTTTATTTCGCCAAGACAATGCGTTTCTCACTGTTACATGCATTTGAATGGGAAACTCGCCTGAAACAAAGTATAGGTTTTCATTATGTGAATAATTTTAAAATCTTAGCTCAAACGGCTGCAAAACCTGTTTGCCCAGCACGGGGATATTGAGTTCTATAAGATAAAGCCATAAACATGTTTGTCTGAGTCTTCTATCAAAAGTTACAGCGATTTATATGAAGTTGTACGAAAACGCTTTATTTCGCCAAGACAATGCGTTTCTCACTGTTACATGCATTTGAATGGGAAACTCGCCTGAAACAAAGTATAGGTTTTCATTATGTGAATAATTTTAAAATCTTAGCTCAAACGGCTGCAAAACCTGTTTGCCCAGCACGGGGATATTGAGTTCTATAAGATAAAGCCATAAACATGTGTTTCTGAGTCTTCTATCAAAAGTTACAGCGATTTATATGAAGTTGTTCAAAAGCGCTTTATTTCACCAAGACAATGCGTTTCTCACTGTTACATGCATTTGAATGGGAAACTCGCCTGAAACAAAGTATAGGTTTTCATTATGTGAATAATTTTAAAATCTTAGCTCAAATGGCTGCAAAACCTGTTTGCCCAGCACGGGGATATTGAGTTATATAAGATAAAGCCATAAACATGTTTGTCTGAGTCTTCTATCAAAAGTTACAGCGATTTATATGAAGTTGTTCAAAAGCGCTTTATTTCGCCAAGACAATGCGTTTCTCACTGTTACATGCATTTGAATGGGAAACTCGCCTGAAACAAAGTATAGGTTTTCATTATGTGAATAATTTTAAAATCTTAGCTCAAACGGCTGCAAAACCTGTTTGCCCAGCACGGGGATATTGAGTTCTATAAGAAAAAGCCATAAACACGTGTTTCTGAGTCTTCTATCAAAAGTTACAGCGATTTATATGAAGTTGTACAAAAATGCTTTCTTTCGCCAAGACAGTGTGTTTCTCACTGTTACATGCATTTGAATGGGAAACTCGCCTGAAACAAAGTATAGGTTTTCATTATGTGAATAATTTTAAAATCTTAGCTCAAACGGCTGCAAAACCTGTTTGCCCAGCACGGGGATATTGAGTTCTATAAGATAAAGCCATAAACACGTGTTTCTGAGTCTTCTATCAAAAGTTACAGCGATTTATATGAAGTTGTACAAAAATGCTTTCTTTCGCCAAGACAGTGTGTTTCTCACTGTTACATGCATTTGAATGGGAAACTCGCCCGAGACAAAGTATAGGTTTTCATTATGTGAATAATTTTAAAATCTTAGCTCAAACGGCTGCAAAACCTGTTTGCCCAGCACGGGATATTGAGTTCTATAAGATAAAGCCATAAACATGTGTTTCTGAGTCTTCTATCAAAAGTTACAGCGATTTATATGAAGTTGTACGAAAACGCTTTATTTCGCCAAGACAATGCGTTTCTCACTGTTACATGCATTTGAATGGGAAACTCGCCTGAAACAAAGTATAGGTTTTCATTATGTGAATAATTTTAAAATCTTAGCTCAAACGGCTGCAAAACCTGTTTGCCCAGCACGGGGATATTGAGTTCTATAAGATAAAGCCATAAACATGTGTTTCTGAGTCTTCTATCAAAAGTTACAGCGATTTATATGAAGTTGTTCAAAAGCGCTTTATTTCACCAAGACAATGCGTTTCTCACTGTTACATGCATTTGAATGGGAAACTCGCCTGAAACAAAGTATAGGTTTTCATTATGTGAATAATTTTAAAATCTTAGCTCAAACGGCTGCAAAACCTGTTTGCCCAGCACGGGGATATTGAGTTATATAAGATAAAGCCATAAACATGTTTGTCTGAGTCTTCTATCAAAAGTTACAGCGATTTATATGAAGTTGTTCAAAAGCGCTTTATTTCGCCAAGACAATGCGTTTCTCACTGTTACATGCATTTGAATGGGAAACTCGCCTGAAACAAAGTATAGGTTTTCATTATGTGAATAATTTTAAAATCTTAGCTCAAACGGCTGCAAAACCTGTTTGCCCAGCACGGGATATTGAGTTCTATAAGATAAAGCCATAAACATGTGTTTCTGAGTCTTCTATCAAAAGTTACAGCGATTTATATGAAGTTGTACGAAAACGCTTTATTTCGCCAAGACAATGCGTTTCTCACTGTTACATGCATTTGAATGGGAAACTCGCCTGAAACAAAGTATAGGTTTTCATTATGTGAATAATTTTAAAATCTTAGCTCAAATGGCTGCAAAACCTGTTTGCCCAGCACGGGGATATTGAGTTCTATAAGATAAAGCCATAAACATGTGTTTCTGAGTCTTCTATCAAAAGTTACAGCGATTTATATGAAGTTGTTCAAAAGCGCTTTATTTCACCAAGACAATGCGTTTCTCACTGTTACATGCATTTGAATGGGAAACTCGCCTGAAACAAAGTATAGGTTTTCATTATGTGAATAATTTTAAAATCTTAGCTCAAACGGCTGCAAAACCTGTTTGCCCAGCACGGGGATATTGAGTTCTATAAGATAAAGCCATAAACATGTTTGTCTGAGTCTTCTATCAAAAGTTACAGCGATTTATATGAAGTTGTACAAAAATGCTTTCTTTCGCCAAGACAGTGTGTTTCTCACTGTTACATGCATTTGAATGGGAAACTCGCCCGAGACAAAGTATAGGTTTTCATTATGTGAATAATTTTAAAATCTTAGCTCAAACGGCTGCAAAACCTGTTTGCCCAGCACGGGGATATTGAGTTATATAAGATAAAGCCATAAACATGTGTTTCTGAGTCTTCTATCAAAAGTTACAGCGATTTATATGAAGTTGTTCAAAAGCGCTTTATTTCGCCAAGACAATGCGTTTCTCACTGTTACATGCATTTGAATGGGAAACTCGCCTGAAACAAAGTATAGGTTTTCATTATGTGAATAATTTTAAAATCTTAGCTCAAACGGCTGCAAAACCTGTTTGCCCAGCACGGGGATATTGAGTTCTATAAGATAAAGCCATAAACATGTTTGTCTGAGTCTTCTATCAAAAGTTACAGCGATTTATATGAAGTTGTACAAAAATGCTTTCTTTCGCCAAGACAGTGTGTTTCTCACTGTTACATGCATTTGAATGGGAAACTCGCCTGAGACAAAGTATAGGTTTTCATTATGTGAATAATTTTACAATCTTAGCTCAAACGGCTGCAAAACTGTTTGCCCAGCACGGGGATATTGAGTTATATAAGATAAAGCCATAAACATGTTTGTCTGAGTCTTCTATCAAAAGTTACAGCGATTTATATGAAGTTGTACAAAAATGCTTTCTTTCGCCAAGACAGTGTGTTTCTCACTGTTACATGCATTTGAATGGGAAACTCGCCCGAGACAAAGTATAGGTTTTCATTATGTGAATAATTTTAAAATCTTAGCTCAAACGGCTGCAAAACCTGTTTGCCCAGCACGGGGATATTGAGTTATATAAGATAAAGCCATAAACATGTTTGTCTGAGTCTTCTATCAAAAGTTACAGCGATTTATATGAAGTTGTTCAAAAGCGCTTTATTTCGCCAAGACAATGCGTTTCTCACTGTTACATGCATTTGAATGGGAAACTCGCCTGAAACAAAGTATAGGTTTTCATTATGTGAATAATTTTAAAATCTTAGCTCAAACGGCTGCAAAACCTGTTTGCCCAGCACGGGGATATTGAGTTCTATAAGAAAAAGCCATAAACACGTGTTTCTGAGTCTTCTATCAAAAGTTACAGCGATTTATATGAAGTTGTTCAAAAGCGCTTTATTTCGCCAAGACAATGCGTTTCTCACTGTTACATGCATTTGAATGGGAAACTCGCCTGAAACAAAGTATAGGTTTTCATTATGTGAATAATTTTAAAATCTTAGCTCAAACGGCTGCAAAACCTGTTTGCCCAGCACGGGGATATTGAGTTCTATAAGAAAAAGCCATAAACACGTGTTTCTGAGTCTTCTATCAAAAGTTACAGCGATTTATATGAAGTTGTACAAAAATGCTTTCTTTCGCCAAGACAGTGTGTTTCTCACTGTTACATGCATTTGAATGGGAAACTCGCCTGAAACAAAGTATAGGTTTTCATTATGTGAATAATTTTAAAATCTTAGCTCAAACGGCTGCAAAACCTGTTTGCCCAGCACGGGGATATTGAGTTCTATAAGATAAAGCCATAAACACGTGTTTCTGAGTCTTCTATCAAAAGTTACAGCGATTTATATGAAGTTGTACAAAAATGCTTTCTTTCGCCAAGACAGTGTGTTTCTCACTGTTACATGCATTTGAATGGGAAACTCGCCCGAGACAAAGTATAGGTTTTCATTATGTGAATAATTTTAAAATCTTAGCTCAAACGGCTGCAAAACCTGTTTGCCCAGCACGGGGATATTGAGTTCTATAAGATAAAGCCATAAACATGTGTTTCTGAGTCTTCTATCAAAAGTTACAGCGATTTATATGAAGTTGTACGAAAACGCTTTATTTCGCCAAGACAATGCGTTTCTCACTGTTACATGCATTTGAATGGGAAACTCGCCTGAAACAAAGTATAGGTTTTCATTATGTGAATAATTTTAAAATCTTAGCTCAAACGGCTGCAAAACCTGTTTGCCCAGCACGGGGATATTGAGTTCTATAAGATAAAGCCATAAACATGTGTTTCTGAGTCTTCTATCAAAAGTTACAGCGATTTATATGAAGTTGTTCAAAAGCGCTTTATTTCACCAAGACAATGCGTTTCTCACTGTTACATGCATTTGAATGGGAAACTCGCCTGAAACAAAGTATAGGTTTTCATTATGTGAATAATTTTAAAATCTTAGCTCAAACGGCTGCAAAACCTGTTTGCCCAGCACGGGGATATTGAGTTATATAAGATAAAGCCATAAACATGTTTGTCTGAGTCTTCTATCAAAAGTTACAGCGATTTATATGAAGTTGTTCAAAAGCGCTTTATTTCGCCAAGACAATGCGTTTCTCACTGTTACATGCATTTGAATGGGAAACTCGCCTGAAACAAAGTATAGGTTTTCATTATGTGAATAATTTTAAAATCTTAGCTCAAACGGCTGCAAAACTGTTTGCCCAGCACGGGGATATTGAGTTCTATAAGATAAAGCCATAAACATGTTTGTCTGAGTCTTCTATCAAAAGTTACAGCGATTTATATGAAGTTGTACGAAAACGCTTTATTTCGCCAAGACAATGCGTTTCTCACTGTTACATGCATTTGAATGGGAAACTCGCCTGAAACAAAGTATAGGTTTTCATTATGTGAATAATTTTAAAATCTTAGCTCAAACGGCTGCAAAACCTGTTTGCCCAGCACGGGATATTGAGTTCTATAAGATAAAGCCATAAACATGTGTTTCTGAGTCTTCTATCAAAAGTTACAGCGATTTATATGAAGTTGTACGAAAACGCTTTATTTCGCCAAGACAATGCGTTTCTCACTGTTACATGCATTTGAATGGGAAACTCGCCTGAAACAAAGTATAGGTTTTCATTATGTGAATAATTTTAAAATCTTAGCTCAAATGGCTGCAAAACCTGTTTGCCCAGCACGGGGATATTGAGTTCTATAAGATAAAGCCATAAACATGTGTTTCTGAGTCTTCTATCAAAAGTTACAGCGATTTATATGAAGTTGTTCAAAAGCGCTTTATTTCACCAAGACAATGCGTTTCTCACTGTTACATGCATTTGAATGGGAAACTCGCCTGAAACAAAGTATAGGTTTTCATTATGTGAATAATTTTAAAATCTTAGCTCAAACGGCTGCAAAACCTGTTTGCCCAGCACGGGGATATTGAGTTCTATAAGATAAAGCCATAAACATGTTTGTCTGAGTCTTCTATCAAAAGTTACAGCGATTTATATGAAGTTGTACAAAAATGCTTTCTTTCGCCAAGACAGTGTGTTTCTCACTGTTACATGCATTTGAATGGGAAACTCGCCCGAGACAAAGTATAGGTTTTCATTATGTGAATAATTTTAAAATCTTAGCTCAAACGGCTGCAAAACCTGTTTGCCCAGCACGGGGATATTGAGTTATATAAGATAAAGCCATAAACATGTGTTTCTGAGTCTTCTATCAAAAGTTACAGCGATTTATATGAAGTTGTTCAAAAGCGCTTTATTTCGCCAAGACAATGCGTTTCTCACTGTTACATGCATTTGAATGGGAAACTCGCCTGAAACAAAGTATAGGTTTTCATTATGTGAATAATTTTAAAATCTTAGCTCAAACGGCTGCAAAACCTGTTTGCCCAGCACGGGGATATTGAGTTCTATAAGATAAAGCCATAAACATGTTTGTCTGAGTCTTCTATCAAAAGTTACAGCGATTTATATGAAGTTGTACAAAAATGCTTTCTTTCGCCAAGACAGTGTGTTTCTCACTGTTACATGCATTTGAATGGGAAACTCGCCTGAGACAAAGTATAGGTTTTCATTATGTGAATAATTTTAAAATCTTAGCTCAAACGGCTGCAAAACTGTTTGCCCAGCACGGGGATATTGAGTTATATAAGATAAAGCCATAAACATGTTTGTCTGAGTCTTCTATCAAAAGTTACAGCGATTTATATGAAGTTGTACGAAAACGCTTTATTTCGCCAAGACAATGCGTTTCTCACTGTTACATGCATTTGAATGGGAAACTCGCCTGAAACAAAGTATAGGTTTTCATTATGTGAATAATTTTAAAATCTTAGCTCAAACGGCTGCAAAACCTGTTTGCCCAGCACGGGGATATTGAGTTCTATAAGATAAAGCCATAAACATGTGTTTCTGAGTCTTCTATCAAAAGTTACAGCGATTTATATGAAGTTGTTCAAAAGCGCTTTATTTCACCAAGACAATGCGTTTCTCACTGTTACATGCATTTGAATGGGAAACTCGCCTGAAACAAAGTATAGGTTTTCATTATGTGAATAATTTTAAAATCTTAGCTCAAACGGCTGCAAAACCTGTTTGCCCAGCACGGGGATATTGAGTTCTATAAGATAAAGCCATAAACACGTGTTTCTGAGTCTTCTATCAAAAGTTACAGCGATTTATATGAAGTTGTACAAAAATGCTTTCTTTCGCCAAGACAGTGTGTTTCTCACTGTTACATGCATTTGAATGGGAAACTCGCCCGAGACAAAGTATAGGTTTTCATTATGTGAATAATTTTAAAATCTTAGCTCAAACGGCTGCAAAACCTGTTTGCCCAGCACGGGGATATTGAGTTATATAAGATAAAGCCATAAACATGTTTGTCTGAGTCTTCTATCAAAAGTTACAGCGATTTATATGAAGTTGTACGAAAACGCTTTATTTCGCCAAGACAATGCGTTTCTCACTGTTACATGCATTTGAATGGGAAACTCGCCTGAAACAAAGTATAGGTTTTCATTATGTGAATAATTTTAAAATCTTAGCTCAAACGGCTGCAAAACCTGTTTGCCCAGCACGGGATATTGAGTTCTATAAGATAAAGCCATAAACATGTGTTTCTGAGTATTCTATCAAAAGTTACAGCGATTTATATGAAGTTGTTCAAAAGCGCTTTATTTCACCAAGACAATGCGTTTCTCACTGTTACATGCATTTGAATGGGAAACTCGCCTGAAACAAAGTATAGGTTTTCATTATGTGAATAATTTTAAAATCTTAGCTCAAACGGCTGCAAAACCTGTTTGCCCAGCACGGGGATATTGAGTTCTATAAGATAAAGCCATAAACATGTTTGTCTGAGTCTTCTATCAAAAGTTACAGCGATTTATATGAAGTTGTACAAAAATGCTTTCTTTCGCCAAGACAGTGTGTTTCTCACTGTTACATGCATTTGAATGGGAAACTCGCCCGAAACAAAGTATAGGTTTTCATTATGTGAATAATTTTAAAATCTTAGCTCAAACGGCTGCAAAACCTGTTTGCCCAGCATGGGGATATTGAGTTCTATAAGATAAAGCCATAAACATGTGTTTCTGAGTCTTCTATCAAAAGTTACAGCGATTTATATGAAGTTGTTCAAAAGCGCTTTATTTCGCCAAGACAATGCGTTTCTCACTGTTACATGCATTTGAATGGGAAACTCGCCTGAAACAAAGTATAGGTTTTCATTATGTGAATAATTTTAAAATCTTAGCTCAAACGGCTGCAAAACCTGTTTGCCCAGCACGGGGATATTGAGTTCTATAAGATAAAGCCATAAACATGTTTGTCTGAGTCTTCTATCAAAAGTTACAGCGATTTATATGAAGTTGTACAAAAATGCTTTCTTTCGCCAAGACAGTGTGTTTCTCACTGTTACATGCATTTGAATGGGAAACTCGCCTGAGACAAAGTATAGGTTTTCATTATGTGAATAATTTTAAAATCTTAGCTCAAACGGCTGCAAAACTGTTTGCCCAGCACGGGGATATTGAGTTATATAAGATAAAGCCATAAACATGTTTGTCTGAGTCTTCTATCAAAAGTTACAGCGATTTATATGAAGTTGTACAAAAATGCTTTATTTCGCCAAGACAATGCGTTTCTCACTGTTACATGCATTTGAATGGGAAACTCGCCTGAAACAAAGTATAGGTTTTCATTATGTGAATAATTTTAAAATCTTAGCTCAAACGGCTGCAAAACCTGTTTGCCCAGCACGGGATATTGAGTTCTATAAGATAAAGCCATAAACATGTGTTTCTGAGTCTTCTATCAAAAGTTACAGCGATTTATATGAAGTTGTACGAAAACGCTTTATTTCGCCAAGACAATGCGTTTCTCACTGTTACATGCATTTGAATGGGAAACTCGCCTGAAACAAAGTATAGGTTTTCATTATGTGAATAATTTTAAAATCTTAGCTCAAATGGCTGCAAAACCTGTTTGCCCAGCACGGGGATATTGAGTTCTATAAGATAAAGCCATAAACATGTGTTTCTGAGTATTCTATCAAAAGTTACAGCGATTTATATGAAGTTGTTCAAAAGCGCTTTATTTCACCAAGACAATGCGTTTCTCACTGTTACATGCATTTGAATGGGAAACTCGCCTGAAACAAAGTATAGGTTTTCATTATGTGAATAATTTTAAAATCTTAGCTCAAACGGCTGCAAAACCTGTTTGCCCAGCACGGGGATATTGAGTTCTATAAGATAAAGCCATAAACATGTTTGTCTGAGTCTTCTATCAAAAGTTACAGCGATTTATATGAAGTTGTACAAAAATGCTTTCTTTCGCCAAGACAGTGTGTTTCTCACTGTTACATGCATTTGAATGGGAAACTCGCCCGAAACAAAGTATAGGTTTTCATTATGTGAATAATTTTAAAATCTTAGCTCAAACGGCTGCAAAACCTGTTTGCCCAGCACGGGGATATTGAGTTCTATAAGATAAAGCCATAAACATGTTTGTCTGAGTCTTCTATCAAAAGTTACAGCGATTTATATGAAGTTGTACAAAAATGCTTTCTTTCGCCAAGACAGTGTGTTTCTCACTGTTACATGCATTTGAATGGGAAACTCGCCTGAGACAAAGTATAGGTTTTCATTATGTGAATAATTTTAAAATCTTAGCTCAAACGGCTGCAAAACTGTTTGCCCAGCACGGGGATATTGAGTTATATAAGATAAAGCCATAAACATGTTTGTCTGAGTCTTCTATCAAAAGTTACAGCGATTTATATGAAGTTGTACAAAAATGCTTTCTTTCGCCAAGACAGTGTGTTTCTCACTGTTACATGCATTTGAATGGGAAACTCGCCTGAGACAAAGTATAGGTTTTCATTATGTGAATAATTTTAAAATCTTAGCTCAAACGGCTGCAAAACTGTTTGCCCAGCACGGGGATATTGAGTTATATAAGATAAAGCCATAAACATGTTTGTCTGAGTCTTCCATCAAAAGTTACAGCGATTTATATGAAGTTGTACAAAAATGCTTTCTTTCGCCAAGACAGTGTGTTTCTCACTGTTACATGCATTTGAATGGGAAACTCGCCCGAGACAAAGTATAGGTTTTCATTATGTGAATAATTTTAAAATCTTAGCTCAAACGGCTGCAAAACCTGTTTGCCCAGCACGGGGATATTGAGTTCTATAAGATAAAGCCATAAACATGTTTGTCTGAGTCTTCTATCAAAAGTTACAGCGATTTATATGAAGTTGTACAAAAATGCTTTCTTTCGCCAAGACAGTGTGTTTCTCACTGTTACATGCATTTGAATGGGAAACTCGCCTGAGACAAAGTATAGGTTTTCATTATGTGAATAATTTTAAAATCTTAGCTCAAACGGCTGCAAAACCTGTTTGCCCAGCACGGGGATATTGAGTTCTATAAGATAAAGCCATAAACATGTTTGTCTGAGTCTTCTATCAAAAGTTACAGCGATTTATATGAAGTTGTACGAAAACGCTTTATTTCGCCAAGACAATGCGTTTCTCACTGTTACATGCATTTGAATGGGAAACTCGCCTGAAACAAAGTATAGGTTTTCATTATGTGAATAATTTTAAAATCTTAGCTCAAACGGCTGCAAAACCTGTTTGCCCAGCACGGGGATATTGAGTTCTATAAGATAAAGCCATAAACATGTGTTTCTGAGTCTTCTATCAAAAGTTACAGCGATTTATATGAAGTTGTTCAAAAGCGCTTTATTTCACCAAGACAATGCGTTTCTCACTGTTACATGCATTTGAATGGGAAACTCGCCTGAAACAAAGTATAGGTTTTCATTATGTGAATAATTTTAAAATCTTAGCTCAAATGGCTGCAAAACCTGTTTGCCCAGCACGGGGATATTGAGTTATATAAGATAAAGCCATAAACATGTTTGTCTGAGTCTTCTATCAAAAGTTACAGCGATTTATATGAAGTTGTTCAAAAGCGCTTTATTTCGCCAAGACAATGCGTTTCTCACTGTTACATGCATTTGAATGGGAAACTCGCCTGAAACAAAGTATAGGTTTTCATTATGTGAATAATTTTAAAATCTTAGCTCAAACGGCTGCAAAACCTGTTTGCCCAGCACGGGGATATTGAGTTCTATAAGAAAAAGCCATAAACACGTGTTTCTGAGTCTTCTATCAAAAGTTACAGCGATTTATATGAAGTTGTACAAAAATGCTTTCTTTCGCCAAGACAGTGTGTTTCTCACTGTTACATGCATTTGAATGGGAAACTCGCCTGAAACAAAGTATAGGTTTTCATTATGTGAATAATTTTAAAATCTTAGCTCAAACGGCTGCAAAACCTGTTTGCCCAGCACGGGGATATTGAGTTCTATAAGATAAAGCCATAAACACGTGTTTCTGAGTCTTCTATCAAAAGTTACAGCGATTTATATGAAGTTGTACAAAAATGCTTTCTTTCGCCAAGACAGTGTGTTTCTCACTGTTACATGCATTTGAATGGGAAACTCGCCCGAGACAAAGTATAGGTTTTCATTATGTGAATAATTTTAAAATCTTAGCTCAAACGGCTGCAAAACCTGTTTGCCCAGCACGGGATATTGAGTTCTATAAGATAAAGCCATAAACATGTGTTTCTGAGTCTTCTATCAAAAGTTACAGCGATTTATATGAAGTTGTACGAAAACGCTTTATTTCGCCAAGACAATGCGTTTCTCACTGTTACATGCATTTGAATGGGAAACTCGCCTGAAACAAAGTATAGGTTTTCATTATGTGAATAATTTTAAAATCTTAGCTCAAACGGCTGCAAAACCTGTTTGCCCAGCACGGGGATATTGAGTTCTATAAGATAAAGCCATAAACATGTGTTTCTGAGTCTTCTATCAAAAGTTACAGCGATTTATATGAAGTTGTTCAAAAGCGCTTTATTTCACCAAGACAATGCGTTTCTCACTGTTACATGCATTTGAATGGGAAACTCGCCTGAAACAAAGTATAGGTTTTCATTATGTGAATAATTTTAAAATCTTAGCTCAAACGGCTGCAAAACCTGTTTGCCCAGCACGGGGATATTGAGTTCTATAAGATAAAGCCATAAACATGTTTGTCTGAGTCTTCTATCAAAAGTTACAGCGATTTATATGAAGTTGTACAAAAATGCTTTCTTTCGCCAAGACAGTGTGTTTCTCACTGTTACATGCATTTGAATGGGAAACCCGCCTGAAACAAAGTATAGGTTTTCATTATGTGAATAATTTTAAAATCTTAGCTCAAACGGCTGCAAAACCTGTTTGCCCAGCACGGGGATATTGAGTTCTATAAGATAAAGCCATAAACACGTGTTTCTGAGTCTTCTATCAAAAGTTACAGCGATTTATATGAAGTTGTACAAAAATGCTTTCTTTCGCCAAGACAGTGTGTTTCTCACTGTTACATGCATTTGAATGGGAAACTCGCCCGAGACAAAGTATAGGTTTTCATTATGTGAATAATTTTAAAATCTTAGCTCAAACGGCTGCAAAACTGTTTGCCCAGCACGGGGATATTGAGTTATATAAGATAAAGCCATAAACATGTTTGTCTGAGTCTTCTATCAAAAGTTACAGCGATTTATATGAAGTTGTACGAAAACGCTTTATTTCGCCAAGACAATGCGTTTCTCACTGTTACATGCATTTGAATGGGAAACTCGCCTGAAACAAAGTATAGGTTTTCATTATGTGAATAATTTTAAAATCTTAGCTCAAACGGCTGCAAAACCTGTTTGCCCAGCACGGGATATTGAGTTCTATAAGATAAAGCCATAAACATGTGTTTCTGAGTCTTCTATCAAAAGTTACAGCGATTTATATGAAGTTGTACGAAAACGCTTTATTTCGCCAAGACAATGCGTTTCTCACTGTTACATGCATTTGAATGGGAAACTCGCCTGAAACAAAGTATAGGTTTTCATTATGTGAATAATTTTAAAATCTTAGCTCAAATGGCTGCAAAACCTGTTTGCCCAGCACGGGGATATTGAGTTCTATAAGATAAAGCCATAAACATGTTTGTCTGAGTCTTCTATCAAAAGTTACAGCGATTTATATGAAGTTGTTCAAAAGCGCTTTATTTCACCAAGACAATGCGTTTCTCACTGTTACATGCATTTGAATGGGAAACTCGCCTGAAACAAAGTATAGGTTTTCATTATGTGAATAATTTTAAAATCTTAGCTCAAACGGCTGCAAAACCTGTTTGCCCAGCACGGGGATATTGAGTTCTATAAGATAAAGCCATAAACATGTTTGTCTGAGTCTTCTATCAAAAGTTACAGCGATTTATATGAAGTTGTACAAAAATGCTTTCTTTCGCCAAGACAGTGTGTTTCTCACTGTTACATGCATTTGAATGGGAAACTCGCCCGAGACAAAGTATAGGTTTTCATTATGTGAATAATTTTAAAATCTTAGCTCAAACGGCTGCAAAACCTGTTTGCCCAGCACGGGGATATTGAGTTATATAAGATAAAGCCATAAACATGTGTTTCTGAGTCTTCTATCAAAAGTTACAGCGATTTATATGAAGTTGTTCAAAAGCGCTTTATTTCGCCAAGACAATGCGTTTCTCACTGTTACATGCATTTGAATGGGAAACTCGCCTGAAACAAAGTATAGGTTTTCATTATGTGAATAATTTTAAAATCTTAGCTCAAACGGCTGCAAAACCTGTTTGCCCAGCACGGGGATATTGAGTTCTATAAGATAAAGCCATAAACATGTTTGTCTGAGTCTTCTATCAAAAGTTACAGCGATTTATGTGAAGTTGTACAAAAATGCTTTCTTTCGCCAAGACAGTGTGTTTCTCACTGTTACATGCATTTGAATGGGAAACTCGCCTGAGACAAAGTATAGGTTTTCATTATGTGAATAATTTTAAAATCTTAGCTCAAACGGCTGCAAAACTGTTTGCCCAGCACGGGGATATTGAGTTATATAAGATAAAGCCATAAACATGTTTGTCTGAGTCTTCTATCAAAAGTTACAGCGATTTATATGAAGTTGTACGAAAACGCTTTATTTCGCCAAGACAATGCGTTTCTCACTGTTACATGCATTTGAATGGGAAACTCGCCTGAAACAAAGTATAGGTTTTCATTATGTGAATAATTTTAAAATCTTAGCTCAAACGGCTGCAAAACCTGTTTGCCCAGCACGGGGATATTGAGTTCTATAAGATAAAGCCATAAACATGTGTTTCTGAGTCTTCTATCAAAAGTTACAGCGATTTATATGAAGTTGTTCAAAAGCGCTTTATTTCACCAAGACAATGCGTTTCTCACTGTTACATGCATTTGAATGGGAAACTCGCCTGAAACAAAGTATAGGTTTTCATTATGTGAATAATTTTAAAATCTTAGCTCAAATGGCTGCAAAACCTGTTTGCCCAGCACGGGGATATTGAGTTCTATAAGATAAAGCCATAAACATGTGTTTCTGAGTCTTCTATCAAAAGTTACAGCGATTTATATGAAGTTGTTCAAAAGCGCTTTATTTCACCAAGACAATGCGTTTCTCACTGTTACATGCATTTGAATGGGAAACTCGCCTGAAACAAAGTATAGGTTTTCATTATGTGAATAATTTTAAAATCTTAGCTCAAACGGCTGCAAAACCTGTTTGCCCAGCACGGGGATATTGAGTTCTATAAGATAAAGCCATAAACACGTGTTTCTGAGTCTTCTATCAAAAGTTACAGCGATTTATATGAAGTTGTACAAAAATGCTTTCTTTCGCCAAGACAGTGTGTTTCTCACTGTTACATGCATTTGAATGGGAAACTCGCCCGAGACAAAGTATAGGTTTTCATTATGTGAATAATTTTAAAATCTTAGCTCAAACGGCTGCGAAACTGTTTGCCCAGCACGGGGATATTGAGTTCTATAAGATAAAGCCATAAACATGTTTGTCTGAGTCTTCTATCAAAAGTTACAGCGATTTATATGAAGTTGTACAAAAATGCTTTCTTTCACCAAGACAATGCGTTTCTCACTGTTACATGCATTTGAATGGGAAACTCGCCTGAAACAAAGTATAGGTTTTCATTATGTGAATAATTTTAAAATCTTAGCTCAAATGGCTGCAAAACCTGTTTGCCCAGCACGGGGATATTGAGTTCTATAAGATAAAGCCATAAACATGTGTTTCTGAGTCTTCTATCAAAAGTTACAGCGATTTATATGAAGTTGTTCAAAAGCGCTTTATTTCACCAAGACAATGCGTTTCTCACTGTTACATGCATTTGAATGGGAAACTCGCCTGAAACAAAGTATAGGTTTTCATTATGTGAATAATTTTAAAATCTTAGCTCAAACGGCTGCAAAACCTGTTTGCCCAGCACGGGGATATTGAGTTCTATAAGATAAAGCCATAAACACGTGTTTCTGAGTCTTCTATCAAAAGTTACAGCGATTTATATGAAGTTGTACAAAAATGCTTTCTTTCGCCAAGACAGTGTGTTTCTCACTGTTACATGCATTTGAATGGGAAACTCGCCCGAGACAAAGTATAGGTTTTCATTATGTGAATAATTTTAAAATCTTAGCTCAAACGGCTGCGAAACTGTTTGCCCAGCACGGGGATATTGAGTTCTATAAGATAAAGCCATAAACATGTTTGTCTGAGTCTTCTATCAAAAGTTACAGCGATTTATATGAAGTTGTACAAAAATGCTTTCTTTCGCCAAGACAGTGTGTTTCTCACTGTTACATGCATTTGAATGGGAAACTCGCCTGAAACAAAGTATAGGTTTTCATTATGTGAATAATTTTAAAATCTTAGCTCAAACGGCTGCAAAACCTGTTTGCCCAGCACGGGGATATTGAGTTCTATAAGATAAAGCCATAAACACGTGTTTCTGAGTCTTCTATCAAAAGTTACAGCGATTTATATGAAGTTGTACAAAAATGCTTTCTTTCGCCAAGACAGTGTGTTTCTCACTGTTACATGCATTTGAATGGGAAACTCGCCCGAGACAAAGTATAGGTTTTCATTATGTGAATAATTTTAAAATCTTAGCTCAAACGGCTGCAAAACTGTTTGCCCAGCACGGGGATATTGAGTTATATAAGATAAAGCCATAAACATGTTTGTCTGAGTCTTCTATCAAAAGTTACAGCGATTTATATGAAGTTGTACGAAAACGCTTTATTTCGCCAAGACAATGCGTTTCTCACTGTTACATGCATTTGAATGGGAAACTCGCCTGAAACAAAGTATAGGTTTTCATTATGTGAATAATTTTAAAATCTTAGCTCAAACGGCTGCAAAACCTGTTTGCCCAGCACGGGATATTGAGTTCTATAAGATAAAGCCATAAACATGTGTTTCTGAGTCTTCTATCAAAAGTTACAGCGATTTATATGAAGTTGTACAAAAATGCTTTCTTTCGCCAAGACAGTGTGTTTCTCACTGTTACATGCATTTGAATGGGAAACTCGCCCGAGACAAAGTATAGGTTTTCATTATGTGAATAATTTTAAAATCTTAGCTCAAACGGCTGCAAAACCTGTTTGCCCAGCACGGGGATATTGAGTTATATAAGATAAAGCCATAAACATGTGTTTCTGAGTCTTCTATCAAAAGTTACAGCGATTTATATGAAGTTGTTCAAAAGCGCTTTATTTCGCCAAGACAATGCGTTTCTCACTGTTACATGCATTTGAATGGGAAACTCGCCTGAAACAAAGTATAGGTTTTCATTATGTGAATAATTTTAAAATCTTAGCTCAAACGGCTGCAAAACCTGTTTGCCCAGCACGGGGATATTGAGTTCTATAAGATAAAGCCATAAACATGTTTGTCTGAGTCTTCTATCAAAAGTTACAGCGATTTATGTGAAGTTGTACAAAAATGCTTTCTTTCGCCAAGACAGTGTGTTTCTCACTGTTACATGCATTTGAATGGGAAACTCGCCTGAGACAAAGTATAGGTTTTCATTATGTGAATAATTTTAAAATCTTAGCTCAAACGGCTGCAAAACTGTTTGCCCAGCACGGGGATATTGAGTTATATAAGATAAAGCCATAAACATGTTTGTCTGAGTCTTCTATCAAAAGTTACAGCGATTTATATGAAGTTGTACGAAAACGCTTTATTTCGCCAAGACAATGCGTTTCTCACTGTTACATGCATTTGAATGGGAAACTCGCCTGAAACAAAGTATAGGTTTTCATTATGTGAATAATTTTAAAATCTTAGCTCAAACGGCTGCAAAACCTGTTTGCCCAGCATGGGGATATTGAGTTCTATAAGATAAAGCCATAAACATGTGTTTCTGAGTCTTCTATCAAAAGTTACAGCGATTTATATGAAGTTGTTCAAAAGCGCTTTATTTCACCAAGACAATGCGTTTCTCACTGTTACATGCATTTGAATGGGAAACTCGCCTGAAACAAAGTATAGGTTTTCATTATGTGAATAATTTTAAAATCTTAGCTCAAACGGCTGCAAAACCTGTTTGCCCAGCACGGGGATATTGAGTTCTATAAGATAAAGCCATAAACATGTGTTTCTGAGTCTTCTATCAAAAGTTACAGCGATTTATATGAAGTTGTTCAAAAGCGCTTTATTTCACCAAGACAATGCGTTTCTCACTGTTACATGCATTTGAATGGGAAACTCGCCTGAAACAAAGTATAGGTTTTCATTATGTGAATAATTTTAAAATCTTAGCTCAAATGGCTGCAAAACCTGTTTGCCCAGCACGGGGATATTGAGTTCTATAAGATAAAGCCATAAACATGTGTTTCTGAGTCTTCTATCAAAAGTTACAGCGATTTATATGAAGTTGTTCAAAAGCGCTTTATTTCACCAAGACAATGCGTTTCTCACTGTTACATGCATTTGAATGGGAAACTCGCCTGAAACAAAGTATAGGTTTTCATTATGTGAATAATTTTAAAATCTTAGCTCAAACGGCTGCAAAACCTGTTTGCCCAGCACGGGGATATTGAGTTCTATAAGATAAAGCCATAAACACGTGTTTCTGAGTCTTCTATCAAAAGTTACAGCGATTTATATGAAGTTGTACAAAAATGCTTTCTTTCGCCAAGACAGTGTGTTTCTCACTGTTACATGCATTTGAATGGGAAACTCGCCCGAGACAAAGTATAGGTTTTCATTATGTGAATAATTTTAAAATCTTAGCTCAAACGGCTGCAAAACCTGTTTGCCCAGCACGGGGATATTGAGTTATATAAGATAAAGCCATAAACATGTGTTTCTGAGTCTTCTATCAAAAGTTACAGCGATTTATATGAAGTTGTTCAAAAGCGCTTTATTTCGCCAAGACAATGCGTTTCTCACTGTTACATGCATTTGAATGGGAAACTCGCCTGAAACAAAGTATAGGTTTTCATTATGTGAATAATTTTAAAATCTTAGCTCAAACGGCTGCGAAACTGTTTGCCCAGCACGGGGATATTGAGTTCTATAAGATAAAGCCATAAACATGTTTGTCTGAGTCTTCTATCAAAAGTTACAGCGATTTATATGAAGTTGTACAAAAATGCTTTCTTTCACCAAGACAATGCGTTTCTCACTGTTACATGCATTTGAATGGGAAACTCGCCTGAAACAAAGTATAGGTTTTCATTATGTGAATAATTTTAAAATCTTAGCTCAAATGGCTGCAAAACCTGTTTGCCCAGCACGGGGATATTGAGTTCTATAAGATAAAGCCATAAACATGTGTTTCTGAGTCTTCTATCAAAAGTTACAGCGATTTATATGAAGTTGTTCAAAAGCGCTTTATTTCACCAAGACAATGCGTTTCTCACTGTTACATGCATTTGAATGGGAAACTCGCCTGAAACAAAGTATAGGTTTTCATTATGTGAATAATTTTAAAATCTTAGCTCAAACGGCTGCAAAACCTGTTTGCCCAGCACGGGGATATTGAGTTCTATAAGATAAAGCCATAAACACGTGTTTCTGAGTCTTCTATCAAAAGTTACAGCGATTTATATGAAGTTGTACAAAAATGCTTTCTTTCGCCAAGACAGTGTGTTTCTCACTGTTACATGCATTTGAATGGGAAACTCGCCCGAGACAAAGTATAGGTTTTCATTATGTGAATAATTTTAAAATCTTAGCTCAAACGGCTGCGAAACTGTTTGCCCAGCACGGGGATATTGAGTTCTATAAGATAAAGCCATAAACATGTTTGTCTGAGTCTTCTATCAAAAGTTACAGCGATTTATATGAAGTTGTACAAAAATGCTTTCTTTCGCCAAGACAGTGTGTTTCTCACTGTTACATGCATTTGAATGGGAAACTCGCCTGAAACAAAGTATAGGTTTTCATTATGTGAATAATTTTAAAATCTTAGCTCAAACGGCTGCAAAACCTGTTTGCCCAGCACGGGGATATTGAGTTCTATAAGATAAAGCCATAAACATGTTTGTCTGAGTCTTCTATCAAAAGTTACAGCGATTTATATGAAGTTGTTCAAAAGCGCTTTATTTCACCAAGACAATGCGTTTCTCACTGTTACATGCATTTGAATGGGAAACTCGCCTGAAACAAAGTATAGGTTTTCATTATGTGAATAATTTTAAAATCTTAGCTCAAACGGCTGCAAAACCTGTTTGCCCAGCACGGGGATATTGAGTTCTATAAGATAAAGCCATAAACATGTTTGTCTGAGTCTTCTATCAAAAGTTACAGCGATTTATATGAAGTTGTACAAAAATGCTTTCTTTCGCCAAGACAGTGTGTTTCTCACTGTTACATGCATTTGAATGGGAAACTCGCCCGAAACAAAGTATAGGTTTTCATTATGTGAATAATTTTAAAATCTTAGCTCAAACGGCTGCAAAACCTGTTTGCCCAGCATGGGGATATTGAGTTCTATAAGATAAAGCCATAAACATGTGTTTCTGAGTCTTCTATCAAAAGTTACAGCGATTTATATGAAGTTGTTCAAAAGCGCTTTATTTCGCCAAGACAATGCGTTTCTCACTGTTACATGCATTTGAATGGGAAACTCGCCTGAAACAAAGTATAGGTTTTCATTATGTGAATAATTTTAAAATCTTAGCTCAAACGGCTGCAAAACCTGTTTGCCCAGCACGGGGATATTGAGTTCTATAAGATAAAGCCATAAACATGTTTGTCTGAGTCTTCTATCAAAAGTTACAGCGATTTATATGAAGTTGTACAAAAATGCTTTCTTTCGCCAAGACAGTGTGTTTCTCACTGTTACATGCATTTGAATGGGAAACTCGCCTGAGACAAAGTATAGGTTTTCATTATGTGAATAATTTTAAAATCTTAGCTCAAACGGCTGCAAAACTGTTTGCCCAGCACGGGGATATTGAGTTATATAAGATAAAGCCATAAACATGTTTGTCTGAGTCTTCTATCAAAAGTTACAGCGATTTATATGAAGTTGTACAAAAATGCTTTATTTCGCCAAGACAATGCGTTTCTCACTGTTACATGCATTTGAATGGGAAACTCGCCTGAAACAAAGTATAGGTTTTCATTATGTGAATAATTTTAAAATCTTAGCTCAAACGGCTGCAAAACCTGTTTGCCCAGCACGGGGATATTGAGTTCTATAAGATAAAGCCATAAACATGTGTTTCTGAGTCTTCTATCAAAAGTTACAGCGATTTATATGAAGTTGTTCAAAAGCGCTTTATTTCACCAAGACAATGCGTTTCTCACTGTTAAATGCATTTGAATGGGAAACTCGCCTGAAACAAAGTATAGGTTTTCATTATGTGAATAATTTTAAAATCTTAGCTCAAATGGCTGCAAAACCTGTTTGCCCAGCACGGGGATATTGAGTTCTATAAGATAAAGCCATAAACATGTGTTTCTGAGTCTTCTATCAAAAGTTACAGCGATTTATATGAAGTTGTTCAAAAGCGCTTTATTTCACCAAGACAATGCGTTTCTCACTGTTACATGCATTTGAATGGGAAACTCGCCTGAAACAAAGTATAGGTTTTCATTATGTGAATAATTTTAAAATCTTAGCTCAAACGGCTGCAAAACCTGTTTGCCCAGCACGGGGATATTGAGTTCTATAAGATAAAGCCATAAACATGTTTGTCTGAGTCTTCTATCAAAAGTTACAGCGATTTATATGAAGTTGTACAAAAATGCTTTCTTTCGCCAAGACAGTGTGTTTCTCACTGTTACATGCATTTGAATGGGAAACTCGCCCGAGACAAAGTATAGGTTTTCATTATGTGAATAATTTTAAAATCTTAGCTCAAACGGCTGCAAAACCTGTTTGCCCAGCATGGGGATATTGAGTTCTATAAGATAAAGCCATAAACATGTGTTTCTGAGTCTTCTATCAAAAGTTACAGCGATTTATATGAAGTTGTTCAAAAGCGCTTTATTTCGCCAAGACAATGCGTTTCTCACTGTTACATGCATTTGAATGGGAAACTCGCCTGAAACAAAGTATAGGTTTTCATTATGTGAATAATTTTAAAATCTTAGCTCAAACGGCTGCAAAACCTGTTTGCCCAGCACGGGGATATTGAGTTCTATAAGATAAAGCCATAAACATGTTTGTCTGAGTCTTCTATCAAAAGTTACAGCGATTTATATGAAGTTGTACAAAAATGCTTTCTTTCGCCAAGACAGTGTGTTTCTCACTGTTACATGCATTTGAATGGGAAACTCGCCTGAGACAAAGTATAGGTTTTCATTATGTGAATAATTTTAAAATCTTAGCTCAAACGGCTGCAAAACTGTTTGCCCAGCACGGGGATATTGAGTTATATAAGATAAAGCCATAAACATGTTTGTCTGAGTCTTCTATCAAAAGTTACAGCGATTTATATGAAGTTGTACAAAAACGCTTTATTTCGCCAAGACAATGCGTTTCTCACTGTTACATGCATTTGAATGGGAAACTCGCCTGAAACAAAGTATAGGTTTTCATTATGTGAATAATTTTAAAATCTTAGCTCAAACGGCTGCAAAACCTGTTTGCCCAGCACGGGGATATTGAGTTCTATAAGATAAAGCCATAAACATGTGTTTCTGAGTCTTCTATCAAAAGTTACAGCGATTTATATGAAGTTGTTCAAAAGCGCTTTATTTCACCAAGACAATGCGTTTCTCACTGTTACATGCATTTGAATGGGAAACTCGACTGAAACAAAGTATAGGTTTTCATTATGTGAATAATTTTAAAATCTTAGCTCAAACGGCTGCAAAACCTGTTTGCCCAGCACGGGGATATTGAGTTCTATAAGATAAAGCCATAAACACGTGTTTCTGAGTCTTCTATCAAAAGTTACAGCGATTTATATGAAGTTGTTCAAAAGCGCTTTATTTCGCCAAGACAATGCGTTTCTCACTGTTACATGCATTTGAATGGGAAACTCGCCTGAAACAAAGTATAGGTTTTCATTATGTGAATAATTTTAAAATCTTAGCTCAAACGGCTGCAAAACCTGTTTGCCCAGCACGGGGATATTGAGTTCTATAAGATAAAGCCATAAACATGTTTGTCTGAGTCTTCTATCAAAAGTTACAGCGATTTATATGAAGTTGTACAAAAATGCTTTCTTTCGCCAAGACAGTGTGTTTCTCACTGTTACATGCATTTGAATGGGAAACTCGCCTGAAACAAAGTATAGGTTTTCATTATGTGAATAATTTTAAAATCTTAGCTCAAACGGCTGCAAAACCTGTTTGCCCAGCACGGGGATATTGAGTTCTATAAGATAAAGCCATAAACATGTGTTTCTGAGTCTTCTATCAAAAGTTACAGCGATTTATATGAAGTTGTTCAAAAGCGCTTTATTTCACCAAGACAATGCGTTTCTCACTGTTACATGCATTTGAATGGGAAACTCGACTGAAACAAAGTATAGGTTTTCATTATGTGAATAATTTTAAAATCTTAGCTCAAACGGCTGCAAAACCTGTTTGCCCAGCACGGGGATATTGAGTTATATAAGATAAAGCCATAAACATGTTTGTCTGAGTCTTCTATCAAAAGTTACAGCGATTTATATGAAGTTGTTCAAAAGCGCTTTATTTCGCCAAGACAATGCGTTTCTCACTGTTACATGCATTTGAATGGGAAACTCGCCTGAAACAAAGTATAGGTTTTCATTATGTGAATAATTTTAAAATCTTAGCTCAAACGGCTGCAAAACCTGTTTGCCCAGCACGGGGATATTGAGTTCTATAAGATAAAGCCATAAACATGTTTGTCTGAGTCTTCTATCAAAAGTTACAGCGATTTATATGAAGTTGTACAAAAATGCTTTCTTTCGCCAAGACAGTGTGTTTCTCACTGTTACATGCATTTGAATGGGAAACTCGCCTGAAACAAAGTATAGGTTTTCATTATGTGAATAATTTTAAAATCTTAGCTCAAACGGCTGCAAAACCTGTTTGCCCAGCACGGGGATATTGAGTTCTATAAGATAAAGCCATAAACACGTGTTTCTGAGTCTTCTATCAAAAGTTACAGCGATTTATATGAAGTTGTACAAAAATGCTTTCTTTCGCCAAGACAGTGTGTTTCTCACTGTTACATGCATTTGAATGGGAAACTCGCCCGAGACAAAGTATAGGTTTTCATTATGTGAATAATTTTAAAATCTTAGCTCAAACGGCTGCAAAACTGTTTGCCCAGCACGGGGATATTGAGTTCTATAAGATAAAGCCATAAACATGTGTTTCTGAGTCTTCTATCAAAAGTTACAGCGATTTATATGAAGTTGTTCAAAAGCGCTTTATTTCACCAAGACAATGCGTTTCTCACTGTTACATGCATTTGAATGGGAAACTCGCCTGAAACAAAGTATAGGTTTTCATTATGTGAATAATTTTAAAATCTTAGCTCAAACGGCTGCAAAACCTGTTTGCCCAGCACGGGGATATTGAGTTATATAAGATAAAGCCATAAACACGTGTTTCTGAGTCTTCTATCAAAAGTTACAGCGATTTATATGAAGTTGTACAAAAATGCTTTCTTTCGCCAAGACAGTGTGTTTCTCACTGTTACATGCATTTGAATGGGAAACTCGCCCGAGACAAAGTATAGGTTTTCATTATGTGAATAATTTTAAAATCTTAGCTCAAACGGCTGCAAAACTGTTTGCCCAGCACGGGGATATTGAGTTCTATAAGATAAAGCCATAAACATGTGTTTCTGAGTCTTCTATCAAAAGTTACAGCGATTTATATGAAGTTGTTCAAAAGCGCTTTATTTCACCAAGACAATGCGTTTCTCACTGTTACATGCATTTGAATGGGAAACTCGCCTGAAACAAAGTATAGGTTTTCATTATGTGAATAATTTTAAAATCTTAGCTCAAACGGCTGCAAAACCTGTTTGCCCAGCACGGGGATATTGAGTTATATAAGATAAAGCCATAAACATGTTTGTCTGAGTCTTCTATCAAAAGTTACAGCGATTTATATGAAGTTGTACAAAAATGCTTTCTTTCGCCAAGACAGTGTGTTTCTCACTGTTACATGCATTTGAATGGGAAACTCGCCTGAAACAAAGTATAGGTTTTCATTATGTGAATAATTTTAAAATCTTAGCTCAAACGGCTGCAAAACCTGTTTGCCCAGCACGGGGATATTGAGTTCTATAAGATAAAGCCATAAACATGTGTTTCTGAGTCTTCTATCAAAAGTTACAGCGATTTATATGAAGTTGTTCAAAAGCGCTTTATTTCACCAAGACAATGCGTTTCTCACTGTTACATGCATTTGAATGGGAAACTCGCCTGAAACAAAGTATAGGTTTTCATTATGTGAATAATTTTAAAATCTTAGCTCAAACGGCTGCAAAACCTGTTTGCCCAGCACGGGGATATTGAGTTATATAAGATAAAGCCATAAACATGTTTGTCTGAGTCTTCTATCAAAAGTTACAGCGATTTATATGAAGTTGTTCAAAAGCGCTTTATTTCGCCAAGACAATGCGTTTCTCACTGTTACATGCATTTGAATGGGAAACTCGCCTGAGACAAAGTATAGGTTTTCATTATGTGAATAATTTTAAAATCTTAGCTCAAACGGCTGCAAAACCTGTTTGCCCAGCACGGGGATATTGAGTTATATAAGATAAAGCCATAAACATGTTTGTCTGAGTCTTCTATCAAAAGTTACAGCGATTTATATGAAGTTGTTCAAAAGCGCTTTATTTCGCCAAGACAATGCGTTTCTCACTGTTACATGCATTTGAATGGGAAACTCGCCTGAGACAAAGTATAGGTTTTCATTATGTGAATAATTTTAAAATCTTAGCTCAAACGGCTGCAAAACCTGTTTGCCCAGCACGGGGATATTGAGTTCTATAAGATAAAGCCATAAACATGTTTGTCTGAGTCTTCTATCAAAAGTTACAGCGATTTATATGAAGTTGTACAAAAATGCTTTCTTTCGCCAAGACAGTGTGTTTCTCACTGTTACATGCATTTGAATGGGAAACTCGCCCGAGACAAAGTATAGGTTTTCATTATGTGAATAATTTTAAAATCTTAGCTCAAACGGCTGCAAAACCTGTTTGCCCAGCACGGGGATATTGAGTTCTATAAGATAAAGCCATAAACACGTGTTTCTGAGTCTTCTATCAAAAGTTACAGCGATTTATATGAAGTTGTACAAAAATGCTTTCTTTCGCCAAGACAGTGTGTTTCTCACTGTTACATGCATTTGAATGGGAAACTCGCCCGAGACAAAGTATAGGTTTTCATTATGTGAATAATTTTAAAATCTTAGCTCAAACGGCTGCAAAACTGTTTGCCCAGCACGGGGATATTGAGTTATATAAGATAAAGCCATAAACATGTTTGTCTGAGTCTTCTATCAAAAGTTACAGCGATTTATATGAAGTTGTACGAAAACGCTTTATTTCGCCAAGACAATGCGTTTCTCACTGTTACATGCATTTGAATGGGAAACTCGCCTGAAACAAAGTATAGGTTTTCATTATGTGAATAATTTTAAAATCTTAGCTCAAATGGCTGCAAAACCTGTTTGCCCAGCACGGGGATATTGAGTTCTATAAGATAAAGCCATAAACATGTGTTTCTGAGTCTTCTATCAAAAGTTACAGCGATTTATATGAAGTTGTTCAAAAGCGCTTTATTTCGCCAAGACAATGCGTTTCTCACTGTTACATGCATTTGAATGGGAAACTCGCCTGAGACAAAGTATAGGTTTTCATTATGTGAATAATTTTAAAATCTTAGCTCAAACGGCTGCAAAACCTGTTTGCCCAGCACGGGGATATTGAGTTCTATAAGATAAAGCCATAAACATGTTTGTCTGAGTCTTCTATCAAAAGTTACAGCGATTTATATGAAGTTGTACAAAAATGCTTTCTTTCGCCAAGACAGTGTGTTTCTCACTGTTACATGCATTTGAATGGGAAACTCGCCCGAGACAAAGTATAGGTTTTCATTATGTGAATAATTTTAAAATCTTAGCTCAAACGGCTGCAAAACCTGTTTGCCCAGCATGGGGATATTGAGTTATATAAGATAAAGCCATAAACATGTTTGTCTGAGTCTTCTATCAAAAGTTACAGCGATTTATATGAAGTTGTACGAAAACGCTTTATTTCGCCAAGACAATGCGTTTCTCACTGTTACATGCATTTGAATGGGAAACTCGCCTGAAACAAAGTATAGGTTTTCATTATGTGAATAATTTTAAAATCTTAGCTCAAACGGCTGCAAAACCTGTTTGCCCAGCACGGGGATATTGAGTTCTATAAGATAAAGCCATAAACATGTTTGTCTGAGTCTTCTATCAAAAGTTACAGCGATTTATATGAAGTTGTTCAAAAGCGCTTTATTTCACCAAGACAATGCGTTTCTCACTGTTACATGCATTTGAATGGGAAACTCGCCTGAAACAAAGTATAGGTTTTCATTATGTGAATAATTTTAAAATCTTAGCTCAAACGGCTGCAAAACCTGTTTGCCCAGCACGGGGATATTGAGTTATATAAGATAAAGCCATAAACATGTTTGTCTGAGTCTTCTATCAAAAGTTACAGCGATTTATATGAAGTTGTTCAAAAGCGCTTTATTTCGCCAAGACAATGCGTTTCTCACTGTTACATGCATTTGAATGGGAAACTCGCCTGAGACAAAGTATAGGTTTTCATTATGTGAATAATTTTAAAATCTTAGCTCAAACGGCTGCAAAACCTGTTTGCCCAGCACGGGGATATTGAGTTATATAAGATAAAGCCATAAACATGTTTGTCTGAGTCTTCTATCAAAAGTTACAGCGATTTATATGAAGTTGTTCAAAAGCGCTTTATTTCGCCAAGACAATGCGTTTCTCACTGTTACATGCATTTGAATGGGAAACTCGCCCGAGACAAAGTATAGGTTTTCATTATGTGAATAATTTTAAAATCTTAGCTCAAACGGCTGCAAAACCTGTTTGCCCAGCACGGGGATATTGAGTTCTATAAGATAAAGCCATAAACATGTGTTTCTGAGTCTTCTATCAAAAGTTACAGCGATTTATATGAAGTTGTTCAAAAGCGCTTTCTTTCGCCAAGACAATGGTTTCTCACTGTTACATGCATTTGAATGGGAAACTCGCCTGAAACAAAGTATAGGTTTTCATTATGTGAATAATTTTAAAATCTTAGCTCAAACGGCTGCAAAACCTGTTTGCCCAGCACGGGGATATTGAGTTCTATAAGATAAAGCCATAAACATGTTTGTCTGAGTCTTCTATCAAAAGTTACAGCGATTTATATGAAGTTGTACAAAAATGCTTTCTTTCGCCAAGACAGTGTGTTTCTCACTGTTACATGCATTTGAATGGGAAACTCGCCTGAGACAAAGTATAGGTTTTCATTATGTGAATAATTTTAAAATCTTAGCTCAAACGGCTGCAAAACTGTTTGCCCAGCACGGGGATATTGAGTTATATAAGATAAAGCCATAAACATGTTTGTCTGAGTCTTCTATCAAAAGTTACAGCGATTTATATGAAGTTGTACAAAAATGCTTTATTTCGCCAAGACAATGCGTTTCTCACTGTTACATGCATTTGAATGGGAAACTCGCCTGAAACAAAGTATAGGTTTTCATTATGTGAATAATTTTAAAATCTTAGCTCAAACGGCTGCAAAACCTGTTTGCCCAGCACGGGGATATTGAGTTCTATAAGATAAAGCCATAAACATGTGTTTCTGAGTCTTCTATCAAAAGTTACAGCGATTTATATGAAGTTGTTCAAAAGCGCTTTATTTCACCAAGACAGTGTGTTTCTCACTGTTAAATGCATTTGAATGGGAAACTCGCCTGAAACAAAGTATAGGTTTTCATTATGTGAATAATTTTAAAATCTTAGCTCAAATGGCTGCAAAACCTGTTTGCCCAGCACGGGGATATTGAGTTCTATAAGATAAAGCCATAAACATGTGTTTCTGAGTCTTCTATCAAAAGTTACAGCGATTTATATGAAGTTGTTCAAAAGCGCTTTATTTCACCAAGACAATGCGTTTCTCACTGTTACATGCATTTGAATGGGAAACTCGCCTGAAACAAAGTATAGGTTTTCATTATGTGAATAATTTTAAAATCTTAGCTCAAACGGCTGCAAAACCTGTTTGCCCAGCACGGGGATATTGAGTTCTATAAGATAAAGCCATAAACATGTTTGTCTGAGTCTTCTATCAAAAGTTACAGCGATTTATATGAAGTTGTACAAAAATGCTTTCTTTCGCCAAGACAGTGTGTTTCTCACTGTTACATGCATTTGAATGGGAAACTCGCCCGAGACAAAGTATAGGTTTTCATTATGTGAATAATTTTAAAATCTTAGCTCAAACGGCTGCAAAACCTGTTTGCCCAGCATGGGGATATTGAGTTCTATAAGATAAAGCCATAAACATGTGTTTCTGAGTCTTCTATCAAAAGTTACAGCGATTTATATGAAGTTGTTCAAAAGCGCTTTATTTCGCCAAGACAATGCGTTTCTCACTGTTACATGCATTTGAATGGGAAACTCGCCTGAAACAAAGTATAGGTTTTCATTATGTGAATAATTTTAAAATCTTAGCTCAAACGGCTGCAAAACCTGTTTGCCCAGCACGGGGATATTGAGTTCTATAAGATAAAGCCATAAACATGTTTGTCTGAGTCTTCTATCAAAAGTTACAGCGATTTATATGAAGTTGTACAAAAATGCTTTCTTTCGCCAAGACAGTGTGTTTCTCACTGTTACATGCATTTGAATGGGAAACTCGCCTGAGACAAAGTATAGGTTTTCATTATGTGAATAATTTTAAAATCTTAGCTCAAACGGCTGCAAAACTGTTTGCCCAGCACGGGGATATTGAGTTATATAAGATAAAGCCATAAACATGTTTGTCTGAGTCTTCTATCAAAAGTTACAGCGATTTATATGAAGTTGTACGAAAACGCTTTATTTCGCCAAGACAATGCGTTTCTCACTGTTACATGCATTTGAATGGGAAACTCGCCTGAAACAAAGTATAGGTTTTCATTATGTGAATAATTTTAAAATCTTAGCTCAAACGGCTGCAAAACCTGTTTGCCCAGCACGGGGATATTGAGTTCTATAAGATAAAGCCATAAACATGTGTTTCTGAGTCTTCTATCAAAAGTTACAGCGATTTATATGAAGTTGTTCAAAAGCGCTTTATTTCACCAAGACAATGCGTTTCTCACTGTTACATGCATTTGAATGGGAAACTCGACTGAAACAAAGTATAGGTTTTCATTATGTGAATAATTTTAAAATCTTAGCTCAAACGGCTGCAAAACCTGTTTGCCCAGCACGGGGATATTGAGTTATATAAGATAAAGCCATAAACATGTTTGTCTGAGTCTTCTATCAAAAGTTACAGCGATTTATATGAAGTTGTTCAAAAGCGCTTTATTTCGCCAAGACAATGCGTTTCTCACTGTTACATGCATTTGAATGGGAAACTCGCCTGAAACAAAGTATAGGTTTTCATTATGTGAATAATTTTAAAATCTTAGCTCAAACGGCTGCAAAACCTGTTTGCCCAGCACGGGGATATTGAGTTCTATAAGATAAAGCCATAAACATGTTTGTCTGAGTCTTCTATCAAAAGTTACAGCGATTTATATGAAGTTGTACAAAAATGCTTTCTTTCGCCAAGACAGTGTGTTTCTCACTGTTACATGCATTTGAATGGGAAACTCGCCTGAAACACAGTATAGGTTTTCATTATGTGAATAATTTTAAAATCTTAGCTCAAACGGCTGCAAAACCTGTTTGCCCAGCACGGGGATATTGAGTTCTATAAGATAAAGCCATAAACACGTGTTTCTGAGTCTTCTATCAAAAGTTACAGCGATTTATATGAAGTTGTACAAAAATGCTTTCTTTCGCCAAGACAGTGTGTTTCTCACTGTTACATGCATTTGAATGGGAAACTCGCCCGAGACAAAGTATAGGTTTTCATTATGTGAATAATTTTAAAATCTTAGCTCAAACGGCTGCAAAACTGTTTGCCCAGCACGGGGATATTGAGTTATATAAGATAAAGCCATAAACATGTTTGTCTGAGTCTTCTATCAAAAGTTACAGCGATTTATATGAAGTTGTACGAAAACGCTTTATTTCGCCAAGACAATGCGTTTCTCACTGTTACATGCATTTGAATGGGAAACTCGCCTGAAACAAAGTATAGGTTTTCATTATGTGAATAATTTTAAAATCTTAGCTCAAATGGCTGCAAAACCTGTTTGCCCAGCACGGGGATATTGAGTTCTATAAGATAAAGCCATAAACATGTGTTTCTGAGTCTTCTATCAAAAGTTACAGCGATTTATATGAAGTTGTTCAAAAGCGCTTTATTTCGCCAAGACAATGCGTTTCTCACTGTTACATGCATTTGAATGGGAAACTCGCCTGAAACAAAGTATAGGTTTTCATTATGTGAATAATTTTAAAATCTTAGCTCAAACGGCTGCAAAACCTGTTTGCCCAGCACGGGGATATTGAGTTCTATAAGATAAAGCCATAAACATGTTTGTCTGAGTCTTCTATCAAAAGTTACAGCGATTTATATGAAGTTGTACAAAAATGCTTTCTTTCGCCAAGACAGTGTGTTTCTCACTGTTACATGCATTTGAATGGGAAACTCGCCTGAGACAAAGTATAGGTTTTCATTATGTGAATAATTTTAAAATCTTAGCTCAAACGGCTGCAAAACTGTTTGCCCAGCACGGGGATATTGAGTTATATAAGATAAAGCCATAAACATGTTTGTCTGAGTCTTCTATCAAAAGTTACAGCGATTTATATGAAGTTGTACGAAAACGCTTTATTTCGCCAAGACAATGCGTTTCTCACTGTTACATGCATTTGAATGGGAAACTCGCCTGAAACAAAGTATAGGTTTTCATTATGTGAATAATTTTAAAATCTTAGCTCAAACGGCTGCAAAACCTGTTTGCCCAGCACGGGGATATTGAGTTCTATAAGATAAAGCCATAAACATGTGTTTCTGAGTCTTCTATCAAAAGTTACAGCGATTTATATGAAGTTGTTCAAAAGCGCTTTATTTCACCAAGACAATGCGTTTCTCACTGTTACATGCATTTGAATGGGAAACTCGACTGAAACAAAGTATAGGTTTTCATTATGTGAATAATTTTAAAATCTTAGCTCAAACGGCTGCAAAACCTGTTTGCCCAGCACGGGGATATTGAGTTATATAAGATAAAGCCATAAACATGTTTGTCTGAGTCTTCTATCAAAAGTTACAGCGATTTATATGAAGTTGTTCAAAAGCGCTTTATTTCGCCAAGACAATGCGTTTCTCACTGTTACATGCATTTGAATGGGAAACTCGCCTGAAACAAAGTATAGGTTTTCATTATGTGAATAATTTTAAAATCTTAGCTCAAACGGCTGCAAAACCTGTTTGCCCAGCACGGGATATTGAGTTCTATAAGATAAAGCCATAAACATGTTTGTCTGAGTCTTCTATCAAAAGTTACAGCGATTTATATGAAGTTGTACAAAAATGCTTTCTTTCGCCAAGACAGTGTGTTTCTCACTGTTACATGCATTTGAATGGGAAACTCGCCCGAGACAAAGTATAGGTTTTCATTATGTGAATAATTTTAAAATCTTAGCTCAAACGGCTGCAAAACCTGTTTGCCCAGCATGGGGATATTGAGTTATATAAGATAAAGCCATAAACATGTTTGTCTGAGTCTTCTATCAAAAGTTACAGCGATTTATATGAAGTTGTACGAAAACGCTTTATTTCGCCAAGACAATGCGTTTCTCACTGTTACATGCATTTGAATGGGAAACTCGCCTGAAACAAAGTATAGGTTTTCATTATGTGAATAATTTTAAAATCTTAGCTCAAACGGCTGCAAAACCTGTTTGCCCAGCACGGGGATATTGAGTTCTATAAGATAAAGCCATAAACATGTGTTTCTGAGTCTTCTATCAAAAGTTACAGCGATTTATATGAAGTTGTTCAAAAGCGCTTTATTTCACCAAGACAATGCGTTTCTCACTGTTACATGCATTTGAATGGGAAACTCGCCTGAAACAAAGTATAGGTTTTCATTATGTGAATAATTTTAAAATCTTAGCTCAAACGGCTGCAAAACCTGTTTGCCCAGCACGGGGATATTGAGTTATATAAGATAAAGCCATAAACATGTTTGTCTGAGTCTTCTATCAAAAGTTACAGCGATTTATATGAAGTTGTTCAAAAGCGCTTTATTTCGCCAAGACAATGCGTTTCTCACTGTTACATGCATTTGAATGGGAAACTCGCCTGAAACAAAGTATAGGTTTTCATTATGTGAATAATTTTAAAATCTTAGCTCAAACGGCTGCAAAACCTGTTTGCCCAGCACGGGGATATTGAGTTCTATAAGATAAAGCCATAAACATGTTTGTCTGAGTCTTCTATCAAAAGTTACAGCGATTTATATGAAGTTGTACAAAAATGCTTTCTTTCGCCAAGACAGTGTGTTTCTCACTGTTACATGCATTTGAATGGGAAACTCGCCTGAAACAAAGTATAGGTTTTCATTATGTGAATAATTTTAAAATCTTAGCTCAAACGGCTGCAAAACCTGTTTGCCCAGCACGGGGATATTGAGTTCTATAAGATAAAGCCATAAACACGTGTTTCTGAGTCTTCTATCAAAAGTTACAGCGATTTATATGAAGTTGTACAAAAATGCTTTCTTTCGCCAAGACAGTGTGTTTCTCACTGTTACATGCATTTGAATGGGAAACTCGCCCGAGACAAAGTATAGGTTTTCATTATGTGAATAATTTTAAAATCTTAGCTCAAACGGCTGCAAAACTGTTTGCCCAGCACGGGGATATTGAGTTATATAAGATAAAGCCATAAACATGTTTGTCTGAGTCTTCTATCAAAAGTTACAGCGATTTATATGAAGTTGTACGAAAACGCTTTATTTCGCCAAGACAATGCGTTTCTCACTGTTACATGCATTTGAATGGGAAACTCGCCTGAAACAAAGTATAGGTTTTCATTATGTGAATAATTTTAAAATCTTAGCTCAAATGGCTGCAAAACCTGTTTGCCCAGCACGGGGATATTGAGTTCTATAAGATAAAGCCATAAACATGTGTTTCTGAGTCTTCTATCAAAAGTTACAGCGATTTATATGAAGTTGTTCAAAAGCGCTTTATTTCGCCAAGACAATGCGTTTCTCACTGTTACATGCATTTGAATGGGAAACTCGCCTGAGACAAAGTATAGGTTTTCATTATGTGAATAATTTTAAAATCTTAGCTCAAACGGCTGCAAAACCTGTTTGCCCAGCACGGGGATATTGAGTTCTATAAGATAAAGCCATAAACATGTGTTTCTGAGTCTTCTATCAAAAGTTACAGCGATTTATATGAAGTTGTTCAAAAGCGCTTTATTTCACCAAGACAATGCGTTTCTCACTGTTACATGCATTTGAATGGGAAACTCGCCTGAAACAAAGTATAGGTTTTCATTATGTGAATAATTTTAAAATCTTAGCTCAAACGGCTGCAAAACCTGTTTGCCCAGCACGGGGATATTGAGTTATATAAGATAAAGCCATAAACATGTTTGTCTGAGTCTTCTATCAAAAGTTACAGCGATTTATATGAAGTTGTTCAAAAGCGCTTTATTTCGCCAAGACAATGCGTTTCTCACTGTTACATGCATTTGAATGGGAAACTCGCCTGAAACAAAGTATAGGTTTTCATTATGTGAATAATTTTAAAATCTTAGCTCAAACGGCTGCAAAACCTGTTTGCCCAGCACGGGGATATTGAGTTCTATAAGATAAAGCCATAAACATGTTTGTCTGAGTCTTCTATCAAAAGTTACAGCGATTTATATGAAGTTGTACAAAAATGCTTTCTTTCGCCAAGACAGTGTGTTTCTCACTGTTACATGCATTTGAATGGGAAACTCGCCTGAAACAAAGTATAGGTTTTCATTATGTGAATAATTTTAAAATCTTAGCTCAAACGGCTGCAAAACCTGTTTGCCCAGCACGGGGATATTGAGTTCTATAAGATAAAGCCATAAACACGTGTTTCTGAGTCTTCTATCAAAAGTTACAGCGATTTATATGAAGTTGTACAAAAATGCTTTCTTTCGCCAAGACAGTGTGTTTCTCACTGTTACATGCATTTGAATGGGAAACTCGCCCGAGACAAAGTATAGGTTTTCATTATGTGAATAATTTTAAAATCTTAGCTCAAACGGCTGCAAAACTGTTTGCCCAGCACGGGGATATTGAGTTATATAAGATAAAGCCATAAACATGTTTGTCTGAGTCTTCTATCAAAAGTTACAGCGATTTATATGAAGTTGTACGAAAACGCTTTATTTCGCCAAGACAATGCGTTTCTCACTGTTACATGCATTTGAATGGGAAACTCGCCTGAAACAAAGTATAGGTTTTCATTATGTGAATAATTTTAAAATCTTAGCTCAAATGGCTGCAAAACCTGTTTGCCCAGCACGGGGATATTGAGTTCTATAAGATAAAGCCATAAACATGTGTTTCTGAGTCTTCTATCAAAAGTTACAGCGATTTATATGAAGTTGTTCAAAAGCGCTTTATTTCGCCAAGACAATGCGTTTCTCACTGTTACATGCATTTGAATGGGAAACTCGCCTGAGACAAAGTATAGGTTTTCATTATGTGAATAATTTTAAAATCTTAGCTCAAACGGCTGCAAAACCTGTTTGCCCAGCACGGGGATATTGAGTTCTATAAGATAAAGCCATAAACATGTTTGTCTGAGTCTTCTATCAAAAGTTACAGCGATTTATATGAAGTTGTACAAAAATGCTTTCTTTCGCCAAGACAGTGTGTTTCTCACTGTTACATGCATTTGAATGGGAAACTCGCCCGAGACAAAGTATAGGTTTTCATTATGTGAATAATTTTAAAATCTTAGCTCAAACGGCTGCAAAACCTGTTTGCCCAGCATGGGGATATTGAGTTATATAAGATAAAGCCATAAACATGTTTGTCTGAGTCTTCTATCAAAAGTTACAGCGATTTATATGAAGTTGTACGAAAACGCTTTATTTCGCCAAGACAATGCGTTTCTCACTGTTACATGCATTTGAATGGGAAACTCGCCTGAAACAAAGTATAGGTTTTCATTATGTGAATAATTTTAAAATCTTAGCTCAAACGGCTGCAAAACCTGTTTGCCCAGCACGGGGATATTGAGTTATATAAGATAAAGCCATAAACATGTTTGTCTGAGTCTTCTATCAAAAGTTACAGCGATTTATATGAAGTTGTTCAAAAGCGCTTTATTTCGCCAAGACAATGCGTTTCTCACTGTTACATGCATTTGAATGGGAAACTCGCCTGAGACAAAGTATAGGTTTTCATTATGTGAATAATTTTAAAATCTTAGCTCAAACGGCTGCAAAACCTGTTTGCCCAGCACGGGGATATTGAGTTATATAAGATAAAGCCATAAACATGTTTGTCTGAGTCTTCTATCAAAAGTTACAGCGATTTATATGAAGTTGTTCAAAAGCGCTTTATTTCGCCAAGACAATGCGTTTCTCACTGTTACATGCATTTGAATGGGAAACTCGCCTGAGACAAAGTATAGGTTTTCATTATGTGAATAATTTTAAAATCTTAGCTCAAACGGCTGCAAAACCTGTTTGCCCAGCACGGGGATATTGAGTTCTATAAGATAAAGCCATAAACATGTTTGTCTGAGTCTTCTATCAAAAGTTACAGCGATTTATATGAAGTTGTACAAAAATGCTTTCTTTCGCCAAGACAGTGTGTTTCTCACTGTTACATGCATTTGAATGGGAAACTCGCCCGAGACAAAGTATAGGTTTTCATTATGTGAATAATTTTAAAATCTTAGCTCAAACGGCTGCAAAACTGTTTGCCCAGCACGGGGATATTGAGTTATATAAGATAAAGCCATAAACATGTTTGTCTGAGTCTTCTATCAAAAGTTACAGCGATTTATATGAAGTTGTACGAAAACGCTTTATTTCGCCAAGACAATGCGTTTCTCACTGTTACATGCATTTGAATGGGAAACTCGCCTGAAACAAAGTATAGGTTTTCATTATGTGAATAATTTTAAAATCTTAGCTCAAATGGCTGCAAAACCTGTTTGCCCAGCACGGGGATATTGAGTTCTATAAGATAAAGCCATAAACATGTTTGTCTGAGTCTTCTATCAAAAGTTACAGCGATTTATATGAAGTTGTACAAAAATGCTTTCTTTCGCCAAGACAGTGTGTTTCTCACTGTTACATGCATTTGAATGGGAAACTCGCCCGAGACAAAGTATAGGTTTTCATTATGTGAATAATTTTAAAATCTTAGCTCAAACGGCTGCAAAACTGTTTGCCCAGCACGGGGATATTGAGTTATATAAGATAAAGCCATAAACATGTTTGTCTGAGTCTTCTATCAAAAGTTACAGCGATTTATATGAAGTTGTACGAAAACGCTTTATTTCGCCAAGACAATGCGTTTCTCACTGTTACATGCATTTGAATGGGAAATTCGCCTGAAACAAAGTATAGGTTTTCATTATGTGAATAATTTTAAAATCTTAGCTCAAATGGCTGCAAAACCTGTTTGCCCAGCACGGGGATATTGAGTTCTATAAGATAAAGCCATAAACACGTGTTTCTGAGTCTTCTATCAAAAGTTACAGCGATTTATATGAAGTTGTACAAAAATGCTTTCTTTCGCCAAGACAGTGTGTTTCTCACTGTTACATGCATTTGAATGGGAAACTCGCCCGAGACAAAGTATAGGTTTTCATTATGTGAATAATTTTAAAATCTTAGCTCAAACGGCTGCAAAACCTGTTTGCCCAGCATGGGGATATTGAGTTATATAAGATAAAGCCATAAACATGTTTGTCTGAGTCTTCTATCAAAAGTTACAGCGATTTATATGAAGTTGTACGAAAACGCTTTATTTCGCCAAGACAATGCGTTTCTCACTGTTACATGCATTTGAATGGGAAACTCGCCTGAAACAAAGTATAGGTTTTCATTATGTGAATAATTTTAAAATCTTAGCTCAAACGGCTGCAAAACCTGTTTGCCCAGCACGGGGATATTGAGTTCTATAAGATAAAGCCATAAACATGTGTTTCTGAGTCTTCTATCAAAAGTTACAGCGATTTATATGAAGTTGTTCAAAAGCGCTTTATTTCACCAAGACAATGCGTTTCTCACTGTTACATGCATTTGAATGGGAAACTCGCCTGAAACAAAGTATAGGTTTTCATTATGTGAATAATTTTAAAATCTTAGCTCAAACGGCTGCAAAACCTGTTTGCCCAGCACGGGGATATTGAGTTATATAAGATAAAGCCATAAACATGTTTGTCTGAGTCTTCTATCAAAAGTTACAGCGATTTATATGAAGTTGTTCAAAAGCGCTTTATTTCGCCAAGACAATGCGTTTCTCACTGTTACATGCATTTGAATGGGAAACTCGCCTGAAACAAAGTATAGGTTTTCATTATGTGAATAATTTTAAAATCTTAGCTCAAACGGCTGCAAAACCTGTTTGCCCAGCACGGGGATATTGAGTTCTATAAGATAAAGCCATAAACATGTTTGTCTGAGTCTTCTATCAAAAGTTACAGCGATTTATATGAAGTTGTACAAAAATGCTTTCTTTCGCCAAGACAGTGTGTTTCTCACTGTTACATGCATTTGAATGGGAAACTCGCCTGAAACAAAGTATAGGTTTTCATTATGTGAATAATTTTAAAATCTTAGCTCAAACGGCTGCAAAACCTGTTTGCCCAGCACGGGGATATTGAGTTCTATAAGATAAAGCCATAAACACGTGTTTCTGAGTCTTCTATCAAAAGTTACAGCGATTTATATGAAGTTGTACAAAAATGCTTTCTTTCGCCAAGACAGTGTGTTTCTCACTGTTACATGCATTTGAATGGGAAACTCGCCCGAGACAAAGTATAGGTTTTCATTATGTGAATAATTTTAAAATCTTAGCTCAAACGGCTGCAAAACTGTTTGCCCAGCACGGGGATATTGAGTTATATAAGATAAAGCCATAAACATGTTTGTCTGAGTCTTCTATCAAAAGTTACAGCGATTTATATGAAGTTGTACGAAAACGCTTTATTTCGCCAAGACAATGCGTTTCTCACTGTTACATGCATTTGAATGGGAAACTCGCCTGAAACAAAGTATAGGTTTTCATTATGTGAATAATTTTAAAATCTTAGCTCAAATGGCTGCAAAACCTGTTTGCCCAGCACGGGGATATTGAGTTCTATAAGATAAAGCCATAAACATGTGTTTCTGAGTCTTCTATCAAAAGTTACAGCGATTTATATGAAGTTGTTCAAAAGCGCTTTATTTCGCCAAGACAATGCGTTTCTCACTGTTACATGCATTTGAATGGGAAACTCGCCTGAGACAAAGTATAGGTTTTCATTATGTGAATAATTTTAAAATCTTAGCTCAAACGGCTGCAAAACCTGTTTGCCCAGCACGGGGATATTGAGTTCTATAAGATAAAGCCATAAACATGTTTGTCTGAGTCTTCTATCAAAAGTTACAGCGATTTATATGAAGTTGTACAAAAATGCTTTCTTTCGCCAAGACAGTGTGTTTCTCACTGTTACATGCATTTGAATGGGAAACTCGCCCGAGACAAAGTATAGGTTTTCATTATGTGAATAATTTTAAAATCTTAGCTCAAACGGCTGCAAAACCTGTTTGCCCAGCATGGGGATATTGAGTTATATAAGATAAAGCCATAAACATGTTTGTCTGAGTCTTCTATCAAAAGTTACAGCGATTTATATGAAGTTGTACGAAAACGCTTTATTTCGCCAAGACAATGCGTTTCTCACTGTTACATGCATTTGAATGGGAAACTCGCCTGAAACAAAGTATAGGTTTTCATTATGTGAATAATTTTAAAATCTTAGCTCAAACGGCTGCAAAACCTGTTTGCCCAGCACGGGGATATTGAGTTCTATAAGATAAAGCCATAAACATGTGTTTCTGAGTCTTCTATCAAAAGTTACAGCGATTTATATGAAGTTGTTCAAAAGCGCTTTATTTCACCAAGACAATGCGTTTCTCACTGTTACATGCATTTGAATGGGAAACTCGCCTGAAACAAAGTATAGGTTTTCATTATGTGAATAATTTTAAAATCTTAGCTCAAACGGCTGCAAAACCTGTTTGCCCAGCACGGGGATATTGAGTTATATAAGATAAAGCCATAAACATGTTTGTCTGAGTCTTCTATCAAAAGTTACAGCGATTTATATGAAGTTGTTCAAAAGCGCTTTATTTCGCCAAGACAATGCGTTTCTCACTGTTACATGCATTTGAATGGGAAACTCGCCTGAGACAAAGTATAGGTTTTCATTATGTGAATAATTTTAAAATCTTAGCTCAAACGGCTGCAAAACCTGTTTGCCCAGCACGGGGATATTGAGTTATATAAGATAAAGCCATAAACATGTTTGTCTGAGTCTTCTATCAAAAGTTACAGCGATTTATATGAAGTTGTTCAAAAGCGCTTTATTTCGCCAAGACAATGCGTTTCTCACTGTTACATGCATTTGAATGGGAAACTCGCCTGAGACAAAGTATAGGTTTTCATTATGTGAATAATTTTAAAATCTTAGCTCAAACGGCTGCAAAACCTGTTTGCCCAGCACGGGGATATTGAGTTCTATAAGATAAAGCCATAAACATGTTTGTCTGAGTCTTCTATCAAAAGTTACAGCGATTTATATGAAGTTGTACAAAAATGCTTTCTTTCGCCAAGACAGTGTGTTTCTCACTGTTACATGCATTTGAATGGGAAACTCGCCCGAGACAAAGTATAGGTTTTCATTATGTGAATAATTTTAAAATCTTAGCTCAAACGGCTGCAAAACCTGTTTGCCCAGCACGGGGATATTGAGTTCTATAAGATAAAGCCATAAACACGTGTTTCTGAGTCTTCTATCAAAAGTTACAGCGATTTATATGAAGTTGTACAAAAATGCTTTCTTTCGCCAAGACAGTGTGTTTCTCACTGTTACATGCATTTGAATGGGAAACTCGCCCGAGACAAAGTATAGGTTTTCATTATGTGAATAATTTTAAAATCTTAGCTCAAACGGCTGCAAAACTGTTTGCCCAGCACGGGGATATTGAGTTATATAAGATAAAGCCATAAACATGTTTGTCTGAGTCTTCTATCAAAAGTTACAGCGATTTATATGAAGTTGTACGAAAACGCTTTATTTCGCCAAGACAATGCGTTTCTCACTGTTACATGCATTTGAATGGGAAACTCGCCTGAAACAAAGTATAGGTTTTCATTATGTGAATAATTTTAAAATCTTAGCTCAAATGGCTGCAAAACCTGTTTGCCCAGCACGGGGATATTGAGTTCTATAAGATAAAGCCATAAACATGTGTTTCTGAGTCTTCTATCAAAAGTTACAGCGATTTATATGAAGTTGTTCAAAAGCGCTTTATTTCGCCAAGACAATGCGTTTCTCACTGTTACATGCATTTGAATGGGAAACTCGCCTGAGACAAAGTATAGGTTTTCATTATGTGAATAATTTTAAAATCTTAGCTCAAACGGCTGCAAAACCTGTTTGCCCAGCACGGGGATATTGAGTTCTATAAGATAAAGCCATAAACATGTTTGTCTGAGTCTTCTATCAAAAGTTACAGCGATTTATATGAAGTTGTACAAAAATGCTTTCTTTCGCCAAGACAGTGTGTTTCTCACTGTTACATGCATTTGAATGGGAAACTCGCCCGAGACAAAGTATAGGTTTTCATTATGTGAATAATTTTAAAATCTTAGCTCAAACGGCTGCAAAACCTGTTTGCCCAGCATGGGGATATTGAGTTATATAAGATAAAGCCATAAACATGTTTGTCTGAGTCTTCTATCAAAAGTTACAGCGATTTATATGAAGTTGTACGAAAACGCTTTATTTCGCCAAGACAATGCGTTTCTCACTGTTACATGCATTTGAATGGGAAACTCGCCTGAAACAAAGTATAGGTTTTCATTATGTGAATAATTTTAAAATCTTAGCTCAAACGGCTGCAAAACCTGTTTGCCCAGCACGGGGATATTGAGTTCTATAAGATAAAGCCATAAACATGTGTTTCTGAGTCTTCTATCAAAAGTTACAGCGATTTATATGAAGTTGTTCAAAAGCGCTTTATTTCACCAAGACAATGCGTTTCTCACTGTTACATGCATTTGAATGGGAAACTCGCCTGAAACAAAGTATAGGTTTTCATTATGTGAATAATTTTAAAATCTTAGCTCAAACGGCTGCAAAACCTGTTTGCCCAGCACGGGGATATTGAGTTATATAAGATAAAGCCATAAACATGTTTGTCTGAGTCTTCTATCAAAAGTTACAGCGATTTATATGAAGTTGTTCAAAAGCGCTTTATTTCGCCAAGACAATGCGTTTCTCACTGTTACATGCATTTGAATGGGAAACTCGCCTGAGACAAAGTATAGGTTTTCATTATGTGAATAATTTTAAAATCTTAGCTCAAACGGCTGCAAAACCTGTTTGCCCAGCACGGGGATATTGAGTTCTATAAGATAAAGCCATAAACATGTTTGTCTGAGTCTTCTATCAAAAGTTACAGCGATTTATATGAAGTTGTACAAAAATGCTTTCTTTCGCCAAGACAGTGTGTTTCTCACTGTTACATGCATTTGAATGGGAAACTCGCCCGAGACAAAGTATAGGTTTTCATTATGTGAATAATTTTAAAATCTTAGCTCAAACGGCTGCAAAACCTGTTTGCCCAGCACGGGGATATTGAGTTCTATAAGATAAAGCCATAAACATGTGTTTCTGAGTCTTCTATCAAAAGTTACAGCGATTTATATGAAGTTGTTCAAAAGCGCTTTCTTTCGCCAAGACAATGGTTTCTCACTGTTACATGCATTTAAATGGGAAACTCGCCTGAAACAAAGTATAGGTTTTCATTATGTGAATAATTTTAAAATCTTAGCTCAAACGGCTGCAAAACCTGTTTGCCCAGCACGGGGATATTGAGTTCTATAAGATAAAGCCATAAACATGTTTGTCTGAGTCTTCTATCAAAAGTTACAGCGATTTATATGAAGTTGTACAAAAATGCATTCTTTCGCCAAGACAGTGTGTTTCTCACTGTTACATGCATTTGAATGGGAAACTTGCCTGAGACAAAGTATAGGTTTTCATTATGTGAATAATTTTAAAATCTTAGCTCAAACGGCTGCAAAACCTGTTTGCCCAGCACGGGGATATTGAGTTCTATAAGATAAAGCCATAAACACGTGTTTCTGAGTCTTCTATCAAAAGTTACAGCGATTTATATGAAGTTGTACAAAAATGCTTTCTTTCGCCAAGACAGTGTGTTTCTCACTGTTACATGCATTTGAATGGGAAACTCGCCTGAAACAAAGTATAGGTTTTCATTATGTGAATAATTTTAAAATCTTAGCTCAAACGGCTGCAAAACCTGTTTGCCCAGCACGGGGATATTGAGTTCTATAAGATAAAGCCATAAACACGTGTTTCTGAGTCTTCTATCAAAAGTTACAGCGATTTATATGAAGTTGTACAAAAATGCTTTCTTTCGCCAAGACAGTGTGTTTCTCACTGTTACATGCATTTGAATGGGAAACTCGCCCGAGACAAAGTATAGGTTTTCATTATGTGAATAATTTTAAAATCTTAGCTCAAACGGCTGCGAAACTGTTTGCCCAGCACGGGGATATTGAGTTCTATAAGATAAAGCCATAAACACGTGTTTCTGAGTCTTCTATCAAAAGTTACAGCGATTTATATGAAGTTGTACAAAAATGCTTTCTTTCGCCAAGACAGTGTGTTTCTCACTGTTACATGCATTTGAATGGGAAACTCGCCCGAGACAAAGTATAGGTTTTCATTATGTGAATAATTTTAAAATCTTAGCTCAAACGGCTGCAAAACTGTTTGCCCAGCACGGGGATATTGAGTTATATAAGATAAAGCCATAAACATGTTTGTCTGAGTCTTCTATCAAAAGTTACAGCGATTTATATGAAGTTGTACGAAAACGCTTTATTTCGCCAAGACAATGCGTTTCTCACTGTTACATGCATTTGAATGGGAAACTCGCCTGAAACAAAGTATAGGTTTTCATTATGTGAATAATTTTAAAATCTTAGCTCAAACGGCTGCAAAACCTGTTTGCCCAGCACGGGGATATTGAGTTATATAAGATAAAGCCATAAACATGTTTGTCTGAGTCTTCTATCAAAAGTTACAGCGATTTATATGAAGTTGTTCAAAAGCGCTTTATTTCGCCAAGACAATGCGTTTCTCACTGTTACATGCATTTGAATGGGAAACTCGCCTGAAACAAAGTATAGGTTTTCATTATGTGAATAATTTTAAAATCTTAGCTCAAACGGCTGCAAAACCTGTTTGCCCAGCACGGGGATATTGAGTTCTATAAGATAAAGCCATAAACATGTTTGTCTGAGTCTTCTATCAAAAGTTACAGCGATTTATATGAAGTTGTTCAAAAGCACTTTATTTCGCCAAGACAATGCGTTTCTCACTGTTACATGCATTTGAATGGGAAACTCGCCTGAAACAAAGTATAGGTTTTCATTATGTGAATAATTTTAAAATCTTAGCTCAAACGGCTGCAAAACCTGTTTGCCCAGCACGGGGATATTGATTTCTATAAGATAAAGCCATAAACATGTTTGTCTGAGTCTTCTATCAAAAGTTACAGAGATTTATATGAAGTTGTTCAAAAGCGCTTTCTTTCGCCAAGACAATGGTTTCTCACTGTTACATGCATTTGAATGGGAAACTCGCCTGAAACAAAGTATAGGTTTTCATTATGTGAATAATTTTAAAATCTTAGCTCAAACGGCTGCAAAACCTGTTTGCCCAGCATGGGGATATTGAGTTCTATAAGATAAAGCCATAAACATGTTTGTCTGAGTCTTCTATCAAAAGTTACAGCGATTTATATGAAGTTGTACAAAAATGCTTTCTTTCGCCAAGACAGTGTGTTTCTCACTGTTACATGCATTTGAATGGGAAACTCGCCTGAGACAAAGTATAGGTTTTCATTATGTGAATAATTTTAAAATCTTAGCTCAAACGGCTGCAAAACCTGTTTGCCCAGCACGGGGATATTGAGTTCTATAAGATAAAGCCATAAACACGTGTTTCTGAGTCTTCTATCAAAAGTTACAGCGATTTATATGAAGTTGTACAAAAATGCTTTCTTTCGCCAAGACAGTGTGTTTCTCACTGTTACATGCATTTGAATGGGAAACTCGCCTGAAACAAAGTATAGGTTTTCATTATGTGAATAATTTTAAAATCTTAGCTCAAACGGCTGCAAAACCTGTTTGCCCAGCACGGGGATATTGAGTTCTATAAGATAAAGCCATAAACACGTGTTTCTGAGTCTTCTATCAAAAGTTACAGCGATTTATATGAAGTTGTACAAAAATGCTTTCTTTCGCCAAGACAGTGTGTTTCTCACTGTTACATGCATTTGAATGGGAAACTCGCCCGAGACAAAGTATAGGTTTTCATTATGTGAATAATTTTAAAATCTTAGCTCAAACGGCTGCAAAACTGTTTGCCCAGCACGGGGATATTGAGTTATATAAGATAAAGCCATAAACATGTTTGTCTGAGTCTTCTATCAAAAGTTACAGCGATTTATATGAAGTTGTACAAAAATGCTTTCTTTCGCCAAGACAGTGTGTTTCTCACTGTTACATGCATTTGAATGGGAAACTCGCCCGAGACAAAGTATAGGTTTTCATTATGTGAATAATTTTAAAATCTTAGCTCAAACGGCTGCAAAACTGTTTGCCCAGCACGGGGATATTGAGTTATATAAGATAAAGCCATAAACATGTGTTTCTGAGTCTTCTATCAAAAGTTACAGCGATTTATATGAAGTTGTACGAAAACGCTTTATTTCGCCAAGACAATGCGTTTCTCACTGTTACATGCATTTGAATGGGAAACTCGCCTGAAACAAAGTATAGGTTTTCATTATGTGAATAATTTTAAAATCTTAGCTCAAACGGCTGCAAAACCTTTTTGCCCAGCACGGGGATATTGAGTTCTATAAGATAAAGCCATAAACATGTTTGTCTGAGTCTTCTATCAAAAGTTACAGCGATTTATATGAAGTTGTACAAAAATGCTTTCTTTCGCCAAGACAGTGTGTTTCTCACTGTTACATGCATTTGAATGGGAAACTCGCCCGAGACAAAGTATAGGTTTTCATTATGTGAATAATTTTAAAATCTTAGCTCAAACGGCTGCAAAACCTGTTTGCCCAGCATGGGGATATTGAGTTATATAAGATAAAGCCATAAACATGTTTGTCTGAGTCTTCTATCAAAAGTTACAGCGATTTATATGAAGTTGTACGAAAACGCTTTATTTCGCCAAGACAATGCGTTTCTCACTGTTACATGCATTTGAATGGGAAACTCGCCTGAAACAAAGTATAGGTTTTCATTATGTGAATAATTTTAAAATCTTAGCTCAAACGGCTGCAAAACCTGTTTGCCCAGCACGGGGATATTGAGTTCTATAAGATAAAGCCATAAACATGTGTTTCTGAGTCTTCTATCAAAAGTTACAGCGATTTATATGAAGTTGTTCAAAAGCGCTTTATTTCACCAAGACAATGCGTTTCTCACTGTTACATGCATTTGAATGGGAAACTCGCCTGAAACAAAGTATAGGTTTTCATTATGTGAATAATTTTAAAATCTTAGCTCAAACGGCTGCAAAACCTGTTTGCCCAGCACGGGGATATTGAGTTATATAAGATAAAGCCATAAACATGTTTGTCTGAGTCTTCTATCAAAAGTTACAGCGATTTATATGAAGTTGTTCAAAAGCGCTTTATTTCGCCAAGACAATGCGTTTCTCACTGTTACATGCATTTGAATGGGAAACTCGCCTGAGACAAAGTATAGGTTTTCATTATGTGAATAATTTTAAAATCTTAGCTCAAACGGCTGCAAAACCTGTTTGCCCAGCACGGGGATATTGAGTTCTATAAGATAAAGCCATAAACATGTTTGTCTGAGTCTTCTATCAAAAGTTACAGCGATTTATATGAAGTTGTACAAAAATGCTTTCTTTCGCCAAGACAGTGTGTTTCTCACTGTTACATGCATTTGAATGGGAAACTCGCCCGAGACAAAGTATAGGTTTTCATTATGTGAATAATTTTAAAATCTTAGCTCAAACGGCTGCAAAACCTGTTTGCCCAGCACGGGGATATTGAGTTCTATAAGATAAAGCCATAAACATGTGTTTCTGAGTCTTCTATCAAAAGTTACAGCGATTTATATGAAGTTGTTCAAAAGCGCTTTCTTTCGCCAAGACAATGGTTTCTCACTGTTACATGCATTTGAATGGGAAACTCGCCTGAAACAAAGTATAGGTTTTCATTATGTGAATAATTTTAAAATCTTAGCTCAAACGGCTGATCTTAGCTCAAACGGCTGCAAAACCTGTTTGCCCAGCACGGGGATATTGAGTTCTATAAGATAAAGCCATAAACATGTGTTTCTGAGTCTTCTATCAAAAGTTACAGCGATTTATATGAAGTTGTACGAAAACGCTTTATTTCGCCAAGACAATGCGTTTCTCACTGTTACATGCATTTGAATGGGAAACTCGCCTGAAACAAAGTATAGGTTTTCATTATGTGAATAATTTTAAAATCTTAGCTCAAACGGCTGCAAAACCTGTTTGCCCAGCACGGGGATATTGAGTTCTATAAGATAAAGCCATAAACATGTTTGTCTGAGTCTTCTATCAAAAGTTACAGCGATTTATATGAAGTTGTTCAAAAGCGCTTTATTTCGCCAAGACAATGCGTTTCTCACTGTTACATGCATTTGAATGGGAAACTCGCCTGAAACAAAGTATAGGCTTTCATTATGTGAATAATTTTAAAATCTTAGCTCAAACGGCTGCAAAACCTGTTTGCCCAGCACGGGGATATTGAGTTCTATAAGATAAAGCCATAAACATGTTTGTCTGAGTCTTCTATCAAAAGTTACAGCGATTTATATGAAGTTGTACGAAAACGCTTTATTTCGCCAAGACAATGCGTTTCTCACTGTTACATGCATTTGAATGGGAAACTCGCCTGAAACAAAGTATAGGTTTTCATTATGTGAATAATTTTAAAATCTTAGCTCAAACGGCTGCAAAACCTGTTTGCCCAGCACGGGGATATTGAGTTCTATAAGATAAAGCCATAAACATGTGTTTCTGAGTCTTCTATCAAAAGTTACAGCGATTTATATGAAGTTGTACGAAAATGCTTTCTTTCGCCAAGACAGTGTGTTTCTCACTGTTACATGCATTTGAATGGGAAACTCGCCTGAAACAAAGTATAGGTTTTCATTATGTGAATAATTTTAAAATCTTAGCTCAAACGGCTGCAAAACCTGTTTGCCCAGTACGGGGATATTGAGTTCTATAAGATAAAGCCATAAACATGTTTGTCTGAGTCTTCTATCAAAAGTTACAGCGATTTATATGAAGTTGTTCAAAAGCGCTTTATTTCGCCAAGACAATGCGTTTCTCACTGTTACATGCATTTGAATGGGAAACTCGCCTGAAACAAAGTATAGGTTTTCATTATGTGAATAATTTTAAAATCTTAGCTCAAACGGCTGCAAAACCTGTTTGCCTAGCACGGGGATATTGAGTTCTATAAGATAAAGCCATAAACATGTTTGTCTGAGTCTTCTATCAAAAGTTACAGCGATTTATATGAAGTTGTACGAAAATGCTTTATTTCGCCAAGACAGTGTGTTTCTCACTGTTACATGCATTTGAATGGGAAACTCGCCTGAAACAAAGTATAGGTTTTCATTATGTGAATAATTTTAAAATCTTAGCTCAAACGGCTGCAAAACCTGTTTGCCCAGCACGGGGATATTGAGTTCTATAAGATAAAGCCATAAACATGTGTTTCTGAGTCTTCTATCAAAAGTTACAGCGATTTATATGAAGTTGTACAAAAACGCTTTATTTCGCCAAGACAATGCGTTTCTCACTGTTACATGCATTTGAATGGGAAACTCGCCTGAAACAAAGTATAGGTTTTCATTATGTGAATAATTTTAAAATCTTAGCTCAAACGGCTGCAAAACCTGTTTGCCCAGCACGGGGATATTGAGTTCTATAAGATAAAGCCATAAACATGTTTGTCTGAGTCTTCTATCAAAAGTTACAGCGATTTATATGAAGTTGTACGAAAATGCTTTATTTCGCCAAGACAGTGTGTTTCTCACTGTTACATGCATTTGAATGGGAAACTCGCCTGAAACAAAGTATAGGTTTTCATTATGTGAATAATTTTAAAATCTTAGCTCAAACGGCTGCAAAACCTGTTTGCCCAGCACGGGGATATTGAGTTCTATAAGATAAAGCCATAAACATGTGTTTCTGAGTCTTCTATCAAAAGTTACAGCGATTTATATGAAGTTGTACGAAAACGCTTTATTTCGCCAAGACAATGCATTTCTCACTGTTACATGCATTTGAATGGGAAACTCGCCTGAAACAAAGTATAGGTTTTCATTATGTGAATAATTTTAAAATCTTAGCTCAAACGGCTGCAAAACCTGTTTGCCCAGCACGGTGATATTGAGTTCTATAAGATAAAGCCATAAACATGTTTGTCTGAGTCTTCTATCAAAAGTTACAGCGATTTATATGAAGTTGTTCAAAAGCGCTTTATTTCGCCAAGACAATGCGTTTCTCACTGTTACATGCATTTGAATGGGAAACTCGCCTGAAACAAAGTATAGGTTTTCATTATGTGAATAATTTTAAAATCTTAGCTCAAACGGCTGCAAAACCTGTTTGCCCAGCACGGGGATATTGAGTTCTATAAGATAAAGCCATAAACATGTGTTTCTGAGTCTTCTATCAAAAGTTACAGCGATTTATATGAAGTTGTTCAAAAGCGCTTTATTTCGCCAAGACAATGCGTTTCTCACTGTTACATGCATTTGAATGGGAAACTCGCCCTAGACAAAGTATAGGTTTTCATTATGTGAATAATTTTAAAATCTTAGCTCAAACGGCTGCAAAATCTGTTTGCCCAGCACGGGGATATTGAGTTCTATAAGATAAAGCCATAAACATGTGTTTCTGAGTCTTCTATCAAAAGTTACAGCGATTTATATGAAGTTGTACAAAAACGCTTTATTTCGCCAAGACAATGCGTTTCTCACTGTTACATGCATTTGAATGGGAAACTCGCCTGAAACAAAGTATAGGTTTTCATTATGTGAATAATTTTAAAATCTTAGCTCAAACGGCTGCAAAACCTGTTTGCCCAGCACGGGGATATTGAGTTCTTTAAGATAAAGCCATAAACATGTTTGTCTGAGTCTTCTATCAAACGTTACAGCGATTTATATGAAGTTGTACGAAAATGCTTTCTTTCGCCAAGACAGTGTGTTTCTCACTGTTACATGCATTTGAATGGGAAACTCGCCTGAAACAAAGTATAGGTTTTCATTATGTGAATAATTTTAAAATCTTAGCTCAAACGGCTGCAAAACCTGTTTGCCCAGCACAGGGATATTGAGTTCTATAAGATAAAGCCATAAACACGTTTGTCTGAGTCTTCTATCAAAAGTTACAGCGATTTATATGAAGTTGTACGAAAATGCTTTATTTCGCCAAGACAGTGTGTTTCTCACTGTTACATGCATTTGAATGGGAAACTCGCCTGAAACAAAGTATAGGTTTTAATTATGTGAATAATTTTAAAATCTTAGCTCAAACGGCTGCAAAACCTGTTTGCCCAGCACGGGGATATTGAGTTCTTTAAGATAAAGCCATAAACATGTTTGTCTGAGTCTTCTATCAAAAGTTACAGCGATTTATATGAAGTTGTACGAAAATGCTTTCTTTCGCCAAGACAGTGTGTTTCTCACTGTTACATGCATTTGAATGGGAAACTCGCCTGAAACAAAGTATAGGTTTTCATTATGTGAATAATTTTAAAATCTTAGCTCAAACGGCTGCAAAACCTGTTTGCCCAGCACGGGGATATTGAGTTCTATAAGATAAAGCCATAAACATGTGTTTCTGAGTCTTCTATCAAAAGTTACAGCGATTTATATGAAGTTGTACAAAAACGCTTTATTTCGCCAAGACAATGCGTTTCTCACTGTTACATGCATTTGAATGGGAAACTCGCCTGAAACAAAGTATAGGTTTTCATTATGTGAATAATTTTAAAATCTTAGCTCAAACGGCTGCAAAACCTGTTTGCCCAGCACGGGGATATTGAGTTCTATAAGATAAAGCCATAAACATGTTTGTCTGAGTCTTCTATCAAAAGTTACAGCGATTTATATGAAGTTGTACGAAAATGCTTTATTTCGCCAAGACAGTGTGTTTCTCACTGTTACATGCATTTGAATGGGAAACTCGCCTGAAACAAAGTATAGGTTTTCATTATGTGAATAATTTTAAAATCTTAGCTCAAACGGCTGCAAAACCTGTTTGCCCAGCACGGGGATATTGAGTTCTATAAGATAAAGCCATAAACATGTGTTTCTGAGTCTTCTATCAAAAGTTACAGCGATTTATATGAAGTTGTACGAAAACGCTTTATTTCGCCAAGACAATGCATTTCTCACTGTTACATGCATTTGAATGGGAAACTCGCCTGAAACAAAGTATAGGTTTTCATTATGTGAATAATTTTAAAATCTTAGCTCAAACGGCTGCAAAACCTGTTTGCCCAGCACGGTGATATTGAGTTCTATAAGATAAAGCCATAAACATGTTTGTCTGAGTCTTCTATCAAAAGTTACAGCGATTTATATGAAGTTGTTCAAAAGCGCTTTATTTCGCCAAGACAATGCGTTTCTCACTGTTACATGCATTTGAATGGGAAACTCGCCTGAAACAAAGTATAGGTTTTCATTATGTGAATAATTTTAAAATCTTAGCTCAAACGGCTGCAAAACCTGTTTGCCCAGCACGGGGATATTGAGTTCTATAAGATAAAGCCATAAACATGTGTTTCTGAGTCTTCTATCAAAAGTTACAGCGATTTATATGAAGTTGTTCAAAAGCGCTTTATTTCGCCAAGACAATGCGTTTCTCACTGTTACATGCATTTGAATGGGAAACTCGCCCGAGACAAAGTATAGGTTTTCATTATGTGAATAATTTTAAAATCTTAGCTCAAACGGCTGCAAAATCTGTTTGCCCAGCACGGGGATATTGAGTTCTATAAGATAAAGCCATAAACATGTGTTTCTGAGTCTTCTATCAAAAGTTACAGCGATTTATATGAAGTTGTACAAAAACGCTTTATTTCGCCAAGACAATGCGTTTCTCACTGTTACATGCATTTGAATGGGAAACTCGCCTGAAACAAAGTATAGGTTTTCATTATGTGAATAATTTTAAAATCTTAGCTCAAACGGCTGCAAAACCTGTTTGCCCAGCACGGGGATATTGAGTTCTTTAAGATAAAGCCATAAACATGTTTGTCTGAGTCTTCTATCAAACGTTACAGCGATTTATATGAAGTTGTACGAAAATGCTTTCTTTCGCCAAGACAGTGTGTTTCTCACTGTTACATGCATTTGAATGGGAAACTCGCCTGAAACAAAGTATAGGTTTTCATTATGTGAATAATTTTAAAATCTTAGCTCAAACGGCTGCAAAATCTGTTTGCCCAGCACGGGGATATTGAGTTCTATAAGATAAAGCCATAAACATGTGTTTCTGAGTCTTCTATCAAAAGTTACAGCGATTTATATGAAGTTGTACAAAAACGCTTTATTTCGCCAAGACAATGCGTTTCTCACTGTTACATGCATTTGAATGGGAAACTCGCCTGAAACAAAGTATAGGTTTTCATTATGTGAATAATTTTAAAATCTTAGCTCAAACGGCTGCAAAACCTGTTTGCCCAGCACGGGGATATTGAGTTCTTTAAGATAAAGCCATAAACATGTTTGTCTGAGTCTTCTATCAAACGTTACAGCGATTTATATGAAGTTGTACGAAAATGCTTTCTTTCGCCAAGACAGTGTGTTTCTCACTGTTACATGCATTTGAATGGGAAACTCGCCTGAAACAAAGTATAGGTTTTCATTATGTGAATAATTTTAAAATCTTAGCTCAAACGGCTGCAAAACCTGTTTGCCCAGCACAGGGATATTGAGTTCTATAAGATAAAGCCATAAACATGTTTGTCTGAGTCTTCTATCAAAAGTTACAGCGATTTATATGAAGTTGTACGAAAATGCTTTATTTCGCCAAGACAGTGTGTTTCTCACTGTTACATGCATTTGAATGGGAAACTCGCCTGAAACAAAGTATAGGTTTTAATTATGTGAATAATTTTAAAATCTTAGCTCAAACGGCTGCAAAACCTGTTTGCCCAGCACGGGGATATTGAGTTCTTTAAGATAAAGCCATAAACATGTTTGTCTGAGTCTTCTATCAAAAGTTACAGCGATTTATATGAAGTTGTACGAAAATGCTTTCTTTCGCCAAGACAGTGTGTTTCTCACTGTTACATGCATTTGAATGGGAAACTCGCCTGAAACAAAGTATAGGTTTTCATTATGTGAATAATTTTAAAATCTTAGCTCAAACGGCTGCAAAACCTGTTTGCCCAGCACGGGGATATTGAGTTCTATAAGATAAAGCCATAAACATGTGTTTCTGAGTCTTCTATCAAAAGTTACAGCGATTTATATGAAGTTGTTCAAAAGCGCTTTATTTCGCCAAGACAATGCGTTTCTCACTGTTACATGCATTTGAATGGGAAACTCGCCTGAAACAAAGTATAGGTTTTCATTATGTGAATAATTTTAAAATCTTAGCTCAAACGGCTGCAAAACCTGTTTGCCCAGCACGGGGATATTGAGTTCTATAAGATAAAGCCATAAACATGTTTGTCTGAGTCTTCTATCAAAAGTTACAGCGATTTATATGAAGTTGTACGAAAATGCTTTATTTCGCCAAGACAGTGTGTTTCTCACTGTTACATGCATTTGAATGGGAAACTCGCCTGAAACAAAGTATAGGTTTTCATTATGTGAATAATTTTAAAATCTTAGCTCAAACGGCTGCAAAACCTGTTTGCCCAGCACGGGGATATTGAGTTCTATAAGATAAAGCCATAAACATGTGTTTCTGAGTCTTCTATCAAAAGTTACAGCGATTTATATGAAGTTGTACGAAAACGCTTTATTTCGCCAAGACAATGCATTTCTCACTGTTACATGCATTTGAATGGGAAACTCGCCTGAAACAAAGTATAGGTTTTCATTATGTGAATAATTTTAAAATCTTAGCTCAAACGGCTGCAAAACCTGTTTGCCCAGCACGGTGATATTGAGTTCTATAAGATAAAGCCATAAACATGTTTGTCTGAGTCTTCTATCAAAAGTTACAGCGATTTATATGAAGTTGTTCAAAAGCGCTTTATTTCGCCAAGACAATGCGTTTCTCACTGTTACATGCATTTGAATGGGAAACTCGCCTGAAACAAAGTATAGGTTTTCATTATGTGAATAATTTTAAAATCTTAGCTCAAACGGCTGCAAAACCTGTTTGCCCAGCACGGGGATATTGAGTTCTTTAAGATAAAGCCATAAACATGTTTGTCTGAGTCTTCTATCAAAAGTTACAGCGATTTATATGAAGTTGTACGAAAATGCTTTCTTTCGCCAAGACAGTGTGTTTCTCACTGTTACATGCATTTGAATGGGAAACTCGCCTGAAACAAAGTATAGGTTTTCATTATGTGAATAATTTTAAAATCTTAGCTCAAACGGCTGCAAAACCTGTTTGCCCAGCACGGTGATATTGAGTTCTATAAGATAAAGCCATAAACATGTTTGTCTGAGTCTTCTATCAAAAGTTACAGCGATTTATATGAAGTTGTTCAAAAGCGCTTTATTTCGCCAAGACAATGCGTTTCTCACTGTTACATGCATTTGAATGGGAAACTCGCCTGAAACAAAGTATAGGTTTTCATTATGTGAATAATTTTAAAATCTTAGCTCAAACGGCTGCAAAACCTGTTTGCCCAGCACGGTGATATTGAGTTCTATAAGATAAAGCCATAAACATGTTTGTCTGAGTCTTCTATCAAAAGTTACAGCGATTTATATGAAGTTGTTCAAAAGCGCTTTATTTCGCCAAGACAATGCGTTTCTCACTGTTACATGCATTTGAATGGGAAACTCGCCTGAAACAAAGTATAGGTTTTCATTATGTGAATAATTTTAAAATCTTAGCTCAAACGGCTGCAAAACCTGTTTGCCCAGCACGGTGATATTGAGTTCTATAAGATAAAGCCATAAACATGTTTGTCTGAGTCTTCTATCAAAAGTTACAGCGATTTATATGAAGTTGTTCAAAAGCGCTTTATTTCGCCAAGACAATGCGTTTCTCACTGTTACATGCATTTGAATGGGAAACTCGCCTGAAACAAAGTATAGGTTTTCATTATGTGAATAATTTTAAAATCTTAGCTCAAACGGCTGCAAAACCTGTTTGCCCAGCACGGGGATATTGAGTTCTATAAGATAAAGCCATAAACATGTGTTTCTGAGTCTTCTATCAAAAGTTACAGCGATTTATATGAAGTTGTACGAAAACGCTTTATTTCGCCAAGACAATGCGTTTCTCACTGTTACATGCATTTGAATGGGAAACTCGCCTGAAACAAAGTATAGGTTTTCATTATGTGAATAATTTTAAAATCTTAGCTCAAACGGCTGCAAAACCTGTTTGCCCAGCACGGGGATATTGAGTTCTATAAGATAAAGCCATAAACATGTTTGTCTGAGTCTTCTATCAAAAGTTACAGCGATTTATATGAAGTTGTTCAAAAGTGCTTTATTTCGCCAAGACAATGCGTTTCTCACTGTTACATGCATTTGAATGGGAAACTCGCCTGAAACAAAGTATAGGTTTTCATTATGTGAATAATTTTAAAATCTTAGCTCAAACGGCTGCAAAATCTGTTTGCCCAGCACGGGGATATTGAGTTCTATAAGATAAAGCCATAAACATGTTTGTCTGAGTCTTCTATCAAAAGTTACAGCGATTTATATGAAGTTGTACGAAAATGCTTTCTTTCGCCAAGACAGTGTGTTTCTCACTGTTACATGCATTTGAATGGGAAACTCGCCTGAAACAAAGTATAGGTTTTCATTATGTGAATAATTTTAAAATCTTAGCTCAAACGGCTGCAAAACCTGTTTGCCCAGCACGGGGATATTGAGTTCTATAAGATAAAGCCATAAACATGTTTGTCTGAGTCTTCTATCAAAAGTTACAGCGATTTATATGAAGTTGTTCAAAAGCGCTTTATTTCGCCAAGACAGTGCGTTTCTCACTGTTACATGCATTTGAATGGGAAACTCGCCTGAAACAAAGTATAGGTTTTCATTATGTGAATAATTTTAAAATCTTAGCTCAAACGGCTGCAAAACCTGTTTGCCCAGCACGGTGATATTGAGTTCTATAAGATAAAGCCATAAACATGTTTGTCTGAGTCTTCTATCAAAAGTTACAGCGATTTATATGAAGTTGTTCAAAAGCGCTTTATTTCGCCAAGACAATGCGTTTCTCACTGTTACATGCATTTGAATGGGAAACTCGCCTGAAACAAAGTATAGGTTTTCATTATGTGAATAATTTTAAAATCTTAGCTCAAACGGCTGCAAAACCTGTTTGCCCAGCACGGGGATATTGAGTTCTTTAAGATAAAGCCATAAACATGTTTGTCTGAGTCTTCTATCAAAAGTTACAGCGATTTATATGAAGTTGTACGAAAATGCTTTCTTTCGCCAAGACAGTGTGTTTCTCACTGTTACATGCATTTGAATGGGAAACTCGCCTGAAACAAAGTATAGGTTTTCATTATGTGAATAATTTTAAAATCTTAGCTCAAACGGCTGCAAAACCTGTTTGCCCAGCACGGTGATATTGAGTTCTATAAGATAAAGCCATAAACATGTTTGTCTGAGTCTTCTATCAAAAGTTACAGCGATTTATATGAAGTTGTTCAAAAGCGCTTTATTTCGCCAAGACAATGCGTTTCTCACTGTTACATGCATTTGAATGGGAAACTCGCCTGAAACAAAGTATAGGTTTTCATTATGTGAATAATTTTAAAATCTTAGCTCAAACGGCTGCAAAACCTGTTTGCCCAGCACGGTGATATTGAGTTCTATAAGATAAAGCCATAAACATGTTTGTCTGAGTCTTCTATCAAAAGTTACAGCGATTTATATGAAGTTGTTCAAAAGCGCTTTATTTCGCCAAGACAATGCGTTTCTCACTGTTACATGCATTTGAATGGGAAACTCGCCTGAAACAAAGTATAGGTTTTCATTATGTGAATAATTTTAAAATCTTAGCTCAAACGGCTGCAAAACCTGTTTGCCCAGCACGGTGATATTGAGTTCTATAAGATAAAGCCATAAACATGTTTGTCTGAGTCTTCTATCAAAAGTTACAGCGATTTATATGAAGTTGTTCAAAAGCGCTTTATTTCGCCAAGACAATGCGTTTCTCACTGTTACATGCATTTGAATGGGAAACTCGCCTGAAACAAAGTATAGGTTTTCATTATGTGAATAATTTTAAAATCTTAGCTCAAACGGCTGCAAAACCTGTTTGCCCAGCACGGGGATATTGAGTTCTATAAGATAAAGCCATAAACATGTGTTTCTGAGTCTTCTATCAAAAGTTACAGCGATTTATATGAAGTTGTACGAAAACGCTTTATTTCGCCAAGACAATGCGTTTCTCACTGTTACATGCATTTGAATGGGAAACTCGCCTGAAACAAAGTATAGGTTTTCATTATGTGAATAATTTTAAAATCTTAGCTCAAACGGCTGCAAAACCTGTTTGCCCAGCACGGGGATATTGAGTTCTATAAGATAAAGCCATAAACATGTTTGTCTGAGTCTTCTATCAAAAGTTACAGCGATTTATATGAAGTTGTTCAAAAGTGCTTTATTTCGCCAAGACAATGCGTTTCTCACTGTTACATGCATTTGAATGGGAAACTCGCCTGAAACAAAGTATAGGTTTTCATTATGTGAATAATTTTAAAATCTTAGCTCAAACGGCTGCAAAATCTGTTTGCCCAGCACGGGGATATTGAGTTCTATAAGATAAAGCCATAAACATGTTTGTCTGAGTCTTCTATCAAAAGTTACAGCGATTTATATGAAGTTGTACGAAAATGCTTTCTTTCGCCAAGACAGTGTGTTTCTCACTGTTACATGCATTTGAATGGGAAACTCGCCTGAAACAAAGTATAGGTTTTCATTATGTGAATAATTTTAAAATCTTAGCTCAAACGGCTGCAAAACCTGTTTGCCCAGCACGGGGATATTGAGTTCTATAAGATAAAGCCATAAACATGTTTGTCTGAGTCTTCTATCAAAAGTTACAGCGATTTATATGAAGTTGTTCAAAAGCGCTTTATTTCGCCAAGACAGTGCGTTTCTCACTGTTACATGCATTTGAATGGGAAACTCGCCCGAGACAAAGTATAGGTTTTCATTATGTGAATAATTTTAAAATCTTAGCTCAAACGGCTGCAAAACCTGTTTGCCCAGCACGGGGATATTGAGTTCTATAAGATAAAGCCATAAACATGTGTTTCTGAGTCTTCTATCAAAAGTTACAGCGATTTATATGAAGTTGTACGAAAACGCTTTATTTCGCCAAGACAATGCGTTTCTCACTGTTACATGCATTTGAATGGGAAACTCGCCTGAAACAAAGTATAGGTTTTCATTATGTGAATAATTTTAAAATCTTAGCTCAAACGGCTGTAAAACCTGTTTGCCCAGCACGGGGATATTGAGTTCTATAAGATAAAGCCATAAACATGTTTGTCTGAGTCTTCTATCAAAAGTTACAGCGATTTATATGAAGTTGTACAAAAATGCTTTCTTTCGCCAAGACAGTGTGTTTCTCACTGTTACATGCATTTGAATGGGAAACTCGCCTGAAACAAAGTATAGGTTTTCATTATGTGAATAATTTTAAAATCTTAGCTCAAATGGCTGCAAAACCTGTTTGCCCAGCACGGGGATATTGAGTTCTATAAGATAAAGCCATAAACATGTTTGTCTGAGTCTTCTATCAAAAGTTACAGCGATTTATATGAAGTTGTTCAAAAGCGCTTTATTTCGCCAAGACAATGCGTTTCTCACTGTTACATGCATTTGAATGGGAAACTCGACCGAAACAAAGTATAGGTTTTCATTATGTTAATAATTTTAAAAGTTACAGCTATTTATATAAAGTTGTACAAAAACGCTTTATTTTGTCAAGACCGTGGGTTTTAGAGTCTTCATCATTAAATCTCTGGTTGCTTCATTTTTCTATCCTATATCAGATATTTTAAAGGTTAGCTTAGGTAAAGTTCCATTCTCATGGTGAGGCAAAGTGCTTTATGTGTGTGTGTGCGTGTCATGAACGGCTATAAAAGGCCTATAATTAAAGAACAAAGCGGGGTTTGAGTTCGAGTTGCGGCAGACTGTCACTACTTGTAAATGGAACGCAGCCTTCCTATGGCGGACAGCTAATAACAGGAATCGGATGCGGTCCAGCCAAGTCCACAGCAACCACCATAGCAACCGCCTAGCATGACCTTAAAAACATATTCTGTCTTCATAACTATCAAAATCGTGAAATGATTTGCAAAGTGTGAAAGTGTTACAGCTGCAGAGAGCTATGGCGGTATCTATGGAAGCTGTTTACATAGCTAATAATATACGATGTAACCATGGAGACAGTCAGTCACGTTTTCTACAGTGAATAAGGTGATTGAGTGCACAGCGTCCACACTCTGCAGGGGGTAAAGACATTACTTCAATATTATTTTATATTGATATATATTTGCCTTCTGTTGACCATCACCTCAGGTTCACCATTATAGTTTCAGCATACAAATGCACACTGTCTAAACACATTCAAAAACTCATGTCTCAGAGATAAGCACAGCTGTTCATGTTTGTCATTAGAGTTTTATTTGTAAGAAAATTATGAACTTCATATTGTGCATTAAATAAAAGAACATTTCACAACTCTGAGTCAACAGAAACAGGTAACAGAAATGTCTCTAATGTGTACAGTGTAGTGTAAGCATTAAAAGATCATAAAGGAAAAACTAACATTTATGTGAAACTAATTGTAATAAAAAATGAGCAGGTGCTTTATAGATTTAAAAGAAAGAATCTGAAAACAACACTTTTTTGGTCTAAGTGATCAAAGTAGAAAACAGAACTGATGTTCAAGAACAAACCGTAGCTGCACTAATATTACACATCTCGATCGTTGTACTGAACAGACATGTTGCTTTTAAAACCACATGCAGTGTGTGACCATGACTGTTCACTGAGACCATGAACGCCACTTCGCTGAAGCATTCTTCTTCTTCTTCTTGCCATTAAATTGGAAGCAGAAGCAGCACGAGCTGATTTGATCTACTGAAAGGAAAAAGCAGAACATCTGAGTTGAAACCAGTCAGCTGAAATCATTAAGACAGGAACAAATTCAATGCAGTGTCTCAAGTGGCTTAGCCTGTTACAACTGTTGATACAAGCTAAATACGGTTAACACACAGTGTCAGGGAGCTCCAGTGTGGGAACTAGTGGCTTTAGGTTTGTAGTCATTTAACTTTCATCCATTCATTCATTTAATTCAGGAGGAAGAAATGCCAGGTTGGTGCAGGCTGGTTACATGCATTTGGTCCCATGCTGTCTTTAATTAAATGACTTGGTTCATTTTATGGCTGGGCTGTATGTGGGGTTATATCATGTTATTTGGGCAGGAGTACCTGTCCCCTGTTAGACTTAGAAAGTTTCTCCATAAGTAGAGTTTCTAACTCTTCTAGCACATCTGTGGCTGACAGCTTTTTGGTGGCTCTTTTTACCCCACACTGGTTGTGAGTGTGTAAATAGCCCCACTAGTTATTTTGGGTTGCAGTTAACTAGGGGAGGAAGGGGTGGGTATG